>NW_026652295.1:22506781-22821241 GCF_009828535.3 Hylobates moloch | reverse complement strand
TGGAACCAAAAAAGAGCCCACATTGCCAAGTCAATCCTAAGCCAAAAGAACAAAGCTGGAGGCATCACGCTACCTGACTTCAAACTATACTACAAGGCTACAGTAACCAAAACACCATGGTACTGGTACCACAACAGAGACATAGATCAATGGAACAGAACAGAGCCCTCAGAAATAATGCCACATACCTACAACTATCTGATCTTTGACAAACCTGACAAAAACAAGAAATGGGGAAAGGATTCCCTATTTAATAAATGGTGCTGGGAAAACTGGCTAGCCATAAGTAGAAAGCTGAAACTGGATCCCTTCCTTACACCTTATACAAAAATTAATTCAAGATGGATTAAAGACTTACATGTTAGACCTAAAACCATAAAAACCCTAGAAGAGAAAACCTAGGCAATACCATTCAGGACATAGGCATGGGCAAGGACTTCATGTCTAAAACATCAAAAGCAATGGCAACAAAAGACAAAATTGACAAATGGGATCTAATTAAATTCAAGAGCTTCTGCACAGCAAAAGAAACTACCATCAGAGTGAACAGGCAACCTACAAAATGGGAGAAAATTTTCACAACCTACTCATCTGACAAAGGGCTAATATCCAGAATCTACAATGAACTCAAACAAATTTACAAGAAAAAAACAACCCCATCAAAAAGTGGGTGAAGGACATGAACAGACACTTCTCAAAAGAAGACATTTATGCAGGCAAAAGACACATGAAAAAATGCTCATCATCACTGGTCATCAGAGAAATGCAAATCAAAACCACAGTGAGATACCATCTCACACCAGTTAGAATAGCCATCATTAAAAAGTCAGGAAACAACAGGTGCTGGAGAGGATGTGGAGAAATAGAAACACTTTTACACTGTTGGTGGGACTGTAAACTAGTTCAACCATTGTGGAAGTCAGTGTGGCGATTCCTCAGGGATCTAGAACTAGAAATACCATTTGACCCAGCCATCCCATTACTGGGTATATACCCAAAGGACTATAAATCATGCTGCTGTAAAGACACATGCACACGTATGTTTATTGCAGCACTATTCACAATAGCAAAGACTTGGAACCAACCCAAATGTCCAACAACGATAGACTGGATTAAGAAAATGTAGCACATATACACCATGGAGTACTATGCAGCCATAAAAAATGATGAGTTCATGTCCTTTTTGGGGACATGGATGAAACTGGAAATCATCATTCTCCGTAAACTATCGCAAGGACAAAAAACCAAACACCGCATGTTCTCACTCATAGGTGGGAATTGAACAATGAGAACACATGGACACAGGAAGGGGAACATCACATTGTTGTGGGGTGGGGGGAGGGGGGAGGGACAGCATTAGGAGATATACCTAATGCTAAATGATGAGTTAATGGGTGCAGCACACCAACATGGCACATGGATACATATGTAACAAACCTGCACATTGTGCACATGTACCCTAAAACTTAAAGTATAATCATCATCATCATCATCATCATCATCATCATAATCATAAAAAGAAATCTCTCAGCCTCACTACCCAAAATTAGTAGGTGTAGCTACTTTAGTCTGCTGGAACATCACCGGCATCCCATCCTCCACTAAAAAGAGCAGAAGGCATCTCAGAAGTCTCTTCCTAAGTAAATGGTCAATCAGTAATGAGATGCTGGTCTTCCTTTTAACCGTTCTTACTTGACTGTAAAGAGAAGACAAAAACAGATCCTCATTCTACTACTGAAGAAGAAAGGAGATAAAAGCCATGAAACTCTTTCTCTAAGCCAATAAGCCACCATTCCCATATATACCCTCAAATCTTCATCTTTTTTGTATGTTTTGTTAGAAGAGATTAACGGGGGAAATACTTGGGGAAATGGAATAATTTTGACTGCCTGTGTTTAAATCCAAGGGCACTATCTGTGTCTTTCAGTGTTGACTCTCTTTAGAATATGGGAGTAATCACTACCTCTTTGAGTTAATATTTGAATCTTATTCACTAATTCAGAAATCAAGAGAAAAGAAAATCATTACAAGAAAAGATCTATTCAGGATTCTGTCACGATTGCACAGATTAAAATCTCCTAGGTATAAGGTCCACCAATTCTTCTTAAAAAAAAAAAAAAAAAAAGTGCTGGGCTTAGTGGCTCATGACTGTAATCCTAACACTTGGGGAGACCAAAGTGGGTGGATCACTTGAGGCCAGGAGTTTGAAACCAGCCTGTCCAACATGGCAAAACCCCATCTCTACTAAAAATAAAAAAATTACCCAGGAGTGGAGGCACACACCTGTAATCTCAGCTACTCGGAAGGCTGAGGCAGGAAAATCGCTTAAACACGGGAGGCAGAAGGTTGCAGTGAGCCAAGATTGCACCACTGCAGTCCAGCCTAGGTGACAGAGCCAGACTCCGTCTCAAAAAAATAATTAAATAAAATAAACATCTCTCTCTCTTTTACTGTTTGGAAGGTGGAGCAAGATGAGAGAACTTGTTTAAAAATCTTGAGAATTTTGAATTTCTATTGCATTCTCTTACTGCAATTAGAAATTTAAAAATACAAGCATTTTGTGAGGTTTGATCTGAAAGACCCCCAAAGCAGCTCCGTTCTTTAAGGTTTCATAGCCTCTATGCTCTTAATGAACACATTCATTAGCTATAGCTGTGTCCATAATGAGAATCATACTTTTTAGGATCAATTGCAAGTTCTACTAATTTTGAGCTAATGGTTTAATCAGTGACCCACCATGTATTCTGTATCCTAATTTATGGCTTCACTGTCACCTATTTTAATGTCTTCTAAATCTGCATCCAGTTGGTTCTCTCCTGAGATCCATTAAAAAATATGGGATGCTTATATGTAATTTGACTTAAGTAGACCTATCCTCTTCTTTCCAGAATGTTGTATTCCTATATTTATTCATTCAATGAATATATTTTGAGCATTACTCTCATGGATCAGTCAGTCTCTTGGAGGGAGATGGCTAACAACCAAATATTACATGAGATGATAAGTTCTGTGAGAAGAGCAAAGCAGGAAATAGAGGATGAAGGGAGTGTTTTCTTACATGAGTTGGTCAACAAAGTTTTCTATTGTACAGTTATATCTGGGTTGAGACATCAAGAAACTGTAGCCGTAAATCACACAGATACCTGAAGGAAGAGCACCCCAGAGACAGGAGCTGGCTTGAAGTGTTCAGAAAAAGGCATGGAGGCAAATGTGCCCGGAGCACAGTGAGCTCAGAGACGTGCATAAGTCAAATCACATATGGTCCTATCAGTTGTTCCAAGGACAGTGTTTTTAATCAGGGTAAGATGTGAAGAGCTGGGGCTGCTGGCTGGACCTGAGAACAGTACTGACTGCCACTACCTTATCTTGGTTGTCATCATCTCTCATCATTTTTAATCCAGAACTGCTGTTTTTATCTGCAGTCTTATTCCTCAATTCACTCTCTGAAGTCAGATTATAGTCTTTCTAAAATGCGTATCTTATTCTGTGGCACTTGTTACTTAAAATCCTGCCAAGGCTTCATTAGAGACCAGGTCTAATCTTTTTAGATTAGCATACAAGATCTTTTGTAATCTAGTTCGTTCTTGCCTAACCAGAGCCTTCTCCCATAACCTCCCCTTAAACAACTAATAGTTCTTTAAATGCACCATGGTCGCATATGTCTCTTTGCACATGCTGTTCTTACTTTCTGATGTACCATGATCAACTTTGTTCTCTGCTCTTTGTCTACCATTGCATGCCCCTTCCACAGCGATGCCTTCCTTGACTTTCCTAATTTATGTTCAGGTGTACCTTCTACATGCATTTCCTTTTATCAAAATGTACTTTAATGGTCTTTTTACACTTTTTTATCTTCTCTTTTAGATTATGAGCTATGAAAGGTTAGTGGTTAACTGTGTGTCTGATTGTTTCTTTTTATATCTCTGTTATCTACTCCCCAGTGCCTACCACAGTGATTGGAACATAATAGATGCTAAAGAAAATTCCTCTTAAATAAATGATGCGGGTTCATCTAATATGTTGCAAGTCATAACTTATTCTGATCTTTAAGAAACCTTGAGAAAAAGAGTGACAAGAAAATCCAAAGGAAATAAGAAACTGTTTGCAAATTATACATCTTATAAAAGTCTGGAATCTAGAATATATAACGAATACTAACAAATCAACAACAGAAAGACACAAGTAAAAAGTGGCAAAGAATCTGAATAATCATTTCTCCAAAGAAAATATGCAAATGGTCAAGAAGCACACGCAAAGATGTTCAACATCATTATATTAATTAGGGAAATGCAAATCAAAGCCACAATGAAATAGTACTTTACATCTACTAGGATGACCATAATAAAATGATCATTTTTAACTTGATTATTTCCATAAACAACCTACCTGCACATAGGGCCACATTTTAAGGTGTTAGACATTAGGACTCTTATATATGTTTTGGAGCATGGATACAATCCAACCCATAGCAGCACTAAAACTGCTAAGCTCTGTGAATATAATTAAAGCTTCTGATCTTCTTATTACTGCCACATTTTTAAACCTAAGTAGACAAAAAACTGAAAAAATAACTTCGAGGAAATAGGATATACCGGATGAAGGAAATTAAGAAACAAATTTCAGATAGGTATGAAAAAGACATCAATAAACAAGAGCTGGTGCTCTAATTGAGCCAGGGTTTACCATCAATTCTATTCCTACGTGGGTTTCTTTCTTTTTCATTTTTATAAAAGTAAACGCTGAAAAACTTTGTTCACACAAAGAAGCAGATGGAAATGAAAGAAAACTCCTTGTAGCTGTTAATTAGTTGAACTCCCTTAGTTACATACAAAAAGCACATACAGATCAATCGCTGAAGTTTTTAAATCACAAATTAACTGGTAACAGAATTAGGTCCTACCGTAATTTTGTTGAAAGCAAAGCATTACAAACCACCACCTGCCCTGCATAAAGCTGTTATCTAATCAATAGAGTTAGCGACTTCCTCTACATAAACCATCATATTTCAAACTTTTCTTTTTGGTACCCAGGGATTTTTATATTTTTGGAGCAATGTTTGACAGTAAATTTCAGAATGGATACATGGGTTTTTGTTTTATATTTCTTTTGCTTGAAATAAGCACAAAGAAATATTTTGTATCTACAGCTCTATGAATTTAACCACAGGTAGAGATTCAAGTAAACACTGTAACAAGAAAACAGAATAGTTGCATCATCGCTTCCTCCTTTCTGCTAAAATACCTTCTTTATGCTACTGCTTTTCCTTCATAGTCTGACTCTTCCCTACACATCCCCCTCACTCATGACAATGCTGATCCAGTCTCCATCACTCTACATGTGTCTTTTGCAGAATGTTATGTAAATGATTCATATATTATGTCCCCTTTTGAGACTTTTCTTTTTTCACTTAGCTTAATGCCTTTGAATACAACTTCATTATTTCCTGATGCTGAATAGCGTTCCATTGTATGGATGTACCACAATTGTTTATCCATTCATCCACTGAAAGATGTTTGGGTTATTTCTAATTTGAGGCTACTATGAATAGAGCTTCTATAAACTTTTGTGTGCAAGTTTTTGTGGAAACATAGGCTCTCGTTTGTATTAGTTCATTCTTACACTGCTATAAAGAACTACCTGAGACTGGGTACTTTATGAAGAAAAGATGTTTAATTGACAGGCTGTACAGGAAGCATGGTTGGGAGGCCTTGGAAAACTTAGAATCATGGCAGAAGGGCAAAGGGGAAGCAAGCGCCTCGTTCACATGGGAGGGCAGAAGGAAGAGAGAGTGAAGGGAGAAGTACTACAGACTTTCAAACAGATTTCGTGATAACTCACTCACTATCATGAGAACAGCAAGGGGGAAATCTGCCCCCAGGATCTAATTACTGCCCACCAGGTCCTTTCCCCAGCATTGGGGATTACAATTCTACATGAGATTTGGGCGAGGACACAGAGCAAACCATATCATCATTTCTCTAATGTAAATACCTAGGCATAGGATTGGTGGGCTGTACATTAAACATATGTTTAATGTTTATTTAATGCTTTCAGAAACTGCCAAACCACTTTCCAGAGTAGCTATACAATTTTGCATTTACATCAGCAATTTATAATTGTTCCAGTCATTCTACATCCTCATTAGCCCTTGGGGTTGTCAGTATTTTTTATTTTAACCATTCTAACAGGTTTATGTAAAATGGAAATAGGGTCATTTGAAAGAAGATATGAAGAAAAAACACAATATTTAAGAATAATGAAACAATTACAAAATGTGTGACATGTGTAATAACAATGTCATAAGGAAAAGAAACAGAAGTAATATCTGAAGCAGTAATGACTAATAATTTCTCCAAATTAATGTCAAATATCAAACTACAGGTCAAGGAAGCTCAGAAAACACTAAACAGAATAAATCCCCAAAATAAAATAAATCACATAAAAAACACACCTACACACTCTATCTAAAGTGAAGTAAAATATTTAAAGTATTGAGATAAAAAGAAAAAAAAATCTAGAATTCTCTACTCTGTCAAATTATCCTTCAGTGGGGAAGGAAAAAAAAAATACTTTCTCAGATAAACAAAAATTGAGAGAATTTTCACCAGTAGACCTGTCTTGCAAAGAATGTTAAAGAAGTTCTTTAGAGACAAGGAGAATAATATAGGTTAGAAACTAAGATCTACCTAAAGAAAGGAGGATAATCAGAAAAGGAATAAGGGAAGGTAAAATCAAAATGTATTTTTCTTTATTTTTTAAGATGCTGCCCAGGCTGGAGTGCAATGGTGTGATCTCGGCCCACTGCAGCCTCCTACTCCTGGGTTCAAGTGATTCTCTTGCCTCAGCCTCCCAAGTAGCTGGAATTACAGGTGTGTACCACCACATGCAGCAAATTTTGTATATTTTTAGTAGAGGCAAGGTTTCACCATGTTGGTCAGGCTGGTCTTGAACTCCTGACCTTAAGTGATCCACCCACCTCAGCCTCCCAAAGTGCTGGGAATACAGGCATGAGCCACCGTGCCCAGCCAAAAATGTATTTTTCTTATTCATAGTTGATCTAAAGACAACAGTTTGCTCAAAATAACAACAGCAACGATGTATTTAGTTATGTACATACAGATATATGCTTGTTCATAGGTGAAATGAATGACAGCATTGTTCCAAGGCCAAGAGGAAACAATTAGAACTATTTTATTGTTATAAGATACTTGCACTACCTACACAGTGGTATAGTACTATTTGAAAGTGAGCTTGGATTTGTTGTAAATGTATATTGCATACTCTAGGGGCAACTACTATAAAAGGTTAAAAAAGAAATGTAACATGTGTGCTAGGAAAGGAGGAAAATGGAAATACATAAAATGCTCAATTAAAACCACAACAGGCAGGAAAAGTAGAAGATAAAAATAGGAAAAAAGAAAAAACAGCAATAAATAAGCAGTAACAAACATGGGAGATATTAATACAACTATATCAATAATCATTTTGAATGTCAACTTTCTAAATTCACCAACTAAAAGATAAAAATTGTAAAAGCAAATCAAAAGTAAGACTCAAATAAATGTTGTCTACAAGAAACCCACTTTAAAGGCACATACAGATTAAAAGTAGTGGAGAATAATACATCATGCTCTTCTTTTTCAAAAGAAAGAAGGAGTAGCTTTACTAATTTCAGACAGAGTATACTTCAAAGATAGAAAGTTATTAGAGAAAAATAGGGGCATTACACAATAATAAAGATGTCAATATTCTATCAAGATGTAATAAATCTTAATATGTATGCATCTAACAAGAGAGCATCAAGAATACAGGAGGCAAGAACACAGCTGCAAGGAGAAACAGAATGTACTATTACATCTGGAGACTTTAATACTCCTTTATCAGAAATGGACAGACCCAGCAGACAGAAAGCAATAAGAAAATAGATGAATTGAACAGCACCATTGATTAATTGAATATAATTGACATACAAAGACTGCTTCGTTAAAATAGAATTAATGCTTCATTAAAATAGAATTAAAATATTCACTAAGCTGGGTTACATTCTGGATCTCAAAATACATTTTAAATGTAAAAGAATAGAAATCATACAACATCTACTCTCAGACTACAATGGAATTAAGCTAGAAATAAATGACAGAAAGATAGCTGAAAAATCCCAAAATACATGGAGATTAAACAACACACTTCTAAGTAACACATGGGTCAAAGAAGAAATCTCAAGGGAAATTTTAAAGTATTATGAAAGAAATGAAAATAAAAATACAACTTATCAAAATTTGTGAGACACAGCAAAATCTCAAATTTTGGGAGATGCAGTGCTTAGAGGGAAATTCATAGCATTGAATGTGTACATTAGAAGAGAAGAAATATGTTAAATCAGTATTCTAAGCTTTCTTTTTTGGAAACTAGAAAAAAAAACAAATTTTATCCAAAGCAAGCAAAAGAAAATAAATAATAGCAGGAAATCAGTAGAGAAAATAAAACCAAATGTTGGTTTTGAAAAGATCAATAAAATTGATAAACTTCTAGCCAGGCTAACTAAGAAAAAAAGGAAAGAATACATATTTACCAATATCAGAAGTACAACAGGCAATATCACTACAGATATCATGGATATTAAAACGATAATAAAGAAATGTTATGAACCAACACTATGACCACAAATATGGTAATCTAGATAGAATGGACCACTTCCTAGAAAGAAACTAATATGGGTTGGCTGTGTCCCCACTCAAATCTCACCTTGAATTATAATAATCTCCACGTGTCAACGGTGGGGCCAGGTGGAGATAATTGAATCATGGGGACAGTTTCCTTCATACTGTTTTCATGGTAGTGAATAAGTCTCACAAGATCTGATAGTTTTATAAATGAGAGTCCCCCTGCACAAGCTCTCTTGCCTGCTACCATGTAAGACAGGACTTTGCTCCTCCATCGCTTTCTGCCATGATTGTGAGGCTTCCCCAGCCATGAGTGATCACAAATCACTCATAATCTGTGAGTCAATTAAATCTCTTTTCTTTTTAAATTACCCAGTCGCTGGTGTGTCTCTATTAGCAGCGTGAGAACAGACTAATACAGACACAATCTGCTAAAACTCACACAAGAAGAAACAGACAATCTGTTTAGACCTATATCTATGGAGGAAATTTAATCAATAACTAAAAGTCTTCCAAAACAGAAAGGTCCAGACTAGATGAGCTCAGCTAGTGGATTCTACCAGACATTAAACGAAGAGATTATAGCAATTCTCTACATCTCTTTCAGAAGATGAAATTGGAGGGAATATTTTCTAACCCATTCTATAAGGAAGGGCAGGTTACCCTAATTATCTATGTGTGTGTGTATATATGTATGTGTGTATATATGTGCATATATATATATCCATGGGAAACATTGGTCTACAGATTACACATTTATCAGCAGATAATTTATATATATATATATATACACACACACACACACACAAATAAAACAGCATATAATTATATATATTATATATAAAATATCTGTAGACCAATGTTTCTCATGAACACAGATGCAAAAATTCTTAACAAAATATTATCAAATCCAATCCAACGTGTTTAAAAATAATTGTTCACCATGACCAAATGGAATTTATCTCAGGTATGCAAGGCTTGCTCAACATTCAAAAATCAATTAATGTAATCCACCACATTGAAAGGCTAAATTGAAAAGAATCACGTGATCATATCAATAGATGCAAAAAAAAAGATTTGACAAAATTCAATACTCATTCATGATAAATACTCTGAGCAAGCTAAAAAATAGAGTTCCACTTTGTTAAATTGATAATGACCATCTACAAAAACCTACAGCTAAAATCACACTTAATGAGGGAAACATGAATCTTCCCTACTAAGATCAGGAACAAGATAATGATGTCACCTCTCACCATGGTTTTCAACATCACATTGGAAGTCTGAGCTAATGCGATAATATAAGAATAGAGAATAAAAGATATACTATTGGGAAGAAAGAAATAAAATGGCCTTTTTACACAGATGATATAATTGTCTTCATGGAAATAAACAACAAAAATGCATCTTTAATTAATACGTGATTACAGCAAAGTTGCAGGATATATGGTTAATATACCAAAATCAATAGCTTTCTTATATACCAATAAATAGCTATATATTAATGAATTTTAATTTGAAATTAAAAACAAGTTACCATTTACATTAGCTCTTCCCAAATTACTTAGGTATAAATTTAGAAAGTAAGTATGTGCAAGATCTATATGAGAAAAATATAAAGCTCTGATGAAAGAAATCAAAGAATTAAATGGAAAAATATTTAATTCTCATGAATAGGAAGGCTCAAAATTCTCAACATATTAGTTATTCCCAACTTAATCTATAGATTCAACACAATTCCATAGAAAATTCTTTAATAAGTTATTTTGCTGATATTAAAAAATAGATTTTTAGGTTTATATGGAAAGGTGTAAGACCCACAATAGCTGACTCAATATTGAAGAAGAACAAAGTTGGAGTATTGACTATCTGACATTAAAACTTAATATAAAGCTACAGTGATCAAGAGAGTATGGTATTGGTGAAAGAATAGACAAATAAATTAAGGGAACAGAATAGACAGCCCAGAATTAGACCCATGTAAACATATGCAACTGATATTTGACAGTGGAGTAAAGGCAACAAACAGAGTGGAGTAAAGATAGTCTTAACACAGGACACTTGGATTACTGAACATCCACGTACAAACACATGAGTCTAGACATAGACCTTACATTTTTCGCAAAAAATAACTAATATGAATCATAGACTCAAATGCAAAATGCAAAACTATAAAACTAGAAGAAAACAGAAAAAAATATAGATGAACTTGGCTATGGTGAGGACTTCTTACATACAATACCGAAAGCACAAACTATGAAAGAAATAATTGATAAGTTGAATTTCATTATAATTTCAAACCTTGTTCTGTAGGAGACAATGTCAAGAGAATGAGAAAACAAGACACAAGCTGGGAGAAAATATTTGCAAAAGACACATCCAAAAAAGGATTGTTACATAAAATAGACACAGTACTCGATGCTGACTAATAAATGGGCAAAGGACCTTGACAGGCATCTTACCAAAGATGATATTTCAAAACTTATCAGCAATAAATATGCCCTTTAGCAGGTGGATGTGTACGCTGTGAGACATCCAGACAATGGAATAATATTCAGCACTATAAAGAAATGAGCTATGATGTCATGAAAAGGTATTTAAGAAACTTAAACATTACAGAGTGAATGCTAATCTTAAAAGCCTACATGCTGCATGATTCCAACAACAGTACATTCTGGAAAAGGAAGTAAAAGGATTAGCAGTTTCCAGGTTGTTAGGCAGAAGAAGGGATGAACAAACATAGGGGGTAGTGAGGGCAGTAAAACAATTCTTTGGGATACTACAGTGGTGGATACAAATTGTTGCATGTTTCTGAAAATCCATAGACTGTACTACATCAAGAATGAAATCTAATGTAAATGATAAACTTTGAGTGCTAATGGTATGCCAGTGTAGGTTCATGAATTTTAACAAATATATCTCGTCTCTGAGTCCCCACCCAAATCTCTTGTCAAATTGTAATACCCAATGTTGGGGAAGGGACCTGGTGGGAGGTGGTTGAATCATGGAGGCAGACTTCCCCTTTGCAGTCTTGTGATAGCGTTCTCATGAGATCCAGTTGTTTAAAAGTGTGTAGCACCTCCCCCATCTCTCTCTTTCTCTTGCTCCAGCCATGTAGGACATGCCTGTTTCCCCTTCACCTTCTACCATGATTGTAAATATCCTGAGGCATCCCAGCCGCGCTTCCTGTACAGCCAGTGGAACTGTGAATCAATTAAAGTTTTTTCTTCCTTAATTACCCAGTCTCAGGTAGTTCTTTATAGCAGTGTGAGGATGAACTAATACAGCATCACTCTGATGGGGGATTTTGATGGGGGGGCCATTGTGTGATAGTGAAGACGGGAAGTATAGGGGAACTCTCTGTACATTCCAGTCAATTTTGATGTAAATCTAAAATTTTTCTAAAAATAGTTTATTAATAAAAATAAACAAGTGATATTGATTTATAGAAAATGCTATCATGGATTATTTACTACAATTTTCTACAATTATATATACAACTTATGAAATACTGTATTTCTTAAGTTCAGTTATGGATACATGAGTAATTATTACATAATTCTTTAGGTCTTTTTTTCCTTTTCTGAAATATTTAATAATAGATTTTAAAATACTTTCAACTCATTATTTTCTTGTACCACCAGCCATTCTTTATGTCTATTAAATGATGCAATCCATTCCAATTCTTCAGTTCTTATTCCTCAAGTCTCTAAATCTTACTATGACTTTGAAAATAAAAAACATTGCTAAGGCTACTGATGATTTTCTTTATTATAAAAATTTATTTTTAAATTTAGAAAACATGAAATAGTCTGTTTTAAATCAACTTTTGAAGTTAATGTTGATGATTTTGAATGATAAATACAATGTGAAAAACAACTTTTCAATAACTAAACATTTAGCTTGTTCATTTTAAGAATGCCTTAATTATTGGCTAGTTGGTTCTTCATTAGGAAGTAGGCTAGGTCATTAAAACAGTTGCTGTAATTCACTCAAGACAATAGTACAGTGAATTCAATATATGCATTATAGTATTATTATCATTTCCTTTATCTGCATACTGTACTTTCTATATAAATTTGTTTTCTTGAACCATCATTACTTAACAGAAAAATTAATCTCAATTCATTATGAAAGAGATGAAATTCCATTTTATTCTAGAAATATCCATTGCTACTATTTTTGCTTTTTATATACATTTTGTCCAGAAGCTAAACTTTGAGCTTCCTGAGGGAAGTGTGTCTGGTTCAGTCACTTAGTCTCGTCACTCCTCAAATTGCCCCCCTCTCCCTAAAGCTAAAGGTTATCTATTTTTATTTATATTATTATTATTATTTTTGAGACAGAGTCTCTCTCTGTTGTCCAGGCTAATGTGCAGTGGTGCGATCTCGGCTCACTGCAAGCTCCATTCCCGGGTTCACGCCATTCTCCTGCCTCAGCTTCCTGAGTAACTGGGACTACAGGCGCCTGCCACCATGCCTGGCTAATTTTTTGTATTTTTAGTAGAGATAGGGTTTCACCATGTTGGCCAGGATGGTCTCGATCTCCTGACCTCGGCCTCCCAAAGTGCTGGCATTACAGGTGTGAGCCACCATGCCCGGCTTCAAGGTTGTTTATTAAATAATGGAATGTATGAGCAAGTGAGTGGAGCTTATTGAAGGCTGCTTTTAAAAAATTCACTTTTCTTGTTTGTGTTGCACTATGATACTCACATCTTATGTATAGCTCAATATATTATTCATTTAATCGCTTTGTAGTTTTTATCATAACTTTGCTTCCACATAATACATTTAGATGATCTCTCTCATTTATATTTCGTGACTGATTTCTTAAAATTATATTCAAGTCTTGATGTCAGTTTACCTGTTTTAGACATACTTTTAGACTCAAGCAGCTTCGGCTAACTTCTTTGACTCTGCTGATCATAAACAGAAATGGCCCGAGATAGCACTGGGTAAATGTCAATAAAATTATTCTATTTTTGCAGATGTTTAGATTTATCTGTATCAAATTTGACTGTGAATACGTGTCTCCATGTGTAATGATCTAAAGCTAAATGATGAAAGCTGTTCTTAAAAGAAACAAGACATTCTGAATCTTTACTGTAAATTATATGCCATACAAAATCAGTCCAAATTGTTCAAACTCTTGGACACTCACAGTGTTATTATGCTCACTGTTCAGAGCACTGTGTAATTATCCTAGTTAACAGCAGTTTGCTAGTGCTGATCTCCTAAGAAGAGATACAAGACAGAGAACTAAAATAAGTACAGATGTGGGTCCCTGTTTTTGTTCTCTGACTCAGCATGTGAAAAACAACCACTTAATTCCAGGCTTTTCGCATTTCCCTAGTTAAGATGTTAAGCTAGATGAATCAAGTGGTTGCTTGGTAAATAAGAATTTCTACAGTTGAGATGGAAGGCCAAGTGCTATATGTGTCTCAAAAGCTAAATTCACTTCATGGAAATGAACATTAATTTTCCTTCCATAATGAAGGAAATTTATTGACTCTTTTGTATCTTTTTCCTTTCTCAGCATGGTAAAACCATTTAGTGAAACATTTTGAATTCTGATGATATTGCATTGTAATTTATGATAGTTATAGTGTCAGAAAATAATAAGAAAAAACAAGATGATGGGAAAGTGGGTGAGAGCTAGGCAAGTCTAAAGCCACATTCCTACCTCGAAAAAAAAGTAGAAGCTAACATGGTAGAATTTAAGCTAAAACAGTAGAAGTTAAACAGATAGAACTAAAATGAGTGAAATTTGTTTCAATAACACAGTTGTTGGTTTCCTTCCTACTTTAGCTTTATTCACCGACCTAGAGAAGAATTTGGGTATCAGAAACGAAGCCATAGTACAGTGTATAAAACCTTCCCCTCAGTACATAAACCTCACTTTCCCAGAGGCTCCTCTGGGTCCTGTAAATCAGTCTTCACTCTTAATTGTGTCAATTAACAGTGCCCCGAGTAAGCCACAGGGGCAAAGCTGAGAAGTCAGAGAAGGAGGTGAGTATGTGGCAATCCTCTTGACATAATGGAGACTAACCTAAATTACATACTTTATTATAATGGCATTACTAACCTACATATCATTGCAGATGATTCATTCCCATCATAATCATGAGGGAATCCTGCAAGTGAGCCTGAGAGAGAACTGGATCCTCATTTTTTATCGTTTGATTTGACACCTTCTGCTTTAAAAACATAATAGCAATTTAAGAGTGTGTGGCATTTGTAATCCATCTCCAAAGGGTTGCTCTTTTAAATCCAGCCTAGATCAATAAGACCAAAAATCATGGACATTTAAGCATAGTTAAAAGGGGTTGGTTGGGAATGAGGCTGTTTTTACCCTGAGTTAGTTACTCTGTGGTAACTGGAGCTAATAGGACAGTTCTCCACGGGCAAAATGAATCTGAGAGTCTGAAGCAGTGACCTAGATAATCCAGGCAAACTGCCCACTTTTGCCTGGAGTGTCAGGAAAATTGCTCTAATTCCCCACTTCACTTTGATAGTGGAAGCCGAGTCCGTTTTCTTCAGTGTCCTATTAAGCTCAGAGCTCCTCTTCTTCGTCTTTAGGCTGGGGCTGAGCCTGTCAGTTGGAGCTCATTCTCTGTAGCTCTGGCTTTGATTGCCATGGAACTGGATGGGGCTGAAATAATAATTCTGTTGAACTCATGGGAGCTGTATGGCCATGTTATCCGTCCAATCACTCTTGTGTCATTTAAAATGGTGCTGAGTGAATAGCAATAACCGAATGCTTCAATCCTGGTCATTGTTTCATCTATTCATCTATTCTACACATATTTACTACTTGTCTATTACATTCCCATGATAGTCCACAGTAACAGTATGTCCATGGTTGCACTGGGAATTGGTCGTTTCTTTTGGCCATCCAGCCCCTGAACATATTTCATGTGTTTTAGAAATTCCCCAAATTGTTTGCTGTCTGCTCCTCTCTGGGGAAGCCATTCACTCACTCTTCCTGCCTTACTTTTCAGTTATGATAAAGGCTAGATTTTGAAGAGGAAGCTAGTGAGGCAAAGAATCAGGCATTGTGCAGAGGGTGGCACCTCTGGCTAAGTGCCAGGGCAGCAGAGTCATACCTTGAAGTGCCCAACCATGTCAGTGTTAGCAATAAAGCCAAGGGTCTCTACTTAGGGTAGCAGAGGTGATACCTTTATTGAACTCGTTCTATAACATGACTTCAGTCATTGCTCCTGGTTGTGAAGACTGGACAATTGTTCTCTGTTCCCTCAAAAGACCCCCAAGAGCTGCCCAGTAACTTTTAGTAAATACTTTTCCTGAATAAACTAGCTAGTGTTCAGTGAGAAACCCAAGATGGAGTGGTGAGTTCTACTGAGGGGAGAAGGGAATTATATATGAGAACACATTTGAACTGAGACTGCAAAGATGAGCAGCTTCTCAGCCTGCATTTGACTAGGACTCCAGGACTTACTAGAAATTTGATCTTCAAAGGAGGTCTGATTGAAACATAGATACATAGAAGAATGGAGAGCTGATAGATATCAAAAGCTCTCATTTCAATGATAGATTGTGATGCTTTGCTATGATTGAAAAATTTGAGGATGTCAAATAAAAACAAATTTACAGGCAGGGCGCGGGGGCTCACACCTATAATCCCAGCACTTTGGGAGGCCGAGGCAGGCAGATCATGAGGTCAGGAGTCCGAGACCAGCCTGGCCAACATGGTGAAACCACATCTTTACTGAAAATACAAAAATTACCCAGGCGTGGTGGTGGGCGCCTGTAATCCCAGCTACTCAGGAGGCTGAGGCAGGAGAATCACTTGAAACCAGAAGGCAGAGGTTGCAGTGAGCTGAGATCATGCCACTGCACTGCAGCATGGGCGAAAGAGCAAAACTCTGTCTCAAAAAAAAAAAAAAAAAAAAAAAAAATTCACGGTTTGAGTCATCTTGGTATATTAGGGTAATTAATGCAACAGACAAGCCCTCAAATTTTAGCAGTATGACAAAATAAAAGTTTAATTCTCAATTACATCAGAGTCTGATGTTGGTGGGGCCACTCCTTAGGGTAGTTCCCATCCAAGAGGGGACTCAGGACACATCCTACAGAACCTGTGGCCTCTGAAGTCCAGGGAGATAGAGAGGAAGGGACAGAATGTCTTCTAACTGCCTTTGGTAAAAAATGACTCACTTCCCCTCACAGTACCTTGGCCCGAGTTACTTTCATATTTCCACATGATTTCCAAGAAAGCTGGGGAATATTGAGAAGCATGAAAATATTTGGTAAGCTTTAAAAGCCTCTGCCAGTCTACCATTTGGTCACTGGATATTCATTCATTCTCTCTTCCCACATAGAAGGCACACACATATCCCTTCCCAAAGGAGATAACCCAAAGTTGCATCCAGTTACTGCAATTAGCTCAAGTCCAAGATCTGTGGGTGATCCCCATATCTTCTCCATTGTATCCAGATGTTGTTCCTTTTGCTCCTGAAGCCTGTGGAGGAAGCATGATAAATTGTCTGCCCTCTTCCCACTCACACCCATCCAATATATAACATTAAAATAGAGACGATATAGCTGCAGTAAAATTCCATTGAGGAGGAAGGGGAATGAGATACAGCTGTTGGTGCTCCATGGTAATTAGGAAGTCACATCAGGCAGAAATTAGGAGCCCTTTCCTGTGGTGTGGGAGGTACCTTGATTGCATCCTGTTCCTCTCTCTGGGGGAGCTCCCTAGCTGGCCTCCAGGGACCAGGAACTCTGGCTGTAGCCTCCCGGACTTCCTTCCTTTTCCATTCTCTTCGTCAGTGTCTGAAAATAATGTTGGGGGAATATGCCCACTATGCAAGTTGTACAGTTTTCTCAGTCTGCTTCTCTTCTCTTATGTGGAATAATAGAAGCCTATGGTTGCTTCAATTCTCAGAATGTCAAAGGATTTTTATTATTTTTGTGTGTGTGTCAATGCTTGCTTCTGGTTTCTTTGGCAAAACAGTATATTTTTCTACTCAGAAAGTATATAGGGTTATGATCTGTAATACTTGTATCCAGTCTTGTTTCGTGGGTAAGTGTACACAAAGTTCTTTTTGAAAAACGATTCTTAATCTTTTTCCCCTTTCTTGCTTGCTTAGGTGCCAACTTCTCTTAAATGAGTTTCTTTTTGGATACCTCATGTACCCCTTGAAAACCTTGGCACCACATTTGATGCCAACTAAAGTTGCTTACTCAGTTCCATATAAGCTTTGACCACTTTCCTGTGAGTATAACCAGGCAGTACCTTTCCACAGAGTCAAGTGTCTTCTGCTTCCTATCGTGGGATTCTAGGATTTGGCATCCCCAGGGACTCCTCAGCATTCACACACATACAACCCAGAAGTGAAATCACACAGAAATGAGTGGAAATAGATCAACTCTTGGCCAGTGGATGATGGGAGCCAATGCATAAAGCTTCTGCCTTCTTTTGCCTGGGTGCACAGTTCTGAGATGAATTCTACAAATGTCTTCAGAAAATCATGCAAACTTGAATGTCATTTGCCCTAGCAGTGGTCAACTCCAAAATGCATTTTTCTATTGGTTCTTCCTATCTCTGAATCATTTCTCATGCCTCATTCTTATCTCAATCACTTACAAATAAAGTGCATGTACACCTACTGCTTAAGCTCAGCTTTGGGGAAATATGTAGGATGAGATAGTGGCTACCTTGAGACTCTCTGATGGAAAGGCTCATTTTCCCTGAGCCACGTCTTCCAATTGAGAAGTCTCACAGGAATTTTGCCACTCAAAACCTTTTTCTTCCCATGGTTCTTCTCTTGTACCTTGGTTTTTCACTTATTTATGGGCATATCTAATTTTACTGTGCTTTGCAGATATTGCATTTTTTACAAATTGAAGGTTTGTGGTGACCCTGTGTTAGGGAAGTCTACGAATGCTATTTTTCCATTAAGCATGTGCTCACTTCATATCTCTATGCCACATTTTGATAATTCTTGCAATATTTCAAACTTTTTCATTATTGTTATATCTCGTGTGGTGATCTGTGCTGTTACTATTAGAATTGTTTTGGGAGGCCACATGAATTGCTCACATTTGGGATGGTGAACTTCATCAATAAGTGTGTGTTTTGACTGCTCCATCAACTAGCCATTCCTCTATCTCTCTCCCTCTCCTTGGGCTATCATATTTCCTGAGATACAACAATATTGAAACTCGGCCAATTAATAGCACTACAGTGGCCTCTAAGTGCCGAAGTTAAAGAAAGAGTTGCACATCTCTGACTTTAAATAAAAATATAGAAATGATTAACCTTAGTGAGGAGGCATATCAAAAGCTGAAACAGGCTGAAAGCTAGGCTTCTTGAGTCAGTTAGCCAAGTTGTACAGGCAAAAGAAAAGTCCTTGAAGGAAATTAAAAGTGCTACTCTAGTGAACACACACATGAAAAGAAAGTGAAACAGGCTTATTGCTGATATGGAGAAAGTTTTAGTCATCTGGATAGAAGATCAAACCAGCCACAATATTCTCTTTAGCTAAAACCTAACCTAGAGCAAGGCCCTAATTCTCTTTAATTCTATGAAGGCTGAGAGAGGTGAGGAAGCTGCAGAACAAGAGTTGGAAGCTAGAAGAGGTTGGTTCATGAGGTTTGAGGAAAGCAGTTGTCTCGGTAACATAAAAATACAAGACGAAACAGCAAGTGCTGATGTGGAAGCTGCAGCAAGTGATCCAGAAGATATAGCTAAGATCATTGATGAAGGTGGCTAAACTAGATTTTCAAATAGACAAAATAGGTTTCTGTTGAAAGAAGATGCCTTCTAGGACTTTCATAGCTCGAGAGTAGAAGTCACTGCCTAACTTTAAAGGACAGGCCAACTCTTGTTAGGGGCTAATGCAGCTGATGAGTATAAGTTGAAGCCAACGCTCATTTACCATCTAAAAGTCCCAGGGCCTTTAATAATGATGCTAAATATATTCTCCCTGAGCCCTGTATATGGACAAGAAAAGATGTGCTGGATGACAGTATATCTGTTCACAACATGGTTTACTGAATATTTTCAGCCCACTATTGAGAGCTGCTGGTCAGGAAAAAGAAAGATTTCTTTCAAATTATTATTGCTCCGAGAGTCCACCTAGTCACCCAAGAGCTCTGGTGGAGATGTGCAAGAAGATTAATGTTGTTTCCTGCCTGCTAATACAACATCCATTCTGTAGCCCAAGGATCAAGAAGCGATTTCAATTTTTGAGTCTTATTATTTAAGAAATATGTTTCATGAGGCTATATCTGCTATGGAGAATTATTCCTCTGGTGGACCTGTGCAAAACAATTGAAAACTGTCTGGAAAGGATCACCATTCTAGATGCCATTAAGAATATCTGTGATTCATTAAAGGAGGCCAAAATATTAGCAGGAATTTGGGAGAAGTTGATTTCAATCCTCATGGATTATTTTGATGGGTTCAAGACTTCAGTGGAAGAAGGAACTGCGGATGTGCTGAAAATAGTAAGAGAACTGGAATTAAAAGTAGAGCCTGAAGATGTGACTGAATTGCTACCATCTCATGATAAAACTTTCACAAATGAGGAGTTGCTACTTATAGGCAAGAAAAAAAAAGTTTCCTTGAGATGGAATCTACTCCTGGTGAAGATGCTGTGAAGATTGTTGAAATGACAAAAAAGATTACGAATATTATATAAACTTCCTTGATAAAGCAATGGCAGGATCTGAAAGGATTGGCTCCAATTTTGAAAGAAGTTCTCCTGTAGGCAAAATTCTATCAAACAGCGTTGCATGCTACAAAGAAATATTTTATTAAAGTAAGAGTGAATTGATGCAGCAAACTTCAGTGTTGTCTTATTTTAAGACATTGCCACAGTCACCCCAACTTTAGTAACCACCACACTGACGTCAGTGGCCATCAACATTGAAATAAGACCTTTCACCAGCAAACAGATTATGTCTCGCTGAAGGATCAGATGATTGTTAGCATTTTTAGCAGTATTTTTAAATTAAAATATGTATATTATTATTTTAGACATAATGCTATTGCAAACTTAGTAGACTATAGTAACTTTTATATGCACTGAAAAAACTAAAAATTCATGTGATTTTCTTTATTGCACTATTTGCTTTTTTGTGGGTATCTGGAACCGAAACCAGACTACAATATCTTTTTTTAAATTTTAAACTTTTTTCTTTTTTATTTTTTAAACAGTTGCGGGTAAACAGTAGGTATATATATTTATGGGGTACATGAGACGTTTTGATAAAGGCATGCGATATGAAATAAGCACATCATGGGGAATGGGGTAGCCATCCCCTCGAGCATTTATCCTTTAAGTTACAAATGATCCAATCACATTTTTTAAAGTTATTTTAAAATGTAAAATTATTAACTACAATCACCCTATTGTGCTATCAAATGGTAGGTCTTATTCATTCTTTCTAATTATTATTTTTTGTACCTGTTAACATCCCCACCTCTCACCCAGCCCCTCACTACCCTTCCCAGCTTCTGGTTACCATTCTTCTATTCTCTATGTCCCTGAGACATATGTTCAGTTGTTTTGATTTTTAGATCCCACAAATAAGTGAGAAGACGCAATGTTTGTCTTTCTGCACCTGGCTTATTTCACTCATTTAGGCATGCCTGTATTTTGTTTGCCTTGCTTGATTTTCCAAACTATCCAGTCCCTGAATTTCTATTTCTATTTATTTTTTTTTTAGACAGGGTCTTGCTCTGTTACCCAGGCTGGAGTGCAGTGGTGCAATCATGGCTTAATGTAGCCTGTACCTCCCAGGCTCAAGTGATCCTCCTGCTGCAGCCTCTTAAAGTGCTGGTATTACAGGCATGAGCACTGTGCCTGGCTAGTCTCTGAATTTCTGAATATCACCTATTCCTTTTAATTTCTTTGTTTGTTTTTGTTTTTGTTTGTTGTTTGTTTGTTTTGTTTTTCGAGACAGAGTCTTGCTCTGTTGCCCAGGCTGTAGTACAGTGGTGTGATCTCGGCTCACTGCAAGCTCCGCCTCCTTGGTTCACGCCATTCTCCTGCCTCAGCCACCTGAGTAGCTGGGACTACAGGCGCCCACCACCACACCCAGCTAGTTTTTTTTTGTATTTTTAATAGAGACGGGGTTTCACCGTGTTAGCCAGGATGGTCTTGATCTCCTGATCTTGTGATCCGCCCTCCTCGGCCTCCCAAAGTGCTGGGATTACAGGCTTGAGCCACTGCGCCTGGCCCCTTTTAATTTCTAATTGCTAGCTGGTAACTTTTTCCGGGCTCAATTCACCTCTACAGCATCTTGCCAACTACCACCAATAGTAGCCAATTCAGAAAACACACTTCTTTCCAAGCTCTTTTCCTAAGCTGCAAAACAATAAGTGTGTGGCTAACCTCCCTTCTGATCACAGGTGGCAATGTCCTTTTATGCTTTGGGTTAGCCTGACCCAACCACTACATTTTCTTCCTCTAATACCAGTCATCTTGCCATTCACATCTGAAACTGAGCCAATAGTATATATTTTATGTTTTTGATACAGTAGCATCTAACTTCAATTTCCAATATCTACATTAGTAAAGGCATTGAACATTAGGGGCTGCAAGTGCAGACTCGGAAATCCAGTGATTAATATGAGAATGAATTATTTTCCACACTCACCCTGTCCGATGTGTGTTAGACAGCCCTCTCCATTGGCAGGTAGGCCAACTGAAATACACATTGTTCGAGGTCTCTACAGCTCAGGGAGGTTCACTCATGGCAACTGCCTTAGCTCAGGAAAACACACTACTTCTGGTCACAGTACAGTCTGTTGGGCACAGGTCACAAGGCTCCAACTTCACTGCTGGAGAAGCTGGAAAACAAACAGGAAGCACATGGATATTTGATGAGCTCAGTCTCAGTCATCCATACATTTAATTGGTTCTGAATTTTCTCATCTGTGAAACAAGGATAATCAAATCTGCTTTGTTTTAAGGAATTATTATGAGTTTCAAATCAAATAAGCTTTTCCTACAGCTCCTTGTAACACGTAAACTTTAAACAAATGTTAATATGTTATCTAAAAAGGAAAATGATGTATTTAAATGCATTTTAAATTTAAAAAATGCATTTTGTTATACCTTCTTATTTATTCTTAATAGAAGGCATTTAAAAAGAGAAGTTGGTATTCATATATCAATAAGGAAGGGATAACTGTGTTTTAGTTTCCATTGCTATTTACTCCTATCACATTAGGTTGGTATTACTTGGGTTAGTTTACAGTATATCATTAAAGAGAAAAACAAAAATAAAAACCAAAAAAAAAGTGTGTTTTACACTGATGACCTAACTATTGGTGCTATAATCTCACATTACCACTCACACAAGATCTATTTCTGTAGCCTTTGGGTTTCTAAATCTCTCCCACTAGAGATTCAACCTAGTGAAATAGCCTGATTTGACCTGTTGTTCTGATCATATCCTTGAATAAGTCCTCTTCTCTTGCTTGCTTCTTCACCAAACACATCTATTTTTATGCCCCCAGAGAGGTCCGGTATTTTAGCTTTGTTTCATCTTTTTCAGATTAACTGATCATTGATTAACAGTGTAAAGTGAATCCTGCATGTGTGTGAATCTCTCAGTATTTCAGGATGCTCATTTCGTGTAGGGTTTAGACTTGGACTCCCTTATCCCAGTACTGTTGTGAAAACATTCTACCTTTCCTGTGGAACTTTTATCTGGTTGCGTAATTTACTCCTGCATTTCCTTTACTGTAAGTAGTCTTTAGGATGTTGAAAGAAAAAGCATCTCTGCAGACTGATGAAGTGGAGTCTTGCATTTTCCTATGCAGAAGGTAATCTTTGTGGATAACCAGTAAAGATTGTTCTGCACCCTTAAAATTCTCCAGGCCCAGAGAACTTCTTCAACTCTCCATTTACACAGTCTGGCAAATGTTTAAATTCATTTTTTACCAATATTTTATTGCAAATATAGACTAACACTTTCCCATGGCAAATCTGTTTTCTTTAACCAAAGATTGGTTTTTTTTCCCCAATAAATTTGGGAGATAATTTGGCCTTATTTTTTTTTTTTTAATGATGGTACTTTTTTCCACAGTGGCTAGTTTCTCAATGTTCTTGCTGCTGTCAGATCACTTGTTGTATAACAAGAAGTCTTTCTGTCCAAAGAAATAGATGGATGTGATACATTGCAACCTCCTCTGCAGTAAGATTCATTCTTTTAACTAGATACACTGGGAATTACTTCTGTGTTCTGGTGAACAGTAACTTACGGTCAGAATATCAACCCTATTTTCCTTTCCATTGCTTCAATCCAGAATCATTAAGATGATCTGATCTTTTTCAGTTTACCACAGTCCCTAAGCTGTAGAGATATTCATACAATTAGTAATATTTGTGTTGGTGGCATATTTAGCACTAATCTAACTATGCCCATTTGTTTAAAATACTTTTTGGTTAATCACTGAATGTTGAAAAGGCTGATTGAAGGAATGTTAAAAAAAAATAAAAGCTGCCAGGTCATTTTCTGATAGTCAACTTCTAATTAAGGTATTTCGACAACACAGAAGGAAAGTTTTTAGGTAAAAACACCCTTTGGAAGTAGAAAATGCCAATCCTTGTGATGTTTTTGTAACACAATGAATCTCCCCTCTCAGCTGCTGTACTACTCCAGCAATATCCCCTCACTTAGAATTGTCTTGTGTGGTAGAGAGAGGCGGGGGTGGGAAAGGGTATGTTTTTGTTCAATCACCATGTATACATATCTGTTGATGAGTGCAGGGGACCACACACAATAATATAAAGGAATTTGACGTGACACAGGATATTTATTTCTGAGCTCAGCAATTAATCACTCAGGACAGCTGAATTAACCTAGCTAAGACTAGACTGGACAAAAAAAGAAAGAAAGAAAGAAAGAAAGAAAGAATAGACAGGAAAGAAACTGAAAGGCTTTGTGGCTTTCTGGCACTGGATGAAATACTCTAATCAGAAGTAGGCCCTAAATAGAATGTTAGAACAACCCCTGTCCTCTCAGAGTCCTTCCTACCTTGACAGTAGCTTGGGAAGCACACTTAAGGTAGTACAAGGCTAGTGAGCAGTTTTTCAATGAATATGGCATGAAATGTAAGATGAAGTGTTTTCCTAGAATTTATCAAAATATTGGGTGAATTAAGGTATGCACTAGTTTTCAAGTGTTTGAAAGTTCCAAACAAAAACAAAAACATCACAGTTTATTGTTGAGAAACAAAATTAGCTTTAAATATGTTTAAGGGAAATAATACTTACATGCTTTTAATAAAGTTATACACATTTAACAATATTTTGATGAACTTGCTAGCTGTTCGAATATCAGTTGCTCTCTTTTCTATGTTTTACTTACTTTTAAAAATGCGATCTGGACAGATAGACTTGGTCAGTTACAAAAAGGATTTCACTCTTGAGAGGGTTGCTCTGTATTTTAAAATTAAAGTCCAAAATGTCTTCAGTAAAATGAACACTCTGATAGAGCTGGACAAATCGGTAAGAATTTAATACTCATTTTCTAAATGTTGACTGTTGTCTGAATAGCCCAGATGTCTTCTGAATTAGTAGGATGATTCTTCTTTCTCCAGTCTGTCACTGCAAATCTTATCTCTCTGCCTATTTACCCATGCATACGCAGCATGGTAATTGGAAATTAAATCTTATAAAATGAATATCCATCTTTCTGTTAACTCAAAGCCATTTTTTACTTTTATTTGAAGAATTAATATATTCATTCTCATTTCATAGAAACGCAGACCAAACACATGTCTCTTTCCAATTCTATCTATGAAACTCATATATCTCTGGGATTCATCTTCTGATGAATTTGAATAAAGACTCAGCTATTGTTTTGAAAGAGTAAGAATAACACAGGGCCAACTTGTGCCTAACGTAAAATAGTGGAGACACAGTGAAAGGACATTGACTTAGAAAGAGAAAGATAAAAGGACATACTCTTAAATTTTGTAGCAGCTATGTCTCTAGATTAACTTTGAAGTATGAGAGTAACAAAATAGTCATTCCATGTTGAGCCGATAAGCAGATTTGTCAGGATGGCAGTTTCTATCCACTTTTCTGTCTGGCTTCAAAGTAGGGCAGATCCCTGGAGCAGTTCACAGAGGCATTTCCTCATGTCTAGGTGGCATCCAGTTCATGCAGTGGCTGTTTTTGCCCAACTCTTCTGATAACAGAAGACAGTCCTGGGCCTCTGCACTGCAGACACTGCTGCTACATGTACCAACCCATCCACTTTGTGCAGACTGGTTGGCACCCAGGCTGGGTTTCCAGGAAGGAGCAGGACTCCTCCTTGGCAAAAAAGCCCAGAGGCTGTTCCCATTCTCTGTGAGCCCAAAGATGCTGCAGATTCATCCCTGACCTGTGGCCTCTCTCTGTTGCAATTGCTCCTAAGCTGTTGCTTTGCACCCTTGTGTAGGGAACTAGGGGGGCTTTTGGGACTTCCTTTCTCTCCCTCTGTGCTGTGAGAAACTGACTCCTCACAAGCTAAGGAGAAGACCACCCCGATGTCAACACAGGAAACTCATTTTCTTCCCTTTCCCCGAGAGGCATACAGTCCATCTGCAACAAGCGGGTTGCCCTTTAGGAACAACTGCTGTTTTTAATCTCCCAACAGACTCCATATGTTGTTAGAGTCTGGGTTTATCCGAATCTTGATTTCAAAAATGTCTTCTCAATAACTAATTATTCTGTGATGACACCAAGTTCCTTGTTTATTTTCCTCCACAATATTTATTTTATTTATTACTTTCAAGAGTTTCCAAAATATTTCTTATTTAATGTTCAACTATTACTACATCCTAATAATTTCTTAATTATTATGGTCTAAAGATTACATCTAAGATTTTGGGTTGTTTACCTAAAGAATTGGATTCAACAATTCTTCTTTACTTTAGAAAATATTTTCTTTTGGTCATTCGTAAAGATAATTGTCATGTAGAAATCTCTCTTTATTCCCCACTTTTACGTAGATTTTATTGCAAATGTACAAAATTAGAATATAAATTAAATAAAATAGTTTTGTTTTTTATAAATCCTCATGAAAACTCTGTCAGTTTTTCTATCTAGAGGTCTGTTTCATAAACCAAATAGGCAAACAAAATCTTTCCAAACTTACTACTTAATGAGGTAATGTTCAAGTCATTTTGTAAATATTTGTTTACGAGATTTGTTAGAATCATCACCACCTGCAATTAACAATGGAATAGAAAAGAAAAAAATACATATTAGTACAACTAGGGGTTTCAGGGTCTTAACCCAAAGACTATAATCAGTAAAGAGTATTGAGTTATATCCTGAAATAATTCAATGTAATTTCTATCATAAAGATTATTTTTAATGAGGGTACTTTTTTTAGAGTAAATGCCTTGCAAGAAATTGAAATAGAATAATTTTGAATAATCATCCTTCTGGGCTTTAATATTAAAATTATAAAGGGAGAGGAAAATGTTTAATATTTTAAAATTGTTTAGGAACAAAATTACTTCTCATATAACCAATTTTCACAATTTTTATACAGCTAAACATTTGATGAATCTTTTTGAGATGTGTCTCCCTTTACATTTTCCTTGTAAAATGTTAGAGGGTAAGAATTTTCTTACATTAAGAGAGCCCTAAATAGGAACTCTGAAATGTAATGAGAGACCAGGAAGTGCGTCAGTCTCTCTGTCTCCCTCTTAATTTGCAGTCAAGTCTAGGCACTCAGCCACACGGATTATCATCCACAACTCCAGGAAAAATTTATCCATTCGCCACATTGTTGAGAGGACTCCCATTTTAAAACCTAGAGATGCAATAGTGTTGACTTACCCGTGATCCATGCACACCTTTCAAAATACGCTCTGTTTTTTTTTGTTTTGTTTTGTTTTGTTTTTCTGTTTACCCGATTGTTGTTTAACTGGCGCACAGGACTTCCCTTGGATTACATAAATGGGATAAACATGAAATAGTCAAATGGCAGGGTCTCACAGAGAAACAACTTTTCTTAGAAATCATTTAATAACTGCTGCTATAATAAAGAAATGTTTGAAAAGGAGTTAAAGTAAATGGCCCTAGAATAAGGGTTTCTGATGAATAGATGTGAGCCATCCAGGCAACAATTTATCCAGAATACAGGAAGGGAGACAATTCCAGCAGTAGGAAAAGCAAGTGCAAATATTCAGAGGCAGGAGTGAGCCAGGCACACTCCAGACACAGGAGGCGAGAGGGGCTGGAGTGGTGTGAGAAGACTGAGAGTGATCAGAGATGACCTGAGAGAGGTGAAGGGACAGGGAAAGAGGGCTTGGCCATCAGGCCTTATGAGCCAGTGTAAAAGCTTCCACCCAGGACCTATCATTTTCTTTGCTTAAAGCCATGGACGCTAAGGAAGCATCTCCTGCTGTAGCCTCACAGAGCAGAGCAAAGTTCCAGGATTCTATGACATTTGAAATGAATTATTAATTCATGCAGTTACATACAAATACATACATATAGATAGACATAGGCACCAGGAACTTGAAAGTTATTTAATAAGTTTTCAGTTGGTCAAAAATATTGCCAAAGAAATTATAATGTAAGGAAAAGAGTCCTGTATTGGGTATTAGGAAATTGATTACTTTATTTGGACAATGCCATTTCCTAGGTACCACCTTAGTCATTCAATGACTTAACAATTTCTTAATTTCCATTCCCTAATCAGTCAAATAAGGAACCTGAACTAAATTATTTGTATAGTCTTTTCATTTCTTAAAATCTTGTGAATACAGTTAGCCGGGTAAGTACTGCTTACAGTTGCCTTAGAAAAATTCTGTGTAACTATAAGCAGATTGAAATCCCCTGAAAAACCATAAAGTTGAATATAAGCCATCTAATATTATTGTTTGTTCCAGCAAATTTTCATGCCATTATTCACTTATAAAAAGTAAACCTTAATGCGAGTACAACAAGATAATTAACAAAGCAAGAAAATTTTATTTAGGGACGAGGTAATTGCAGAGAGACTAGCAATTACCATTTGCAATAATGATAGTTACCGTTTGAACTAACAAAAAAGAGCATTAATAACTATTGCTTTTATGACCTAGGAGGCATGGATAAAAGAAATCAAAAGGGAGGGTATAAAGATTAGGGAGGATTTTGGAAGTGTTTAATTTACACTTTTTAAATGCTATTTCTGTTAAAAATGGAGGTATTGCAATTAGTTGGCAAACATCAGGACTAGTCCCTACAACATTTTGCTGAGCTGAAATTTGCTCTGACATTGAAGAGCAGATTTTTTTGAAGGAAGTGGGGAAAATTGACACATAGAGCTGACGTGGAATTAAGCTAGGGGCCCTGGGACATTTCCATCCTCAACAAGACTGTCTGTAATTTCTTCTACCTCTTTAGGACTAGGCGTATGTTTTTTGCAGAGGTCCTTTCTTTGCACGATTGGTTCAGAGGAAACTAACTGAGGTCCATTCTTCGTGGTGTGTTAGAGGAATTCTCTCATCTTTCACTCAGCATATGAGGTCTTTGACACATAGCATTATGGCACAAGCCCTCAGACTAGACGAGAGCGATCATTATCTAGACGCCTTGTCTCTCAGTCTCTGTCTCCTTTATTCGCGCTTGATGACTTATAAGCTATTTCAGGAAGAGATCTTAATTGATCTCCATTTTGGTTTCTTGATTTAAGTGATTGGAATTTGCCCGAGAAGCCAAATGCTGAAAATAAAGTCAGAAACTCAGGGATACATGCTCCATAAGTTGCCTTAATGGTTTCAGCAACAGCAGCGTTTCACATATCTCCCTCCTTAGCTTATAATGCATGGGTTTTGTAAGGACAACAAATCCATGCTGAAATCTATGCTGAAATCTCAAAATTTTCTTACTTTGGGTGCTCTGATGTAGAGAACAATTCCACTCTCTATACAAAATGATTAAACAATAAAACGCTTTTTAAAATTCACTCAAATTTGAATTTTTGAATGATAGCTATAAAAACCAACTATCCAAATATGTTTCTTTTAGCTAAATGTTTAGCTCTATACTGAAATAAAAATATCTACAATTTAAAATTTCTTTAGTGTTACCCTATTTCAGTATGTACAGACATCATAAATGGTATGGCAAGTGATCACATTTTCTTGGATGATTAACCTTATTCATGAGTTTAACATTGCTAAATAATTCTTGAATAGCATGTCTACAGAAAACCGTTGATTTTCTTGTAAACAATGAGAAAGATAACTTCTTCTGAAACATTCCCTTAGGGTTTCAGAGTATAAGCATTTCATCTTGCTTGTTTATATTACAATTATAAGAAATACTCACAGTTTCACTTTATTTTATTCCTTAACATATTGATTCTGTTTCTAAGCAACGCTTCAAGTGAGTTGCCTTCTAAGTATTTGATTAAGTTATTTCAAGACAATGAGGAATTGGAAACATAAGTATGTGTAATAATGTTTCTTAGCAATGAGCTTAAAATTACAAAATCAATAAGCATTTAATTACAATCTTATTACTGGAGATTAAATTTATAAAATATGTCATCATATGTAATAACATAACATAATTCAGGATACACAGCTATTATTTAGGCGAGCTTTGATAATTACCACATCCACTGACATGCAATTTAAAGTAGTTGGAGTTGTATGTTCACTGATCTTATACTATCAAATATGAGAAATAAAAACAGAAGAGAATTGTGAAGCAAAGAGATTTTGCAGCTTCTAGATTACCTGTTAATGGTGCGTAAGAATAAGTTTCTGCATTAGATTTTTGTCTTACATGTTTTCCATTTCCGAGTTTCTCATCCCTTTCGTATACACATGGATTTGCACCAGGCTATTGAACATTATGAAATTCTCCAAGATCAATTTATTTTTATTCATTTGTTTTAAGAGTGTACGCTGAGTAGCCTTTCATCTCATGAAGAGAAAATGTGAAGGTGAAGACATAGGAGAACACAATCACGGAAATGGGCGTAGCCTCAGGGTTGCCTCATTTCTAGAACTGATGGACTCAGGGATTTGGAGAGGCCCAGGGAAAGCCGGTGGCAGCAGGAGCACCAGGCAGGGCTAATCAGCAATGATGAGCATGTCTGCCTCCAGGTGAAAGTGCTAATGACCTGGCCTGGTGATGTGGCCTGTAGTCCCAGCTACTCAGGAGGCTCCAGTGGGAGGATTGCTTGAGTCCTGGAGTTGGAGATTATAGTGAGCTGTGATTGTGCCACCACACTGCAGCCTGGGTGACACAGCAAGACCCTACCTCTAGAAATAAAAATGAAAATTTTCTAAGTGGTGAGCACAGAAGCTTGTGGTGGAAAAAAACAAAAGGATGCCCAAGGAGGATGCCTACGTCTGAGATGACCCATTTATAGCCAGGAGACCTGCCACTGAATTACTCATTTCACCGAATTAGGCTGTACATTTAATGCAGCAGATAATCTACTGAGCAGTCTCAGCTACCAAGATAAAAGGGCCATCAAAATTCACCAAATATTAATGAAAAGTCAGAACAAAAAAGAAATGGTGAGCTCATTATGGAAACATCTGTTAGAAAATAGGGATGAGATTTTAAAGCATTGGGGAATGATCTGATTTTCAACAGATTGAATGAAGAAGGGATAACAAATGACAGTAGACAAATTGGACATACATGTTTAGACATTCCTGTACCTCCACAGAAAGGGACTGGCCATCTGTCCAAGGGACATTTTGATTATAATACTTGTTTGTATCATTTACAAATATGCAGGTACTTTTTACCATATGCAGGTACTCTATTTTAGTTAAAAGATTGGATTTTGAAATAAAAACATTTTACGAATGTTTTCAGATGGAATATTTTATTTGGCTTTTATGGCAGTGCTGTGGAATAGATTCGGCAAACATTGCTTTCCTTATCTTATAATTGAGGATCCTGAGCTGCAAACTTGGTGCTCAAGTTCACAAGACTTGGAGCATGGTAACGTTTACTTAAAATTATAATGTTAATGGAACGAGATAGTCTTTTTTTGAGGATATTTTAACAATATTTAGAAAAATTAAAAAAGTTTATGCCTTTATATTTAACATTTCTATTTCTTGACTTTTATTCTATGTAAACATTCCCACAAGTGCTTCAGGAGAGATCTATGAGAGTTTGTTGTAGCTTCCTTTGTCATGGCAATCCATGAGAAGAATCTTAATATACATGGATGTGAAACTGGTTACATTTTGAAAAACTACACAGCTCTTGAAAAGAATTAAGTAGGCAGTGTATAAACAAGCAAAATAGGCCCTAGATATATTACATGAAAAAAAATCAACTTGAAAAACAATTAGTGTATTTTTCATTCAAATGTTAAGATGATAAATTTTAATGATAAATGTGGTTAATACTCTCAGGAAAGTTGTAGTTACACACATTAAATTACTTAGCATGGTGATTTCTGATGGGTAAAATTTTCAGAGGCTTTTGTTTTCAAGTTATCTTTGTGTAACATCTGTATTTAATTAAGCTTTGTGTAATATTTACAATCCAAAAAGTAAAGAACTTTAGATAAAATGATAAAAATACTAGACAAAACAGCATATTGTAAGTTTATCTACATACATAATATTGTATGAGTTTAACTTACCAGTTTCCTAAAAATCCAAGCAGATTTAAGTAACATTTTGTTATCCCTGGTCTCTTAAGGAGGGCATAAGAGAATCTCTGGGTAGCTGAATGTTAGAAGTTCTGCATTTGAATCAAAACTCTGTCATTTCTTGAACAAGTCACATAATATAGCAGAGTCACAACTGTCTCATTTATAAAATGAGAGAAATAAAAATACATAGAATGCTGCTCAGAGGATTATATGACTTAAAAGTCCAAAGAAAAACTACAAACCAGTATATTGTAATGAGGCAGATAAAACTGTTTTTGGAAAACAGAGGCCATACTTCTTAAAAACTTCTCTGTGAAAATTTTCAAAAAATTAAACAATGCCCAGTTACCTGGAGAGATTCCATAAGGGATGCCAAGGTCCAAGCTGACCACCAACTCCAAAGCTGATGAAAGGAGAAAGAGATCCATATTATAGAAGAAGTAGAAGAATTTGAAGTTAGGTAAAATCCAAATTCAGGGTTGAGAAAAAGAGACTAGCAGCATAATATGATCAATATGCTTGTCCTTTAGTCTAGTAAGAGTTATTATGATTAGTTTGAGATATTTGTTTCCAGTTTTTTAACACAACTTTTGGGGTGTAGATTGTATGTTGGTTGGCACAGCTTATTATGACAAATAAGTTTTGTCTGGAGTAATGTAAACCATGTATACATTATTAATTTGCAGGTTCATATTCCTACATCAGAGCTGATTGAATATTTCCCTCAGACACAAAATAACCCTACATTAATGCAATTGAAATTTACACAATGCATTTCTTTATAAAATATTTAGTGGTTGGACAGGCATAGTACAATTTAGATACTTTAATATTTAATAATATAAAAAGAACATTCTATTTTATTGTGATATTAATCTGATTTATGGTATTTTAAACCTTTGTTCCACTTTATATTAAGCAATATTTCATATATGTGAAAAGCATAGACAATAAAAAAATGACAGTTACATACCCACTACCCAGATCTATCAAATCCCCATGTTTTACAAAAGTTGCTTCAAAATTTTTTTTAAAAAAACAAAATACTTCAGAGGCATTTGAAGATTCCTATGTACCCAGTAAAAATCTGATTTTTCCATACTCAGAGTTAATAGCCATATAGAACTTGGTACTCTTTATTGTTATTTAGTTTTTCCAACTATTACTACATAAATACGTATTCACATACAATATACAGTATTGCTTTACAGATTTTGAAAATTTATACAAATGCATATATATTCTACACATTTTCTTGGTGAGCTTGCTTTGTTTACTCAATATTATATTTTTGACATTATTTATATCAATATATGGAGTTCTGTTTCAATCATTTTAAATTTTATTTAGCATTTCATTCTCTCTATATAAATATGCACATATATGTGCCAGAGGTACATTAACTGTTAAATAAAAATGTATTCAATGATATTTGTTAAAAGACAGTAAGGAAGACTTTATTCAGGACCATCATGATAGGTATAGGGACCACACCATGGGATTTTGCAGTGGAGAAGAGATTGGGCTCAATTCTGAATATAGCATGGGCAAGTGGAAATTTATAGCCAAGGATCAGTGTGGGAATCAGCGGATGAAAAATTACTCAGAGGAAGCAGCAGTAAGAGGGATTATGGCTAAACTGACCTAATGGGATGGGATTCTTGCTGAAGGTAGAATGGGGTGATCAGATATTACCAGAAGGATGCTGGAGGATAAGGACTTTATCAGATATTAGAGGTGATCAGATTATTAAGGGTGTGGGCTTCTTTGTCAAAACTGGATTTTACAAGGAAGTGCACAGATGGACCTAGAAGAAGGTTCAGAAACCTGACTAAAGTTTTGCCAAGCAGCGAATCTTTCTCAGTACGTATGTATTTTTAAATTATCATTGAATCATCATATTTTAAAATTATTGAATATTTTAAATGATTTGTCTTGCTTTTCCTATTATAAACGATACACTGTAAACAGTTTTATCTATATCTCTTTATGCGTATATATATATATTTCTTTAAGATATACATGACGATGTAGAATTACTTAGTCAAAGATTATGTACATCCTTAATGCAAAGTTTACTATATATTGTGAAATTGCTCTCCAAGGAACTTAAGCTATTATACACAGTCTCACTCTCATAGTATGAGACTTCTTTTCTCTGTATTTTTTGTGCCATTCTAATGGATGTTACATTATGGTTCAGTATTTTAATTAGCATTTATCTGATTACTAATGGGGTCAAGCATGTTTTTATTTAATCTGTCCGTTTGAGTTTCCTCATATGGGTAGCCCTTGTTCTTAATGATTTTCCCATTTTCCTATTGGGGTGATTGTCTATCAGAAATTTGGAGAAGGTAATGGTATATGCTGAATGCTAATGTTGTTGATTAGGTGTGGTAGTTGCAGATCTATTATTTTAAATGGTAGCTTGCCTTTTTTAATTATTTCTTTTGTTAAGTAGTGGTAGTTGCAGACATATTATTTTAAATGGTAGCTTGCCTTTTTTAATTATTTCTTTTGTTAAGTAGTGGTAGTTGCAGACATATTATTTTAAATGGTAGCTTGCCATTTTTAACTAATTTTTTTGTTAAGTAGTGGTAGTTGCAGATATATTATTTTAAATGGTAGCTTGCCTTTTTTTTTAATATCTAAAGATAGCAAAAATGCAGGAACATGCATTTAGCATTTTTCTAGTTTTTACTTTTTGTCTTGTTTGAAGAGAAAATAATTTATTAGCCATATATATACTCATAATATTATTTTCTATTTTTTTGTTAAATTCTAGAAATTTTGCTTTTCACGTTTGATTTTTAGATCTATTTATATTTCTTATGGTGTGAGGCAGAAAACAACTTTAAATTTTTCCATCTGCCTGACCAATTGTCCTAATGACATGCATCTTTCTTCCCACTGCTTTCTAATTTCACCTCTATCATATATAGTTTTCATAAAATGTGTGGGTATGCTTCTTTGCTTCATATTTTGTTTCACTTGATATTTTTTTCTCCCCGAACTGAAAAATAATTTCTTATTGATTATGTCTATTAACCTTGTTATATGGCTAGGGCCAAAAATATATCATGAAACACAATTCTCAAGCTGACATTTATTTTTGCCATTTTAGAATAGGGAATAAAGAGGAAATTTTGAAGTATTTGAATTTGTGCTTTTATAGGGATTTGGTTAGGGGAAAGTGTATTGTTTCATCAATTTCTCCCATTTCATCAAGAAGGGGATTAGTTAAAATAGAAAAAGAGAAGTGGATTTGGAGCCAGAATATGTTGGTCCTGTTTTTGGACATAGGCAATCTATTTTTTTTGTCATAAAAGTTGCGTAAAATCAACACTGCCTACTTCATGGAATATTACCTCAAATAAAGTGATAAGTATACTCCGTAAATAATTATGCTGATACTAGTTTTTATGATTATCTTGATAGATGCCTTACTAAGGCATCTATTAAGAAATGTAATCACTTCCAAAGTGGAAGTGAAACATACTAAGTTTGTTATACACACACACACACACACCTGTGAGTGTGATATCTATGTCTATCCATCTATTCATCTATCTACCTACCTACTATCTATCTATGACTTATTAAGCACCCTTTTTAGACACAGCACTAACTACATAGTGGTTGTAGTACTAGTGGTAGTAGTCCTAGGAACAGTGGTAGGAGTCAAGCAACACAGTAGAGAGAGAAGTGGTAAACTAGTAACATCTAGTAACATTTTACCTGCTAGTCCATTTGTTGTTAAATACTTAGGATAAAGTATTTTGAGAATTGTTTTCATTGGAGGGTTTAGTTTACTGTATTGGTATAGGGAGGGGAAGTACCAAGTACAATCTTTTGCTTCTCAATTTTGACAAGGATTGAAGGTAACCTCATGGATGGGTGCTTTGGGTACTTATCCAGCATTTGAAACAATCCTCAATCATTAATGCTATCACAATATCTCGAAATGATGTGATCCCTTTAGTTTTTTGTTTGTTTGTTTTTGAGACAGGGTCTCACTACGTGGCCCAGGCTGGAGTGCAGTGGCATGACCACAGCTCACTGCAAACCTCCGCCTCCTAGGCCAAGCTATCCTCCCACTTCAGCCTCCTGAGTGCTGGGACTGCAGGCATATGCCACCATGCCCAGCTAATTTTTTTTTTTTTTTTTTTTTTTACTTTTGTAGAGACGGGGTCTCTCTATATTGCCCAGGTTGCCCTTTAACTTCCTTTTCTGAGCTAACTGCTTCTCTATCCTCAATATTATTCACCACTTCTGCGTGATTTCTGCTATATTTTGAACATGCCTAAGGATGGGCTGTGAGAGTAGCTTCTCTGCCTTCCCTACCACCCTGCCCATTCTGCCCTCTGGGAAAGGTTCTGCTGCTGGATTTTAAAGGAATACTATCTTGCTCTGGTCTTGATTTGCCATTGTTAATGCATTAGAATGAAAATCACTGACACTTTTTAGCTGGGTCTACAATTTTGATGAACTAAGCAAGAGAAAAAAATAAAAGAGATTCCCTCTGGAAATGTGTTCAAGATTGTGTTATTACAATATACATGGCATTTAGTAATGAAAAGTAAGAACACTCTCTTCTACATGGACCATTTATATGAAACAAAGAAAATGAAGCTATATAAAGGTGCATTATAGCTTCGTACATGTCATACGACTCTAACGCTGATTAAATAAAATGTTTATGCAGAGCCACAGTGTGCTTTGAACAGAATAGGACAGGACAGAATGGAGATGTTTCATGCTCTTCAGAGAAAAATAAATGTGATGGAAACTGCCAACTTTCTTATTAATTTTGGTGACTTAATAAGAGCTTTATATGTACACACTCTCTTTACACACACACACACACACACACTGACATATACATATTTTAGCAGAAGAACTATTGTGTAAAGTATACAAAAATAAAAATATTTGTGGTATTTTTTGATTAGTAAGATAATAAAATTGCTAAATTTATTAAACACACAAAAGCAACAATACCTGAAGTCTTAATAATTGGATACCTGGAGTGTGCTTTGTCTGAAACACAACTAAATCTACTTTGTTTTTTTCTGAGCCTGCATAATATACTCAGGCACTTGGAAACTGTAGTGACTCTTTCACACCACAAAAGCTAGAACTAAGTGTTTCCCTGAATGATGCTTCAGCAACCTGGGTCAGTCAGCTTGCTGATGTAGCAAACACTTGTAAAGGCCATAGTGTATGCCAGATACTGTTTCAGCACTGGAGATGCAGTGGTGCGCAGAAGGGCGAAGTCCTGGATTTATTGGAACTTAGAGGTTTGCAGGAGAGGTGTATATTGAAAAGCCAATTCTAATAAAATATTACATGTATTTTTACAAATCGATGAATGCCATGAAGAAGAACTATGATGCGTAATGAGAGGCTGCAGTGAGGGAAATCCAAACCTCTTTGGGAAAGTGGCATGTAGATAAGAATTGAAGGATGAGTATGACCTCTCCAGAAAGAATGGCCAAGGACTCGGCCTGAGAAGAACAGGACAAGGCAAAGACCCTGAAATGGGGAAATAATTTATTATACTAAAGAAACAGGAAGAAAACCAGCGTGGCTCATTGAGGAAAGATTGGCCAGAGATGGGGCTGGAGCGGTAGGCATGTGGGGTGCCAGGCATAAAGGGACAACTCATTGAGGGTTTGGGTATCTCCCAACTGCAATATGAAATTACTCTGATGTAATAAAGTACCGTCTTTAAAGTTTGTTTTCAAACTAATAGCTATCATTTCTTGAGTGTTTATTGTATATAGGCGTTGGGTTAAGGGTCTTATCTATATTTAGTTCATATTCACAATGACCTTAGAATTATTTCATAAAAGGGGAGATAAAATCTGAGAGTTTGTGCTATGTTAGACAAAATCAGATTGCCAGAATTCAGCAGAGGACAAATCAGAGCTTAGGTCTCTATCTCTGAAGCTCATGCTCTTAAGTATTCTACTAGTTGGCTTTCTAAGGTATTTTATTAGGCCCCTAGGATATAGTGCAGGAGGTAGAAAGATCAAAATCTATCTACTTCTGTCTAGGAATTTTCTAGAGTGGTGGCTAATAATTGTTACTTGAGCAATGCTCTGTGGTAGTATTTAAAGACTAAGTAAAAGGCTCTCTCCTGGATGACAGTCACCTTCCAGCTGTGCCCACCATTTGGTGTGGTTAACATGACAGAAACTGAAATGTTAAGCTCCTTTCAGTTAGAATGTATTTGCATAATGATCTGTAATTAAACAGCACCTTTAGGGCTATTCTGAAATGGGACTGCCCCAGCTGTTTCTCATTTTGTTGGCTTGTTTGGGGTCATTTTTCACAGCCACCACCTCTCCCCTCCTCATTAAAAAAATGGTATTCATATTAAAAAACTGCTCCTCATGGCTTTTTCTTTCTTCTTCAACAACGTTCCTTCACAACATCCACTATTATTCTGCTTGTCCAAGGGTGCAGCTCTTTTTAGAAGATTCCTGGAAGAGATCTCATGGTCAATAATCCAGTCAGAGTACAATATAATTTAAGATAATAAATGTAATATAAAATATAATTAATATGATATGATAGAATATAATATAATAATGTCTTGACTTACTCTACAGATTTAGTAAAATGTTTAAAAGAGCCCCTTTGGTTTGGGTCATATATTTTTACTTAATTCTTAATTCAGGTCCTAATCTGTGGTCTCCACCTTTTTACCTCAGCTCTTTCTTTTTCCCTAATCTCATGCCTTCCTGAATCCACATCCACTTTCCTAAATCGACCACTTTCTTTTCCCTAGAAAATGTCAAAAAGGCCCAGTTGTTACCTTTGTAGCATAGATTTTCCCCAGCCTAGTAGAATAACCAAAATTTTATAATATTTTATTGTTCTTAAATAGAAGTATGAAAATTACTTATTTCTAACATTATGAACCCAAAACAAAACATTTCCCCTCAAATTATGATGGCAATTGAGAAATTCTGGCAATGAAACTGAGTGATAGGTGTACTGTTCCTCAATGTTAGCATTGAAATGACCTGTGAGGAAAGAGATTTGCTGTCATCTTCATCCTTCCTAATTACATTTTTCTCTCTCTATGGCAGGGATGGTGATTGGACTCCTTGAAATTCCAGGTGCTTTCTATATCTAGTATATGTTTCACTGGAGTTCACACAAAATAAGGAGGGTGATCACGTATCTCATAAACCAAATCGATGAACTCTGCAGAGTTAAAATGGATGTTATTGGTAATTATTCCAAGATAATATGTATAAAAAGTACTTTTCTAGAAGAAAGAAATGTGGCTCACCTAAAAATGAATATCATGAAGGGTACAGGGTAAAATGATATTTGGATTATGTATTAGTCCATTCCTGCTTCTATAACAAAATATCTGAGACTGGGCAATTAATAATTAATAAGGAACAGAAATTAATAACAAATAAAAATTTATTTCTCACAATTCTGGAAACTGAAAGTCCAAGATCAAAGTGCCATCAGGTTTGGTGTCTGGTGAGGGTCCCATCTCTGCTTCCAAGATGGTGGCTTGTTGCTGTGTTCTCAGGGAAAGGGCAAAAAGGCCTAGCGAGTTCCCCTCAGCCCTTTATTCATTCACAGTGGCGGAGCCTTCACAACTAAATCACTCCCAAAGCCCCCACCTCTTAATACCATCACCTTGGGTCGTAAGTTTCCATTGTATGAATTTTGGAGGGACTCATTCACTGAAACTGTAGCAGATTGACCAATATATGTGTATTTTTTCTTTTACTCTTTCAATACTTTCTCCTTCTCTTTATTTTGCTTTTCTACTCCCTAAACAGTATTTAAATATTCAGATATTAACCCATACTAGTTTTACCCATTTGTTTGTGAGATATCTCTTTTTATTAGCTTATATTTCATTTTATTTTCCAAATAGCTGCCTGGATCCCTGCTTTTGGGGGAAATTGACTAACAAGAATTTCTGCCATTGGATTTCTATTTCAAAGAGGAGAGGTGCTGTGACACTAGTAATTTCCTCTCCTGGCCCAGATGTTATTAATCACGTCATCCAACCATAATTTGGTTTTCCCACTTGAAGCAAATTCACTAGGTAGTTCTCGCAATTTTTTCATTAGAAATATTAAACATCAAACTAGCAAAATATATCAACATTACAATCTGTGTAATATATCTTTCTGGAAAAAAGACATCAAAATTTTACTGTGATTTATTTAATAAACACAGTCACAAAATATATTAATTTGATAGTAACAGGCAACACACAGTAACAGGCAATGCTGGAATTTACGTGGAATTTGCAAAAGATAACCACAACTTTGTTGAACTCTGTAATTTTTGCCAAAACAGCAAAAATAAGTGAGGGAAGGTGAGAGAGGCAATATTTCCAAACTAGTATTTTAATTCAGCATCAAGATAAAGGAAACAATAGTCTATTGGCAGCAAATAGTATTAAGTTCTTGGTTTGACTTATGGTATGGACAATTAACCTTTTTAGACCTCAGTTTTCTTTCTTTTCTTTTTCTCTTTTTTTTGAGATGGAGTTTCACTCTTATTACCCAGGCTGGAGTGCAGCGGCATGAGCTCAGCTCAGCGCAACCTCTGCCTCCAGGGTTCAAGTGATCCTGTTGCCTCAGCCTCCTGAGTAGCTGGGAGTACAGGCATGCGCCACCACGCCCAGCTAATTTTGTATTTTTAGTAGAGATGGGGTTTCTCCATGTTGGTCAGGCTGGTCTCAAACTCCTGACCTCAGATGATCCACCCACCTCAGCCTCCCAAAGTGCTGGGATTACAGGTGCCAGCCACCACACCCAGCCCGATTTTCTTATTGTATAAAAGACATTACATTTTACTTACTGTGTAATTGCCAAAGTTCTCTAAATTCTCTTCATGAGCGTTATTTAGTATTTCTGTAACCCCACCATATTTTGACAACTGGAATTTCACTTGTGTCTGGCTCCATCTCTTTGATGTAGCTCTGCAAAGTCAACTCACACTATGAGATCATCCTATGGGACGGGTCGGCTTAGTGACTTGCTCTCCATGTGACCCTGATTAAGTTGTTCATTTTTAAATTTTAGTTTTCTCAACTGTAAAGTACGTGTAATAGTACTCCCTTTTCCACTGTTGTGAAGATTACATAAAATGGTTCACGTGCCTAGTGTACTACTTGCTAAAGAATGTATACTCCGTGAGTAATCACAACTATTATTATTATCATCAATTTGCTATTTCTTTCATCTCTGTCATCTATAATTGATGGTGTATTAACATAACATTAAACTAATCCTAGAATCATAGGTCCCCATTACGTTGACTCCAAAATTGAATCTTCCCCTGCGCAAAGAGGAACTTCCTCATGACCACCGCCTGTGCTATGCTTATTCCATCTCTGTGTCTCTGCCCATATACATCTCCTTACTTTTAGTCCTCTTGACTTTTTCCCACCTATCTGAATGTCATTCATTGTTTAAAGTTCAGCTCAAATCCCACTTCTTTCCATGAAGTCTGTCCCTAGTATACTGGTCCACACTGTCAGTGAATGTAAGAGAAAGAGCTTGAGCTGTGGAGTTCACACAGTTTCCATCCCAGCTGTTTATAACTAGAAACTGAGCTCAGTGATTTTGTAAATTATTTAACTTCTCTGATTCAGTTTCCTAATTTTAAGAATGAAAACCATATTATATATCTCCAGGGGTTGTTTTGAAAAGTAAATGAGAATAAGCATGTTAAGTACCTGATATACATGACAAGCTTAGCAAATGTTTATCTCCTTCACTGCCTACTACAGTAATTGATAAGAAATGTGTGTTGAGCTGGATCTACGGAAATATATTATGCACCCAAAAGAGAATACAAGTCATTTAAAACAGAGATGATTCTTTTAAATTTTTTATGGAACGCATCATAAGGATTTTGTAAGTACTTATTTTAAAGCACTTCCCTGTTATTTGAATATAGAACAACCAAAATAGAGCAGGGCCTTTTGTGATCAAGAGTAGTTTTGTCCCCTAATCATATATTAAATGATGTGAAAAGCTTGATATTATGCACATAGAATATGATAGAACAGAACAAGTAAGCAGATCTATGTAATGGCAAAAAGGATAATAATAAATGAATTAAACTTAATCAAAATGAATACCAGAAAATCCTATATAATTATTAAAGGGGAGTTGAAAATTTGGCTCCGAGCCTCTGCATACAAATGGGTAGACTCTTTTACTTGTATTTCTCTCTACAGGTTTTCTATGGGTTCTAGAAGACTTCCTTGGGGTACCAGGAAAAAAACTCTTGGCATTTCAAAATCAATGATTTTTGCCCAAACCTACCTATGTGTAATGAACAACATCTATCACGTCCCTCTGGAGTTTATCTGTCCACTTTACAAAATTAGATCAGTCAGTAGCATTCAAGTGTGCAAGCTTCAATGAAAGGGGCTCCAGGGACATACATTGAGTTTTCAGAAATAGCGTTTCTGAACCCTATGGAGAAGAACGAAGAGGCTAAGCTCGTGTGAAGATAGGTAGTTTTAGAGGGAGACAGTTTAACTTTCTGCCAGGATATACCAGCAAAGTCAGCACAGCAATGTCCAATTGTTACTGTCTAATTGACTACTTTTGAAATAAGTACCGATACAGTATCTATAGGCTATATTGTTTCCCTTTATGAATATTTGTCTTAGACTTTTTCTTACATTATGGCAGCCTTCCCTTGGAGATCTATAAATATACTTTATAGGTTGATAGATGTCAGAATCCTTATTCTAAAAAATGGATGTTATTCTGTATATGAATTAACACACCTGTTTACATGTAATGTGGCAAGATGCTAAGATACCATTGAAAGTGCACTCTTGGTTAACTAGAATCTAGCCTACTCTAAATCATTACTTTTGTGATTGAATTTTAAGAGAATTGGCAAGACTTCAAAATGAAAATTGATTTTAAGTGTTTATTTTAAAAAGTAGCTTTCATAGCATGCCCTGAGATTATTATGGATTCTGTTCATTCTCCTACGCTTTAAAATGTATAGCTGTATAATTGTATAATTATCAATACCTACAAATGACGACTCTATGGCCATATTTTCCTTAGTCATCAAAGGATGATTACATTATTTTTAGTGTCCCTACAAAGCCAAGAAAATAGCCTAACTTGGTATTTCCCATGTGTGAAAGAAAAATAGTGTTTTGTGGTCAACAATGTTTGGAAGACATGGGTTAAAACAAGATAGAGTTTTATTTTATCTTTGAGAGTTCTCATGGCTTGAATTCCTTGGTTAATCAGAGATTTCATCTAATCCAAACCAAACATTTCTTAAATATGTTGATTACGCTTTCTGAGATGGACTTTCCCTTTAGTGGAACGCTGTTCCACTGGTGACTGTAACTAGTCAAAATGATTTCTATGTGTTTCTGATATTTTCCCAGCGAATCATTGAGCATTCAAGACATTTCGACATATCCCTACAGGAAGAGTCCTTGCTTTACAATTCACTGTTCTAACTTTAATATTTAGAGCTGTGTGGTTCTGTCTCGGAAATCAGATTGACAAAGTAGTCTCAGAGATCTTCTGATATATGGGACTAAGAAATCTTGGAGAAGACGAAATCAAGTTACCCAGACTTTGTTTAGTTTTATAAAGGGTCAGAATTAGAGGGCAGTTGTAATTCTGATGTGATTAACCTAGCCCATAACGCTTATCTGAGTTTTATTTAGTACTGAAGGAACATACTGCAGTATGAGTAAAATCTAAAGTAACTACTTCACTGAATGTAACAATGAGGAATTGAATTTGTGGCCTCTAACAAGCATGATTGATGGGTTTTGTCATCATTTGGGATTTTGGTCCACATGTTGGATCATGGAGAGACACAGCAGCCCAAGTGGTGCCTGAAAAGGGCTAGCATCTGCCCTGGAGAAGAAGTAAGTGTATGGGTTCAGGACAGAATTACAAAGCACCAATTACTTTTTTTTTTTTTTTAATATTTGCTTTGCAGCTGATTCTTTTACCCAGAGGCTAGTAACAAATAGAATCAAAAGTAAAATGATGCAGAGACCTGAGCCTCCTTAATGTATGTGGCATTATTGCTCCTTTCTCCGCATCCTACTCCTTAGATCAGGAGAACAGAAAGGAGGAAGGCAACAGAGTGGGAAACAGTCTTTACTGACCTAATTACCCCTGGCTAGAGGAGTCCTCAGTGGCTGGAAAACAGGTTCCGAAAATTGTGGACTTAGTCAAGTTATGAGTGGCAGAATCCTTCAACAAACATATTGGTGGCTACTCCTAGCTGTGCATTCTTCTAGGCACTTGGAAAAATTTATCAATGAACAAAGGCCTTAATCTTATGGATTTTTATGATAATGTGAGGAGACAAACAGTAAATCTCTCTATCTACATATATACACAGGCATACATCATTTCATTGCACTTTGCAGATATTGTGGTTTTGTAAATTAAAGGTTTGTTGCAACCCTATAGCATTCAAGTTTATCAGCACCAGCTTCCCAACAGCACATACTCATTTCATGTCTCTGTGTCACATTTTGGTAATTCATGCAGTATTTCAGATGTTTTCATAGTTATTATATCTGTTATAGTGATCTGTGATCATTGATCTTTCATGTTACTATTGTATTTTTTTTTTTTTTTTTGAGACAGAATCTCACAGTCGTGCGATCTGTGCTCACTGCAACTTCCATCTTCCAGGTCCAAGTGATTCTTCTGCCTCAGCCTCCCAAGTAGCTGGGATTACAGGAACCCACCACCATGCCCAGCTAAATTTTGTATTTTTAGTAGAGATTCGGTTTCACCATTTTGGCTAGGCTGGTCTCGAACTCCTGACCTCAAGTGATTCTCCCGCCTCAGCCTCACAAAGTGCTGGGATTATAGGCACAAGCCACTGCACCTGGCCTATTGTAATTATTTTCAAGCACCATGAACCATGCCATGTATGATGGCGAACTTCACCTATTAATACTGCGTTTTCTGACGGCTCTACTGACCAGTCGTTCCCCCATCTCTCTTTTTGTGGGCCTCACTATTTTCTGAGACACAGTAATACTGAAATTAAGCCAGTCAATAACCTTACAATGTCCTCTATGTGTTCAAGTGAAAGGAAGAGTCATATGTCTCTCACTTTAAATCACAAGCTAGAAATGATTAAGCTTAATGAAGAAGTCATGTCGAAAGCTGAAATAGGCTGATATAATAGCTAGGCCTCTTGCACCAAACAGTTAACCAAGTTGTGAATGCAGTGAAAAGTCCCTGAAGGAAAACAAAAGTGTTACTCCAGTGAACACACAAATGATAACAAAGTGAAACAGTCTTACTGCTGATATGGAGAAAATGTAGGTGGTCCAGACAGAAGATCAAACCAGTCACAACATTCCCTTTAAGCCTATGCCTAATCCAGAGCAAGGCCCCAACTCTCTTCAATTCGATGAGGGCTGAAAGGGGTGAGGAAACTGAAGAAGAAAAGTTTGAAGCTAGCAGAGGTTTGTTCACGGGGTTTTTTTTTTTTTTTTTCCTTTTTTTTTTTCTTCTAGTTTATGAGGTTTAAAGAAACAAGCTATCTCCATAACATCAAAATGCAAGGTAAGGCTGCAAGTGTTGACATAGAATCTGCAGCAAGTTATCTGGAAGATCTAGCTAAGATAATTGATGAACATGGCTACACTAAACAACAAATATTCAATATAGACAAAATGGCTTTCTATTGGAAGAAGATGCCATTTAGGACTTTAACAGCTAGAGAGGAGAGGTCAATGCCTAGCTTCAAATTTCAAAGGACATGCTGACTCTCTTGTTAGGGGCAAATGCAATAAGTTGGAGCCAATGATCATTTATCATTTTGAAAATCCTAGGGCCCTTAAGAATTGTGCTGAATCTATTATGCCTGTGCTTTCTAAATGGAAAAAACAAAGCCTGGATGATAGCATATCTGTTTACAGCCTGGTTTACTGAATATTTTAAGCTCACTATTGAAACCTACTGCTCAGAATAATTTTTTTTTTCAAAATTCGACTCCTAATTGACAATGCATCTAGTCACCCAAAAGTTCTGACGGATATATGCAAGGAAATTAATGTTGTTTTCCTGCATGCTAATACAACATCTATTCTGTAGGAATCAAGGAATAACTCTTTGGATCAAAGAATAATTTCAACCTTCAAGTCTTATTATTTCAGAAATATGTTTTTGTAAGACTGTAGCTGCTGTTAACATTCACAATTTATGGGAAGAAGTTAAAATATCAAGATTAAAAGGGAGTTGGAGAAAGCTGATTCTAACCTTCCTGATGACTTTGAGGTGTTGAAGTCATCAGCAGTAGAAGGAACTTCAGATGTGGTAGAAAGAGCAAGAGAGCTAGAATTAAAAGTGGAGCCTCAAGATGTGACTGGATTGCTACAATCTCAAGATGATAATAGATGGACTGAGATATCCATTCAAGATAATTGAATGGGTGAGAAGTTGCTTCTTAGAGATGAGCAAAGAAAGTGGTTTCCTGAGATGGAATTTACTCCTGGTGAAGATGCTGTGAACATTGTTGAAATGACAACACAAGATTTAGAATATTACATGAACTTGGTTGATAAAGAAGTGGCACAGTTTGAGAGAATTTACTCCAAGTTTGAAAGAAATTCCACTGTCAGTAAATTGTGATAAAACAATGTCACATGCTACAGAGAAATTTTTCATGAAAGGAAGGGTCAGTAGCTGTATCAAACTTCATTGTTTTCTATTTTAAGAAATGGTCATAGCCACCCAACTTTTAGCAACCACCACCCTGATCAGTCAGCAGCCATCAACATTGAGGCAAGACTCTCCACGAGCAAAAAGATTGACTTGCCAAAGGCTCAAATTATTGTTAGCATTTTTTAACAATAAATTATGTTTAATTAAGGTATGTACATTGCTCTTCAGACATGATGTTATTGTGCATTTAATGGACTATAGTGTAAACATAACTTTTACATGCGCTGGGAAACCAAAAAATGTGTATAACTTGCTTTATTGTGCTATTTGCCTTATTTTGGTCTTATTTTGCCTTATCTTTGTCTGGAGCTGAACCTGTAACAACTCTGAAGTATACACACACACACACATATACATATCTGATGTCAATTGATGAGTTTTGAAAAAAAATCAGGATAAGAGAATTTTTAAAAAGTGAGTAGTTGACTAGGAGAATTAGGGGAAAGGCTTCTGTTGCTGTAAGGGAGAAGGGAAGCCGTACAGGCATCTGTAATAGCAAATGTAGAAGCACTAAGCTTTGCTCTCTGGGACTGCATGGAATCCAGCTTAGCTGAGCTAGTGTGAACAAGAGAACAGCAAATGAGAGCCGAGATCAGACTGATCACTGGCGCCAGATCACATAGGGTCTATCAGGCCATGGTGAAACGTCGGCTTTTCTTCCAGATTCAGGAAATCACTGAAGGCTTTATGCAGAGGACTGGCATATGCCTAATATGGGTAGAACTTTCAAGGTTCACGTGTTGTTTTTTCTTCTAAACAAAGGCAAGCCAGGTGGAGCTAGACTTACTCTATTTCAAGCCAGAATTCTGGAGGGAGAATTTTTATTGTCATTCTCCTGCCTTTCTCCTCAAATGATTAGATGGTCGCCATAGCGCCAAACATCACATCTTTATGAGTGAAGGTGAAAAGGCAGGAAGGAAGGGAGAATGTCTTCCAGTACTTTGCTCTTTTGAAGGAGGAAGAAAATCTTTCCCAGAAACCTCTTTGTTGAATATTCCCTCATGTTCCATTGGCAAATACCCTGCCATATGCCCTTCTCAAATTCATCAGGGAACAGAACTCCCAAGAGTGACTTAGAGTAAGCATGAATCATCTCTTCAACCTGAGCCTACCTCACCTTAACAGAATGCCTCCCCTACACAACAGATATTTGAACAAAATTTGGATTTTATTAATGAGGAAAAGGCATTCAGTAGGCAACTCCAGTGTCTGCCACATATTGAAAGAGAGGTTAGTATCTACTGAATAGATGAAGGAAAAAGACAAATGATATGGGCCATTCCATAAAAGGAGAAGGCTAGAAACAAATGTTGCCTATTACTTAAGACTTTTCTCTTCTCATTTTTTCCCCACATCCTGATTCTGTGGCTTGGTATATTCTTTCATGGTTTATTAAATATCTCAGAAATTTGCTGTTCCCAAAGTTTATTAATCTTTCCCACGTCATTTCCCAGGTCATTTGCTTGCAAGGCTTCCTAAAAATGGAAGTGTCAAGTGTTTGTTTATTTACTTAACTTCAGGCATTTTGTTATTGGGTCATCCCCTTGCTAATTCTAAATTGGTCTAGAAGATACTTCAAACTTATGCATTCTTCCTTTTTAGGAAAACAGTTATAAAAATAAGAAAACCCATTCTAACAAAGAAAAATATGCTAATCTCAGAAATCAATACAGTAAAAAAATAGAGTTTCTCTTTAGAAACCATGGATCATGATTTTCAGAGTTGAACCCATTTATAAATTTCTTGAGTTGTTATCCATATGTCCAGACCCCCTCCCCAAATTTGATATTCTTTTGATTCCTTAGAGAATCATTTTCTCCTACTGTCACAGAAGCCTAATGCTATTTTGATTTATTTTTTCTCCACTTTTTCAAAATTTCAGTCTTAGGAATTTAATAAATCAAAATGACCACATATCAATGCAGACTGAGGTTTAATTAGCTATATTTTGCAAGACACTTTAGTAGAATAGTAAGATTTACATTGAAAGAATGCTACTCTAAATTGCAGAATTGTAGGTACTAGGGAGCTGTTGAGAATGTACTTGGACTATGTGAGTGAGCTGAAACTATTGACTTCAGAGTTCATCATTCTTGTTTGTTTACTTATGAAGGTGGTCTCATTGCCTGTTTGCTTTGGGCTTCAGGCACTGAGTCTCTTTCTGAGAAATTGAAAGATAAACATACTTTCATCTTTGAAAACATGTATTAATTAAATTGGTTAATAATATTAAATAAGACAGACTTGTATAGTGGAAAAAGTATTGGACTGAAAATTGGGAGAACAGGATTCTAAGCTAAGGTCTTTAACTGATAAACTCTTTGAGTTAACCTCTCAGCATATCTGAATGCATTTTCTCATTCTTCAAATGAGAAAGCTAGACTGTTAGTCTCAAATGTCCTTCTAATTCTTCTGGTTCCTTAATCTGTGTTTGTTGAGAAACCAGTGCCATATTATGAAAAAAAAAAAGAGAAATAGGATCAAAATGCATGAATCATTCTAAGTTGTTGGGAAGTTTGCAAAGTGGGAAAACACAATTAGAGAACAATGAAAAATTATGTGTAATCAAAAGCAAATGGTATGGTACCAACAAAAGCTACTATAACACATTGTCAGAGAGGGTCAATATAGAAAAAATATAAAAGATGTTGGAAAAGATGTAGAAAAAGAATGGACAAGGATGGATGGGCAGGTGTGCAGCCCTGGAGGAGGGCTACGGGTATTCCAGTGTGTGGAGATTAAGTGCAGTGCTATGGATAAGTACTAGCTGGGGTGAAGATCAAAAAAGAGACATTCATAGGGTCTTATATTAGGGTAGGAGAGGGATAAATTAGAATGGTATTGAAAGGTCCTAATTGTAAATAAATTATCCCGTAAATAAGGGGACCATATATTTTATCATTCTGACTAGTATACTCTTAAAAGGGGGCATCGTTAATAGTTAGTCTAGAACAGCAAAGGTAACTGCTACTATTGCAGGCAAACTAGGACCACCCAAATTAAACTAGGTTATATATTCACTTGCTTATAAGGAGTGCACTTCTTTTCCTGTAAAATCCTGTAAATGTGGAAACTAATGAATTGCAGGTAGAAATTGCAGAGCCTTTATTTTGGTATTGGAGGTAGAGCCTACTTGGTTAGTGTCAGCTGTAAATTTCAGTTCTCTCTCAGTCGACTCCCTAAAGACACAAACATATGATATAGCATTTGTTGTGTAGCAGATATTTCCTGTGTGGGATTGCAAATTATACCTAAGGGAACAGAAAACCTCCCTGAGAGTAGAAACATGATGTGGTGTGAATGATAAACTTTTGAGCTAGACCTACACATAGAGAGGAAAGATGGAAGAAATCAAGGACTGTAAACAAATTCTACAAATCACCTTAGAGTATACACTAACACTGCCAGATGGATCTCTTAGGTCCAATTTCCTTGACATTTATGTGCACAGTTTCTTCCTCTGAAATCTCTGCATTTTGCTCATGGCGGAAGATGCCCAGCAGTTCCCAAGGATGCTGATGATTGCTGTGAGCACGCCTTCATGCTCAGCTCCTTCTACAGCCATCCTGCCAATGACATTCCTTTCTGACCAGAACACTGCTCTGAAAGTCAGCCGGTTAGATAGCCAATAATTTTCAGCATCTGAATGTGATAGATGGGCATTGGAGACAGGGTGTTGAGCAAGATAAATACAGTTCCTGTTCTCATGAAGCTTTTCTTCTAGCGAGGAAGGAACATGATTATAAGTATGATCCTATGAAGATAAATTTCAAAACCATGGCAGCCTAGGAGTGACTGATCTCCCATTAGCCAGCACGCTAGATAGACTAGCTTATCTATTATTGGTTATAATCACACAAAGATAAAAGTAACTGCCATTTACTGAAAGCCAATAGTGCATGGAGCACTGTTCAAAGGGCTTATACATGCATCTTGAACTTTTACAAAACTCTGCAGGGTAAGTAGTATTATTGCCATCCTACAGATGAAAAGTCTGTGGCTCTTAAAAGTAATGTAACTTCCACAACATAGCATGACTGGTACATGGCCGAGCTGGGATTCAAAGCTGTGTCTGCTTGGATCCAAAGCCTCATGATTTCTGTTGGGTCATATTTCATTTTTCTGAGCCTCAGTCTCTTCATGTGTGAAACAAAGGTGTGAAGATTTGTCTCATGGACTTGGAGTGAGGATTGAACATTACAATGTATAAGAAAATGCCCCATGCAATGCCTTCCACATGCTTCATTTAGACGGCTTTGATGTTTATATCCTAGGACCAAACTCTGCTCAGGGCATTGCCTTGCACATCCTTCATGACTTTCCTGTCCTTCCAAATGTAGTCTTGATCATATTTCTACAACTTACCTCTTCCCTTCCCCACCCATAGTTCTTGCCCCAATTCCTAATAACAATAACAACAATGACACTAACAATGTGATAGATAATAATTGACCACTTACTATGTTCTATATGTTTTATAAATATTATGTAGTTTAAGCAACATAGGTGACGGGCATTTTAATTATGCATATATCAGAGATGAGGAAACTGGTATATTGGACATAGAGAGGGAGTTGCCCAAGATCCCATGACAGGCAAATGTCGGAGATGGATTGCATCCCACAGCCATCTGTCTCCAGACTCCAGATTCTTCATAACTGCATTCACCACTAACTCGTCATTAAGCTGAGATAATTCCCAATCTTACCACACATCCTCTGAGTTTAAAATCATCACTTCCACGTACAAATGGTTCACCACATTAGACAATTACAATAGATTAGGGTGATAGAAGGATGGAAGAAAAACATTCTCTTCCCCTAACACTTGCCTAAATAAGCCCTTCTCCATAGTCACAAAGCCATTTTAAAAGAAAATAAGAGCTTTGGGGTATTTAAAGTTGCAAAGGGAGGCCAATTATGAGAAGAGTATCTCAGAGCACAAATAAAGATCTCTGCCAGAAAAGCATACAAAGAAGTTTTCAGGTATAAAAATGGTCATATTAAAGGGGACCACAGTGGGGTAAAAAGTAAGGTGATTTCATATAAGCCGGAGCTGTCGTATGGAGATCAGCAAAGCAATGATGGGTGACGGACATCAAGTTCCAAAGCATGAGGTCAGGCAGGCCACAGGAGAACTGACCAGGGACTGAGTATGCAGAAAAAGAAAGCATTTTTTTTTAAAGAGTAATTCTTTGAAAAGAAAATCAGGCCTATATTATGCTCTGAATGTTCTGAGGTAGTGAGAAATGTACTCTGAATTGAATTTAGGAAAACTTGGAGAAATCAGAGAGAAAAAAAAGCAAGTATTTAATCTTCAGTTACTGAGGAATTAAGTAGGAGGGAAAAAAATATTTTTGTAATCTTTAGTTGGGATAGTCTATTTTATACCAAGTCTATTGAAATAATATGTGATCATGTCAGTTTCTCCAGAGTTTGTCCTATTTTATTAAGGTCAGAGCACGAGCTCTGTGGCTTCAGGCTTGCCATGTGCCCACTTGAGGCAGGTGCCCTTAGCCCCTGGCTCTGGAAACTCCTCAGAAAGTTTCCACCCCATTCATCCCTGTTCCTCTCTCCAGCCTAGCATGGTAATGTCTTCCTGCTACTGCTAATCTCTAAATGTCTCATTGCTCCTCGTTTGACTCAGCAACTTTTATCCTCTGCATAGCTGGTTCCCTACATTCAATTCCCTCTATTGCAACTAGAGTGTCTTTAACATATTTCTTGCTTATGAAGGGATAGAGATTTGGGGCCTGCAGTAACAAATTGCCACAAACTGGATTGTTTAAAACAAAAGATATTTATTTTCTCACTGTTCAGGATGCCAGAAATCTGAAATCAAGGCGTCAGCAGGGTTAGTTCCTTCTGGACTCTCTGAGGGATAATGTGTTCCTCTCCTAACTTCTGATGGTTGCTGGCAATCCTTGGCATTCTTTGGCTTGTAGATGAATTGCTGTAATCTCTGCCTCCATTTTCACATGGCCCTCTCTTCTGTGTCTGTTTCAACTGTGTCTTTCCTTTCTTTTATAAGGATGTTAGATTAGGGACCCACCATAAACTCAGGGTGCTCTCATCTTAAGATCCCTAACTTAATTACTATGCAAAGACCCTGTTTCCAAATAAGGTCACATTCACAGGTCCTGGGAATTAGAACCTCAGCTATCTTTTGGGGGCCACTATCCAATTCATTATAGTAGATGTTCTTCTGTAGTTGTGCTTAGATACTAGCAGACACAGAACAGTCTGCAACCTCACCTTCTAAAGCAGCATGATTCAGCAGAACTTTCTATGATAGTGGAAATGTTTCATATCTACACCATCTAATGTAGCCATTAGCCATGCATGGCTATTGAGTATTGAAACATGGCTAGTGCAACCACAAAGCTGGACTTTTCTATTTATTACATCTTAATTAATTTAAATGTAAATAGTTTCATGTATCTGGGAGCTGCTGCATTGGACAGAGCAGTTTTATAGAGAAAACAATGACAGATACCAACCATATTAATCCAATGCAGTGAGCATCATGAGAGTGGATGCTTAAGGGAAAATGGAGTCAGTGATAGAGTCACAAAAGCAATGGCATGTGTCAGGTCGGACATGGGCTATTAGGTGTTAAAACAGCATGCATAAAGACACGGAGGAAAGAAGGAAATGTCATACAATGTCTAGAGCACAGAGTTTCTGGAAGAAGTGAGGCTGCAGAGGTGACTTGTAGATAACTCAATACCGTGCTCTAGAGAATTTGAACTTTGTCCATGGGTGTAAAACAGAAGAGTGAAATGTTCATATTTATCTTTAAAAGGTAGCCTTTCCAGGAGCAGAATAGAAGATGTAGGAAATAGAAGATGTTCAGAATAGAACAAAGAGAGCCCAGGACAAAGTTTCTCATTCTAGATTTCCACTCAGAATCCATACCACATGTGGCATGCACTACAATGACCCAAGTTTCAGAGATGAGGAAACTGTGCTGAGTTTACATGAATCATGCACATCTTTCAATTCTGTGGGCACAAGCTCGTTAGTAAAGGCATTGTATTCTGTGACACATTATAGCCCTAAAAGAAGCCCCTTTGCTAATTTCTGAGGCAGTCTAAAGTATTACTTATTATATGTATAAAAGGAATAAAAATGTCCCCTGTGGTAATTCACCTTCTCCCCAAAATGACTTTGAGAGATAACAGATTTGTCTACCTTTCAGCTGTAGATCCTTTGGATTTGGTGACAGCAGTAATTCCTCTTGTAATCTTGGCTAACGCATTAGCATTCACAGTAATTTCTGCCATTAGACAGGCTCTGCCGTGCACCATGACGGTTTCTACTCTGTAATTGTAGGCATCCTCATTAATCTAAAAGAATATTATGACATTGTGAGCTTACAGGAGAGACAATTCATGACTGACACAATAAAGGCTTAAATTATGCTGCTTTTGATGATGAGAGGTGCGGAGCTGCATTTTTTTCTTTTAACTTCTTGCAAAATTCGGATTTAGCAGCTGTAAGAAAATTCCTTGTATAACGAAAGTGGATGGCGTTCAGACACAACCAATTCCAGACCTGCCTTGAGGAAATCTTTTATTTCAGGAAGATATTAAAATTTCAAAGCTGTTTTTTGGTGGCGTTTTTACTGATAAACCTGCATTTAAAGCAGAGCCTTAAAAAATGCATGAGATACACATAGCCAGAACACACCATGTTAGAGGCTACTGCCTAGAGCCTGAAAGCTCACAGCATTTTACATACTGCCCTAGACAGTCTCCAAGACATGTTTTGACATATGTTAAATTTTTTAACACTCAACTCCCCTTGGTGAGAAAGAGTTGACTTTGGAGGTAGGTTTTTCTTTGTTATCAAGTAGGTAAAGACTGCTTATTTTTTTTTTCTAACTGTAGGAAAGGAAAGAAAAGTGCAATTTTTAGTTTAGACAAAATAGATTGCAAAAGAACTCTCTAGCTGCTTTTTCCTGTATGTAAACTGTCACCCATTTAGTTCTCATAGATGACTTGCTACGTATACAAATCTTACAAATTTAGACTTGCTCTATTTTTATCAGTGAGGACATTAAAACCTAGAAAGGTCAGGGACTTTTTCAAGATCACAGATTTTTGGTGGCAATCTAGGGGAAAAAATAAGCCTTGTTTCTTCTTTTCCAGTCTAGTCCTTTTTTCCTACAACATTGTGCTGAAATACATGAATCGATGTTTATTATCTACTTAGTACCTATCATTGTGCTAAATATTAGACGTGGATTTCACCAGGAAGTTTGCAATCCTTTTTAGAAAATTAGGGTATCACACATGAAATTATCATCAAATCACGGTAACCTCATTTAATCGTGACAATTGGAGTGGCAAGGTATAATCTCATTTAATCATGACAATTTGGAGTGGCAATTACATCATTAGTTACATGTTACAGATGAGAGAACAAACACAAACACCTCACATAGCTTGACAAAGGTCACAAAGCTAGTAAATCATGGTGCTGAGATTAAAATCCAAGCCATCTTACTGTGGAGCCCAAATACTTAGCCCTACTGTTTCCAGATGGCTGATGTAACATAGGGTCAGAGACGGGGAGGTATGAGTCCAAGCTGGAGTTGGAGAAATTGCATCAGTGCACAGGACTTCAGCAGAGCCTTGGTGGTGGAAAGGATTTTAGATAGGCAGCAGAGCAGAGGTGCATATTTTACAATGGAAGAGTAGAATGATGAAGGGAAGTGTAGAGGTTAGTCATATACAACAGTCACTGGGCAAGGCAAATAAACTAAAAAATAATACCTCAATTATACGAACAATGCATTGATAAGGCGTGTCAGGCACACCTATGCATTTTTGCTTAGGGATGTGCAAGTCTGTCCAACTTCTCTCATTAATTATCAACTCAAGTGCAATTTGTTCACAGTAACAACACGTAAGGATTTCAGTGGTTGTTGGTCAACTTTCTGTCTCCCTGAGAGAACACATGGAAATGAGGAGCTGCGTTTCTTGTCTATGTGGCTGATGTGACCTCACCATATGGACACACTTAGGATAAAGGAAGGAACTTTCTTGAATTTCACATATTCTGAGTACTGTCAGAGGAAGACTCTAATTAACAGGATCTCTCTAAGAATAGATGCCCTTTTGCCATTCCAGAAACATTTCATTCTCTAGAGAGAAGGTCAAAAATATTCTCTCTCACTAGTGAATAGGTTTCATGTTGACAGCTCCTGATGTCAGTGGGGACCTATTAAATTAGTTTCCATCTATCTCTGCATATTTCAAAACAGAACACAAGGTGGACGCTCCGGAGAGGTATGCTCTGAGAAAAGCTAACGTGGTGAAACCTCGTCTCTACTAAAAATGCAGAAATTGGGCAAGCTTGATGGCGGGCCCCTGTAATCCCAGCTACTTGAGAAGCTGAGGCAGGAGAAGCACTTGAACCCAGGAGGCGGAGGTCGCAGTGAGCCAAGACTGTGCCATTGCACTCCAGCCTGGGCAACAAGAGCAAAACTCCATCTCAAAAAAAAAAAAAAAAGAGCTAACATTCTAACTGACGCTGTAAACTTGTTCTCCAGTCCTACCTCATTGCAGGGACTACCTTTTCGAAGTGCTCAGTTTCGCGGAAACTCTGTACAGTGCTGTCCTCTCCTTGCCATGCATCGCACACCTTGCGCAACTCTTCCGAAGAATGGAGGCGATAAGAATTTTCTGCATTCTTGAAGCTCTATCTAAGAGCTTACTTTCTGCGCTGTATTCTGCATGCAAGGACTTTAAAAATAAAATTTAAACAGTGCCTTATTTTCTATGACAATGACACAAGATACCTACATAGGTAAGCAATATATACAAATACAAAAAAAGAGTAATAAATTACCACAGATTTTTGGAAGTAACCATTGTTAATACATGAGTTCTGAGAGAGTGCTTTGCTACCTAAATAGATGGGTGGATGGACAAATATAAATAACTTGATACAAGCAAATGGTACTATACATGCTTTTACAAAGTAGAATTAGCATATTAAGTTTGATTGCACTCAGAAAAGAAAAAACAGTCATAGTAAGAGTCATAGTAAGAGGGCTGAAATCTTCAACTTCCATATAATTTTCTTTTGCCACAGAGATGCTATTTCTATAAAATCTTCCTGAACTTAGAATACATGAAAAACATGAAGAAATTGAAATCATGTTATATTTTTAAACTACATTATTCAACTCCAATTAGTAGAAATTAAAGGATATTTAAAAGATGAGGACATCAGTGCTCTTATAGTATTTTTAATTGACTTTTTAATTTGTATTCAAAATATTTACACTGTGTTCTATAATCATAATTTCTTTAAGTGTTTAGTACTTATATAGTTAAAATAATTAATGTTCTTCTATCAGCTTCTTAATTCTTAACGTTCTAAATTTTTATTTAGCTTTTACTTAAGTGAATGTCATTATCTCCTCCTCCCACCTGTCTGCAAAGGGCTTACATATACTCTATTCCCTGAGATTTTTCTTATTTGAGGACAATTGTTTATTGCCTTTCTATACTTAAAGTGAATAGTATTCTTGGACCAATTTATTGGTAGACACTGCATCATTGTCTTCCAATATCAAGTGTTGCTGTATATTTTCTCACAGCTTAGCCTCTCCATATTATTTACTACAATATTAGTCATGTGAGCTAAACTATGATATCGTATATCTTTTAAAAATATCGTTCCTGAAAGCATCAATTGTCCTCTTTAGGCCAGTTGCTCTCCAGGACCACTGTTCAGCATCACCACAAGACTTCTTTTGCTGGCATCCTTTGCAGTTCTTCTGTGCTGGGTCCCTAATTAATAACTCTCATGTCATTGTTTTTATTGGTATATTCCTGTATTTAGGCCAAGCCTATTCTGCAGTACTTAAATAAAAAAGTATATAAAAAGTGAAGGCATCACGATGCCTATCTTTTGGGTCACACTGCTCCAATTTCCACCGGCTTCCTCTGTACCTAGGGCACCATGTGGTTGCCTTAGGCTTACCCTTCGCTACTGTCTGGATATGCCCTTCCTTTTTATCTTGTTTGGATCTCTTTTTATTGTTGTTGTTGTTGTTGTTTCATTTTATACTGGTTTTGGGTTTGCTCCCTCATTTTGATAGAGGATGTCATCCAGTAACTTTCTGAGAGATTCCTTCAGACATTTATCATTTTCTTTTTGTTTCAGTTGTGATAATAAAATCCAGTCATTCTGATTCTTGGTCATCAGTACCTGACTTACTTTTTAAAATTTGTGGAATCTATTTCCCATATTTCTAGCATCTGAAATTTCACTATCGTGTGCTATTGGTGAAAAAAAAAAAATTAAGAGTTTTCCTTCTTTTTCTGTTGTTCCCTTTTAAGGAAATGTTACCTACCTTTCAAACATTGGACCTTTTGGAGTAGTTATCCACTTTTCTTGCCTTTGCACTTCTCTTCTTTTTGCTCTATTTTAGGAAAGCTCTTCAATCATGCTTACCATTCCTTCCATAATTAAAGGAGATTTTTTAAATGATCACTGTCATGTTTTAATTTCTAAGGCTCTTTATTGACTTCTTAGTATTCCTATTTTGATTCATCCTGTTCTTGTTTCATGAATACAATTGCTTTTTCTATTTCTTGAATGATGTAAATAGAGGTTTGTTTTCTTTTTTAAATTTGTCTTCCCTCTGTATTATGTCTTCTTTCTGAAAGTCACTTTTTTCCTATTTGCTTATTTGTGCCTCTATATTCTATATGAGAAGTTTAATCACAAGTGTAGAAACTCTCAGCTTACAATTAAGATGTGTATGTGTGTGAGGGGGATTAAAAGGCTAATTAAAAATATCACATGCATAGTGGAGTTTGTTAACCTTGAGCTTTGGTATAGAGTAATTTATTAGGGTACTTTTTGGTAAGCCTGACGTGAGAAGCTATAGATCTTTTTTACAGGGTTAATTGGATTCCTTAAACAGTACCTTGCTAGTATCCTGCCTAGAAGGTGTGTCTGATACTGGGATATCGGTATACAGTCGAGCCCTCTAGATTCCTGAATATTTGGAGGATTTTAGGGTATAAATTAGACTTTTTAATATGATACCGTTTCCAATAGTTATTAGTATTCCACTTCTTGTGTTCTTATTATTCTTACATGTTTATGTAAAGAAAAAAATCTTTATTATAGTTGTAGTGGGTTTTTAGAATAGAGTGAACTTATTTGTCTATATTAATCTAACATCTTAAGCTTAAAGTCTGTCATTTTATATTAGCTTACTAATTACCCCTTTTCTTTAAATTAGCTGCAATTATCTTTAGTCTTTTCATATTTCTACTAAATCAATTTTCAACTGAATCTGTTTTAGCCCATTTTTTTTTCTAATTTTTTAAACAGTAACCCTATTATTTAACACAAGAAACCAAATGCAGAAGACAGCACTTTTATTCACATCATATAGGTGAAAGACTAAGGCACACAGAGGTTATGTAGTTTGCTCAGGGTGACCAGTCAATAAGGGGAAGAGTTAGGTTTAGAATGCAGCAAGTGTCACTCCTCAGCATGTGCTAGTAACTACAATAACATTCTTCTCTAGGATTTTGTTCTACTTCCCTATTTGCTACCTTAAAAAAATCGTATTATGCAATTTTATCATTTCATTGTTGAAATTTACTTTTGTTGACTTTATATTCTTATTAAGTTCTTCAATAGCATAAAATACTGCTGGGTATTTGTCTTCTGTTTCTTTCTTTAATTTGTTTCCAGATAGCGTTCTTTCAACTTCGTAGTATGCTATGCTATTTTAATCATTATTATATTCATTATAACTACTTCAAAATACTATATTTTTATAATTAACATAACATTTTTCTCAGTACCCCCATGCTTAATATGAGCAGAGTTAACTGCTCTGATATTGTGTGGATAACCCTTATTCATGTCAATTTATCCTTAGCTGAAATGCTCCATTTTTCTCTTTAAACTATAGATAGTTCTAAAGATGGGTATTAGTTTTCCTTGAGTTACCTTTAATCTACATGAAGAGCCCTTCATGGGAGACTTGAAATACTTTCTCCTTTCTGAGGTACATTTTAAGTGAACAACATCACTACCCACTCTACCCACAAAGTTCTTTGTACTTCAGCTTCATGCCCTGGCCAGCACTGTGCTCCAGAAGGCCCCCAAAGCCTTTGTCTTTCCTAAAGCCCTAGAGTGGGTCGATGGACTTCTAAGATAAGCAGTTTTACCACAATCATATCAAAAGCTGTTATAGTCACACTGCCTCAGACAACCTGTCTTCCATTTGCAGGGTATTTATGAACTCTCAAGATATTGTTCATGTACATTTTTTCAATGCGCCTCTTCTGGGAGTAAAGGTGAGGTAGGGGCAAGATTGAGAGGTCAAGTGTTTAGCCACAAACACATCTTTCTAGCCATGGACAACACCATTACAGTTTATGAGATTATAAACTATTTTCCCATTAAGTGAGCTGGAAATTTCCTAGTGTTTTTTCTTTTGTTGTTGTTGTTGTTAAATACTTTTTGAGTCATTTAATTATATATTAAGGGAGAAGTATTCCGTAACCAATTTTCTTGCCACTACTTTTTAAAAATTATATTGTCACTCATCTTCAAAATATATCAGAAATAAAGATAAGAGAGTCAATCTGAGACTAAATTGAGATCAGAGTTGATTTTAGTATAAATGGATAGGATAAGTGTTCATTCCCTGGGGAAAGAAACTTAGAAATTATTTTGTTCAAGCTTTTATTTTACCCATAAAGAACTGAGCTTTAGAGAGAGAGATTAAATTAACTTCTTGAGATTTCACTTGTGTCAGCTCCGAACTCAAGTTTCCTAGTTCCCATTCCACAGATGTTTCCACTTTACCAAGCTGCCTTCTAAATTGCATACAAAAATAACCATTTGGGAAGTATTTTGTACAGGCTTATGTGCAGTATATTTTTTCAAATAGAATTTGAGTTATTTTCCACGTACAACTTTTTCCAAGTAAGATATACAACATCTAACATGCAATCAATACAGTTCTCCCTACTCAATGGAATGGAACATTGCTAAGATGGGCAACAAAAACATAAACATCTTTTTGTTTACTCTGGAAGTTATTTTTTAAATTACATTTTCCACTGAAAAATATGCATTATCTTCTAACTGTACTAATTGGGTGTCTTGTTACACTACTCACAGGAAAATTCATTCAGTCTTCATATTGGTTGGGATCTCCTTTGGATCATGGATTCTCTATGCCAAGGTTCTCCCAATATTCAAATGTATGGTTATTACCATTCTCTGAATGATTCTGAGATAGTCTTTAGTTATTTGCTAAATTAAAGAATGTTTACAAATATAGCTATCTTTAATGTGATTAGCATTGTGTAATTTAAATGTGCCTTGAATATTTCTAATAATACTAGTAAGCCTATTTTGTCACCCCCATTTTACAATTAGAAAATTTGAGACTCAGAGAAGATAAGCCACATGGCTAAGTTCATTTTTTAGTAAAGAGTTGCATGAAATTTAAAGGCAGATCTATTTTTCTCATGAGTTCATATAGACCCTTTCCACTACACTGGAGGTATTGTGCTGGAAAAAATAAGGCACTCACATAAAACACTTTAATAAAGAAATCAGGGCCGGGCGCGGTGGCTCAAGCCTGTAATCCCAGCACTTTGGGAGGCCGAGGTGGGCATGTCACGAGGTCAGGAGATTGAGACCATCCTGGCTAACAAGATGAAACCCCATCTCTACTAAAAATACAAAAAAATTAGCCGGGCATGGTAGCGGGCACCTGTAGTCCCAGCTACTTGGGAGGCTGAGGCAGGAGAATGGTGTGAACCCGGGAGGCGGAGCTTGCAGTGAGCCGAAATCGCGCCACCGCACTCCAGCCTGGGCGAGAGCGAGAGCGAGAGCGAGAGCGAGAGCGAGACTCCGCCTCAAAAAAAAAAAAGAAAAAGAAAAAGAAATCAGAATTCTTCAACATTATTCTTTTGTATACTTCTTTTGAACAAAAAAATATAGTAGCTTCTGAACTCTTGAATACTACTGTAAAAGAGTTATAAAAGACAAACACCTAAATTTTACCTCTCAGCCATGAAATTTCTTAATATTATTTTAAAGCCTGATATCCTTAGATACTTTCAGTTCCTTTAATCAATACTATTTTTTCAAATGAATAATGGTACCTAGACTGTACTTTGTCTTACTTATTAAAAATTTTACTGCTTGGCTAACTAGGGTTTTAATATGTCAGAAAAAAATAGACATACTTTAAAGCACATGACTAGATACCAGTACTACGCCTGGTGTTTGCTAGCTTAGCTACTCAGATTCTTTTTGTTTGTTTGTTTTTGTAGACTCCTTCTTTAAAAGAATTTTTAATTGTGGTAAAATACACAGAATATAACATCTACCTTAATTTTTAAAGTGTACAGTTCTGTGGTATATTCACATTGTTGTGCTGCCATCACCACCATCTGTCTACAGAACTCTTTCCATCTCACAAAACTGAAACTCTGTACCTTTCAAACAATAACTCCATTTTCCATTCCCCCAGCCCTGGCAGCCAGCATTCTACCATCAGTCTGCAGGAGTTTGACTACTCATATTAGAGGCATCATACAGTATTTGTGACTGGCTCATTTCACTCAGCATAATGTCCATAAGATTTATCCATGTTTTAGCAGAATTTCCTTCCTCTTTAAGGCTGAATAATATTCCATTGCATGTATATACCACATTTTATATATCCATTCATCTTGGGTGACTTCCATCTTTTGGCAATTGTGAATAATGCTGCTATGGACATGGGTTCACAAACATCTCTTCAAGTCCCCACTTTCAGTTTTTTGAGGTATATACTCAGAAGTGGAATTGTTGTACCATATGGTAATTATGTTTTTACTTTTTTTTTCTAAACCCCCTATGTTAGCAGCTACACCTTTTTTTTGTTTGTTTTGTTTTTTGTTTTTTTGTTTTTGAGATGGAGTCTTGCTCTGTCGCCCAGGCTGGAGTGCGGTGGAGCGATCTCGGCTCACTGCAAGCTCCGCCTCCCAGGTTCACACCATTCTCCTGCCTCAGCCTCCCCAGCAGCTGGGACTACAGGCGCCCGTCACCACGCCCAGCTAATTTTTTGTATTTTTAGTAGAGATGGGGTTTCACTGTGTTAGCCAGGATGGTCTCGATCTCCTGACCTCGTGATCCACCTGCCTCAGCTTCCCAAAGTGCAGCTACACCATTTTATATTCCCACCAACTATACACAAAAATTCCAGTTTCTTCACATCTTCACCATCAATTGTTATTTTCTTTTTCTTTCCTCTTTCTTGCTCGCTTGTTTTCCCACTTTGTTTTCTCTTCTCTTCTTTCTTTTGTTAGTAGCTATCCTAATGGGTTAATAGTCTGTTTCTTGTTTTGGGGCCCTAGTTGTTCTTACTTGTCACTGTACTATGCTTTGTAATACGCTTCTTAGCTGTCACTTATGGTATTTATATTGTTGAATCTATTTGTGGCATAAAATGGGCTTCAAGATATAGACATGTGGCACTATGCAATATTACCAATGGGTAGTAAGTTCAGTTGAAATTAAAAAAATGGCCTGGGTTACAGAACATTTAAGAGTATGTATACCACCATTATAATCAAGAACACCAAATATTATACAAAATTCATAATAGAAGCAGAGATTATTCTAGAAAACATTAATTATGTCAATACATAGAATCATTTATTTACAATGAGTACACTGGTTGATTGAAAATATTACTGCTAAAATTTTCTCTTTAAATATAATCCAGCTTAGATTATATGAACATATAAAATAAAATTTAGAAAATTTCAGAAAGTAACAGAAGAAGTCTTTCCACCATTGAGATATAACTATTTATATTTTGCTCCATTTTTTTAACATTTTACTTCTTGCATACGCACATTCAGATGTATGATGTATATATACTGTATATGCTGGTTTATTCACATAATATTATACGAAGAATGTTTTCCTGTTCTTATCTGATTAAATACTCACCAAAAATATATTTTTCAGAATAGCTGTATGCTCTTCAATCAATGCAGGATATTCATTTCAATATGATTTCATAACTAGGTTTTAAATCTTTCATTATTAATAATAACAGTGTGGTGGTTAGCATAATGTTTAAATCTGTGTCCCCACTAATTATTTAAGCCTAGACCTCAAATTAATTGGTCAATAAATAAAAATATTTTAAAACTACTATTCATATTACTAGGTATTGATCTATCATAGAAATCCACATTCTGAATGGGTCTGATTGCTTATAAGATTAAAGTTAAATATTTTACAAGAATATTACGTAAATGATATTATGTATATCTTTTATGTCTTTGCAAAAGGCCTCATACATTTACTATACAATTCTAACTACTGGTCGAAGGTACTTCAGTTTGCTCATCTGGAAAATAAAAGGCAAGGAGGGGGAAGGGAGTCGTGAATTACGTATTTTCCAAGTTCTCGACTATACTCACCTGTCTTTTAATTAATAAATTACAGAAATTAGTATGTAAGCATAAACTCATTTGTTGATTTTGATGTTATTACTAATATGCAGGTACTTTTTATTCTAAATTTGCTGAATGAAGGCAAATCATAATATAGCTTTTATAGCTATTTCACTGAGCATGTAATTTTCTTACTTTCATGAAATCTATTATGAGTTTAAAAATCTTTAATGGTTAGTTTGATTTTTAATAAAAGTGATATATTTTTTAAATAGGATTTTAATTAGCATAAGAAGACCAACTTATTCCAGCATCAAAACGGTGTGATATACAGGGAAGAGGTCTTTAAATCAATATTAGAATATTTTTTCTACATTCCTTTTTATAGCATAAATGCTAAACTCTGATTCTGTTATTTTCAATACTTAGTAAAATTAAGATTCCAGGAAACATTTACTACTGTGTTCTCTATAATATTTAGAAGCTCTTAATATTAAGACTTTTTATCATCAAATATTAATTTATACATCTTGATTTTGCCTTACATATGTTTATAAAAACACATTGTTACCTATAGTGAGTCATTTTAGACATATATGACTCAGGAGAATGACAGAGTAAAGAGTGAATAAGAAAGGCAAGATCTGGAATACAGGGTCAAGGAATTTATGAGAATATTGGATTTGTCTACCTGGTAATATAGCTTAAGATAAAATAAAAACCTAGTTACACTCCCAAATAGTAAATACCTAGAAACAGATGCCTAGAGTTTAAAATTTGTTACCAAATGTATTTAATAAGTAAATGAATACATTATTGTGGGATTTTTATTCAAACATTTCAAACCAACTTACTCTTCATATAGACTTTTTTTGTTAAGGGGCATTCTTTTATAAAAAAGTATTAATATTATTTATAAGTTGGCCTCTCCAGAGCACAATTAAGGGGCATTCTGAAATCATGGAAATCATGTTTTGAGGAGAGTTTAGAGTCTGTTGTTACATTTTGTTCTTCATTTCTTGTTTGCATTATTTGCACAGACTCTTCTCTTAGTATTTCTTTCACTCTACATATATTCTTTAAGAGGGAGATCCTTGGGGACTGTTAGGCACAAAAGGTACTGCATATATTAAACAATGCTTTCATTGCTGGGAAGAAATTGTACATTGTCCCACAGCTGCCTAATAGTGGAACCAAAAAAGAAAGAAAAAACACAACATGATATAGAAAAAAATATTTGGACTTCTCAGGAAAACATGCTCCCCTGTGAGGAACAAAATTGCCTCATAACTTTTATTGTGGTTCCCCAGTCAGAGAAGTGTTCTGAAATTTTTTAAATTCAGTTGATTTTAGTGCAATAATCATTTCTTGACTGCCTGCTAGGGTATTAGACTGTGGACAGGAGCTATTAAGATATAGATGTGCAACATAATCCTGCCTTCATGAAACTTCAGGTAAGGGGCCAGAAGAGAAAGAAGAAGAGGTATAGGAATCTTTACCATTCATTAGGAGAAGTGCAATGAAAAGCACAAAGAAATGAAGTAGTACGAAGGAAAAGGATGGATTGAAGAAGGTTCTCAAAAGGAACTAAGGCCTGAGCCAACTCTGCAGGATGTTGAAACAAAAAGGACTTGCCAAACGGATGGGTGTGAGTAGAGGGCATTTCAAATGAGAGGGCCAGAATGTATACTAGCAAAGAGATAAAATAACACATTTTTGTTTTGTTTTGTTTTTGTTTTTATTTTTTAGAAAAGAAAACACAAGTATTTTACTGTGGAGCATACAGTGTGATGGAAAAGTTAGTTGAAAATAAAACTGGGAAAAATAATTGCATGTGTTACCACCAAAAGCTATGAGTGTTGTGCTGGCAGCTTGGACTTTGCCCCAGGGACTATGAGGAGCCACTAAAAATGGGAGTAATTAAGGGAGTAATTAAGTCCATATCCTGTAGAACCAAAAGTAGAGACTTTTAAGGAGGTTATATATACAATGATAGTTGTACTGATGGATTAAGGGATTATGAACTGGTGGCAACATACAGATTCAAAAAATATATAAGAGATAAGGACAGAAGGGACTGATGATTGCTCATTGCATATAAGGAAGACTGAAAAGGCAATGCTGTCTTTCAGATTTATGACTTGGGTGATTGGATGTATAATAATGGTGACAACCAAAATAGGAAATAGAGGACAAAGCTCAGCTCTGCAGGGCATGGATAATAACCTCAGTTTTGAATATCTGCACATTGTGAAGTGCATTTACATTCATGAGGAGATTTCTAATATATATGAAGCTTGCAGAATCTGCAGGTCTAGATTTAAGTGATGGATGTAAGTATTGGTAAAAATCTAAAAATTCACAGTAAACTCTAATTGTGTTTTCTTAGATTCTGTGTTTATCTATTTGGCATCCATTAATTACAGAGCCAAAGACAGCCAAATGGACGAAGTTGTTTACAATTCTTGGGATCCAGAGCCCATATGCTGAAACACTTCTTTACCTAACTCTCACATACCAAGCCAATATTTCCCTTGCCCTAGATCAACCCAAGGCCGGGTGCCCAAAGACTAGAGACAGCCCCTATGCCTTAAGGCCCTCCAGAATTTTTTGAACTGGCAATCCAAAGCCATTCCCCTACTCTGTCTTGCCTTTTCCTATGGAGAACCCAGTAAATGCTTCGGCCTGGGCTTTCCTCTTCCTCTTGCTTCTGCCACCTAATGAAACCTCGTGCTTCCTTCCCCATGTGGCCTTTGTGGCCTGGCATGCTCCCTTCTCTTGTGAAATGTAAGAAGTAAATTCTTCTTTCAAAGGCAGTTGTCTCCACGTCTGTTAGCTTACCATATCTGATTTTAAAAACCCCAGGTAGAAATCTTGAAATGAGCCGTCAGTGAGAAGCAAACATGGGCTAATCATCAAATCCTGGACAATGGGGGGCATCAGGGCATCAAACTGATGATAAGACAAGGAGCAGGACAGCTAGGCCTCCTTAGCACTATTATTTTCAAGCAGAGGTCAATTTTAACCATGTCCATTAAAATAAGAACTGAGAAAGTGTTCATTGACTTGCAAAAGAAAGTTATTATTAATGAATTTAGCATGTATTTCATGGACATAATAGGATCCAAAGCCAGATTAGAAATTATCTATGGATATCATTTTCCTGCAACCTTTCTTTTCTCAGATAAAACTCACTGTAAGCTCTGAAATCTCATCTTTAAAAACATGGCTCTAAATAGATAATTTGTACTCTTTAGAGTTCTTAGGTAAATGTACTATATATAATATGTGTCCTGTGGAATATATTTGGGACAGAATTTCTCAGCAACAGTATGATGAGTAGAGAAAGAAAAAAAAAACACATGAACTGAATCATAGAAGTCCTTTTTGAAAGCATTGAATGCATGAGTACATTATCACTAAACATGGAGTCAAGTTTAATAGACTTAGTGAAATTGCACATATTTATAGGTATGGACAAAATTTAGCAATATAAAGTTCCTAACTTTAGAGGGAGGAAATAGTTTGAAAAAGTTAACTTGCTGAAGGACTCATAATGCTTTTCCCGTACTACGTGGCACATGGCCTTTGATTTGTTCCCCATTAATTCCTTTATCTAGTCTGCTCTCCTTCATGAAAAATGCCTAACATTACTCTGTAATTATATAATATGATAAACTAGTTTTTACTCAATATTCCATTAGCCAAAAGCTTTTATTTTTCCTTCAGAACACAAAGCAGTCCTCTCTCTCTCTTTTTTTTAAATGACCATGACATTGTCCTGCTTCTTTGACTGTGGCTCAAGCCATGTGGGCAGTGAAGTAAAGACATGCAGAATTCTCTCTCTCTTTTTTTTTTATACCAAGACATGATTCCTCTTTGTGGCCCAGGCTAGAGTGCAGTGATGTGCTGTTGGCTCACTGAAGCCTCAACCTCCCAGCTCAAGTGATGCTCCCATGTCAGCCTCCCAAGGAGTTGGGACTACAGGCTTGTGCCACCACCACGCCAGTTTAATTTTTGTAGGTGTGTGTGTGTGTGTTGGTTTTTTGTTTGTTTGTTTGTTTTTGTATTTTTTGTAGAGATGGGGTTTTGCCATGTTGCCCAAGCTGGTCTTGAACCCCTGGGCTAAAGTGATCCACCTGCCTCTGCCTCCCAAAGTGCTGGGATCACAGGCGTGAGCTACTGTACTCATGCCAGAATTCTTTTATTGATGATGGTGGTGATGGTGAGGTGGCTGGAAACCTTTATCTGGAGTAGGAATAGACAGATAATTGATTTCAGCATCTGCCCCCATTTCCCACAAAACACAAACAGACCCACACGCAGAAAGAATTTTGGATCTTATCTTAAATTTTAAAAGTTAAATAAATCAAAAACAGTCATTGATACTTCCTTCAGAGATTATACATTTTTATGCCTCCCTTCAAAAAATCTGTGTTAACTATTACAAATGGTTCATTTCTTCATAAGCAGACATTGGGACAAAAACACTTTCTGAAAAAAAATTTTACTGGCTTTCTCTCCTTCTTTTCTTGAAAACCTGTCTCTACTGCAACACTTAATTCTTAAGTTCTTTCCTCAGCTTAGTGGAAGTAAATAGCTATTGATTACAGTTGCTGCAAACAGTCTGGGAAGTGAAGCTAAACCTGGCCCAGAGAAAAAAGACTGTATTTGTCAAATGGAAACACATTACTTCTTGGTTGGATTTCAACCAGAGAATTGTTTCTTGAGTCCTTATAAATGCTTTGAAAATGCTCTGAAGCCACAACAAGGTTGTACAAGTGTTCTGCTATGGGATGTGTTTCCTCATCCAGTATAAAAGGAAAGATAAAAGAGAGAGTGGGGAAGAAAGAAAGAAGAAAGCTAGGAAGGGAAGAAGGGGAGAATTCAAGAAGGAGGAGAAGAGAGGAGAACTTCACCCTCAAGCATTAGTGATAGCACTTGTGTGTACTTTAAATCAACTGAGTAGCAACCTGTGTTATTTTCATTTACTTTGCATATTTAGTTATTTTTAAATTTTATTTTGAACTCAATTCAGACTTACAGAAAAGTTGCAAAAAAAAGATACAGTTTCCCTCATGGAGCTTCTACTAATGCCATCATTGTACATAACCATAGTACGATGATCAGAATCAAGAAATTAACATTGGTACAGTACTATTAACTAAATTGACTTCTCTATTTGAATTTCACTACTTTTTCTTCTACTGTCCTTTCAGTTCCAGGATGCTATCCAGGATGTTGCCTTGGGATTGGTTGTTACTTCCCCTTAGTCTTCTGCAATCTGTAAGAGTTTCTCAATCTTTCCTCCTCTTTCACAGCCTTCACCCTTTTAAATATCATTGACCGGTTGTTTCAAGTGTTCCTTAACTTGGAGTTAACTTAAATTGAAGTTAATTTAAATAAATTTGAACAGGTTTTTTATTGCACGGCTGAAATACACAAATCATTTTTACTTTTTCCTAATTTGGATTTGTGCAGCGTTTTCTAGTCATTGAGCTAAAGTCACGCATCTTTGGCAAGAATATCACAGAGATGTGTGGGCCCTTCTCAGTGTGTATCATATCATGGGATCCATGATGTTCACGTTTTATTATTGGTAACATTAACTTTGATTACTTGGCAAAGGTAGTTTCTACTGTTTTTTTTCGGCTATAAAATTACTCTTCTACCCTATGTAGCTAATAAATAACTTGGGGAAGACCCTTTGAGAATATACAAATTCTGTTTCTCCTTAAACCTTTTCTCATTGAATTCAGCACTCCTTAGTCAACCTTGTCTGTGACAGTTATTATGTTTCCTCTTTGCTTCTATCTTTATTCATTAAAATTCTACTCTGAGGAAGAATTGTCCTTTCTCTCTTATTTATTAATTATATATTTTGTTTAGTCTATGGATTATAATCAAATGCTACTCATATTTATCTTGTTGCTCAAGTTCCTCCAGCACGTTGGGTCCTTTTTCTTTTATCAAGCCCTCATCTTTTTTGAATGCTTATTTGATTTCTGATACCATATAATATTCCAGGCTCATCTTGTATGTTCCCTGCCTCAGTCCTGGCGTCAATCATTTCTTCAAAAAGTCCTAGTTCCTTTCATTGGGGAATGGTGTTTAGAAAGTTAAAATTTGGTGCTAGGTCTACTCACTGCTATTGCAGTGTCATTGTTTGCAGGCTCTATAGCAGACAGAGCTGGGAAATTTACATATGTATATTAACCAGATTAGTTTTCAAGGGCTGCCACAGCAAATGACTATGAATCTTGTAGCTTAAAGCAACATAAATTTATTCTGTCATAGTTCTGGAGACCAAAAATCTGCAATATTAAACCAATCTTGTATTCTTGGCATAAATCTCACTTGACCATAGTATATTATTATTATTATTATTATTATTAATGTATCACTGATCTGTGATCAGAATTTAAAAATTCATATTAATGAGTAATATTAGTCTCAGGTTTTCTTTCTTTGTACTGTCTTTATCTGGTTTAATTATCAGTTATTCCTTCTTCAAAAAAAAAGAAAGGGATTAGGTAGTTTTCCTTCGTTTTCAATGCTCTAGAATAATTTATAGAGTATTGGGAATATCTAGTCTGAAGAACATGGTAGAGTTCTCCTGTGAAACCATCTAACTATCTGGTGCTTTTTGTAACTTTTTGTCTTTTTACTTATTTTCTGTGAATTCTATCTATCTTATAACGAGAGCAGTGTATTAAAGCCTCCTATTAGCAAGACAGGGACAAGGAAGTTATGACAGGTACTCACTCTGATGCAAAATTTAATGGTGTACCAAAAAACCTATTAAGATAAATACTATTTTAATGCAGTACTTAAGAAGTTAAATAAGTATACTATAAGCCTATGGGACAGCATCCTGTTTATATAAAAAGTTTTATTGGAATCTGGGCCAAGATTGCAGTGAGATGAGTAAAGCAGAGTTGTGTAAGTGAAGGGACAAATCCTGTGTTTATTTACAATTTTATATTTAGTCATCATGGATTTTTTTTTAATCAACATTTATTGAACTCTACTACACTCTTGCTTGCCTCACCCTAGTCTAGCTAGGTCTCCTAGTCCATATATCTTCCGCACCTCCTGCAGTTTTTGCTTCATAGAGGTTGAAGCCATGCTATTTATTTTTTTATATCTTCCCTTTTAAGACACATACTTTGAAATCCCTTCTGTGCAGTGCTTGGTTTGATCTGCTCAATTATTTGTTTTTCCTCTCAGATTTACAGTGGGTTTATTTTTTCTGTCTGTCTTAGTCACTTCGTACTGCTACAGCAAAATAGCATAGACTGAGTGGCTTAAACAGCAAACATTTATTTCTCACAATTCTGGGGACTGGGAAGTCCAAGATCAAGGCACTGGCATGGTTGAGTTCTGGTGAGAGTCTTCTTTTTGACTTATAGATGGCTGTTCCCTTATTGTGTCCACACATGGTAGAGAAAGGAAGAGGGAGTAATCTCTCTCTGTCTCTCGATATAAGAGAACTAATCCCATCATGAGAACTCTACCCTCATGAGCTCATCTAAACTGAATTACCTCCCTAAGGCCCACTTCCTAATACTATCACATTTGATTATGGATTCAACATATACATTTCGGGAGGACACACTCAATCCGTAACATTGATGCTACCAACTCACACTCAGGCCCTCTCAGCTAGTGTTCCTGTTCTGAAGTCTTTAGGTTTTTTCCTGGTCCATGCTTGCTGGTCACACAGAGGGCAGACAGAAGACTGTGAGCATGTGAGACGGCTTTGGCCCTTGTATTTATTTACTTTTCTTTTTTACATGCAATTATTTTGCTCTTTTTGTTTTCTATGTTTTCAAGTAACTTGGGGAAATGTAGTTTTGCTTTGAATTTTCATAGATGTGAAGTTATTTCATATTGTTGGGGAAGAGATTTTGGGAAGTTGTCTGTCTGCTACCCACCTGCTTTTGCCGGCAGCTACTAGAAGTCTTCTAGCCATTATTATTAATTGATCCTTCATAATGGTATTGAATATTCCCAAGTGATATACAAACAAATGAATAGACAACTTAAAATGTCAAGAATTGTTAACCCGAAACAGCTAAACTGAAAACTGTAACTGAAATCCTGGTACCTGAAATTGAGCAAAGCAGGTACAGTTGTCCCTACGAAAGAATGATAAGACATGCAGATATATATTTGATTTCCTGGATAAGGCATGTGTTTCAAAATTGAACATAGCTGTGTTTGAATTGCCAGATATAATCCTGGATACATTTTCTAACCGTCCTAAATCTTATATTTAAATTTTGTTTTAAATTTATGGGTACGTGGTAGGTTTATACGTTGGGTACAGGAGATATTTTGGCACAAGCATGCAATGCATAATAATCACATGAGGGAAAATTGTGTATTCATCTCTTAAGTATTATTTATCCTTTGTGTTACAAATAATCCAATTACACTTTTTAAGTTATTTTAAAATGTGCAATTAAATTATTATTGACGACAGTCACCTATTGTGCTATCAAGTACTAGGTCTTATTCATTCTTTTTAACTTCTTTTGTAGCAATCAACCATCTCCGCTTTCCGCTCACTCCCCGACTACTCTACACAGCCTCTGGTAACCATCCTTCCATTCTCTGTCTCCATGTGTTCAATTGTTTTGCTTAATCTCCTTTTTAAAATCTGTCAAATCACCAGGTTATTGGGAGAAATAATGGAATTATGTTTTACAGGTATCTAGCAAGAGTGCCTGACGTAGTGGGTGTTCAAAAATGCTCCTTAACTTACGATTTTCTTTTACTTGTCCTGCCACTTTTATTGAAACAATATATAATCTTGAGGATTCCTTCTTTGTCATGTGTTTATATAATCTTGAGGATTCCTTCTTTGTCATGTGTTTGTGTTGGAAATACAGTCTTTCCCCATTTCAACACAAATTTCTCATCATTCTCTCACTCTGCTAAATATTAAAGCACCAATTTTCCTACAATTTGGGGTCCATAATTCTCAATGTATAGAATTAACTTTAGTTCTCATTATGAGGTTTTTATTTTAACAAAATTGTATATAAATATATGCAATCATCAGCTTAAACTATTGATGCTAAATCTAGTTAGGCACTAGTTGAGATTTGTCATATCTAAAAGTTCTTTCCATTTTCTCTTTTGAGACGGATCTTCAACAGGTCAGGGCAGTGGACTCGGTCACTGCAAGTCCACCCCCGTTCAGCCTTCTCCTGCCTGACTACAGGCGCCCGCCACCACGCCCGGCTAATTTTTTTGTATTTTTAGTAGAGACGGGGTTTCACCGTGGTCTCGATCTCCTGACCCTGACCTCGTGATCCGCCTGCCTCGGCCTCCCAAAGTGCTGGGATTACAAGCGTGAGCCACCGCGCGGCCAGCATTTTCTCTTATCATCTGCATGCTTTTTCACTGGGCTAATAAAAAAATTTAGAAATTTGCCTCACTGCATTTCATGCTTCTCGTCTGGCTGAGCGTAAGTCCTTTGTTAGGCAAGTCACTTTTTTTGTTTTTTGTATTTTTTAGTTTTTCTTTAATTTTTTTTCCATTCAGTCAACTCAACTCTTTTTAATGCAACTCAAGTCAATTCAAATCAATTTAGTTATGTTTTAGACATTTCTGTTTCCATTTACAGAGCAAATGCTGTAGACTGGGCACTGTTCTTTTCATTGGGAAAATAAAGTCGCCATAAGAGCTAGAGTCTATTGGACCATCTACAAAAACACAAAGTGGTATTGTCACACTAGCAAGTCAGACATGGTGCAGTGGGATCAGAGAGGAAGAGAATACCCAGGTTTTGGAGCAGGGTCAGTGAAGGTTTCAGAGGAATGTTATTTTAGAGATGAACCTTGTAAAATGAGTAGGATTTTATAAAAAAATGAAATGTTTTTTGGTGGCAGTAGGAACTCCAATAAAGTTATTATTTCTAGAAATGACCTCAGGCTACTTATCAGCCAGTGTTTTTTAAACAGAGCCCTTCAAGGCCCAGATTTTCTCTGAAGACTTCAGAGGCTACCAAAAGAGCAATGCCTAAAGGGAAAGAGAGTTAAAAAGAGAGTCTGAAAACTGAATAAAGGTGATATAGACCAACCATCTACATTTCAAAAAAAGTCTACTACATCTTAAGTTCCAAAGACCTAGTTGATCTTTACCCTAATAAAAGAATCCCCTTTTTCTGAAATATCACCGTTATTTAGTATATTCAGGCTTCATTTTCTTCCTTATTACTTTTATCATTTGCTTTCATATCTGAAACCTGGTCCATTTGTCTTTCATTTATTGCTTACTTTTTGTTAATGCCCTTCCTCCCAATCATTCCACTTTCCCCACTGTCCATCATCTCCCTGCATACCTGATATGTAGGAGCACTTTCAGTCACAAAGGCTAATTGGATTGAGAAGGCATTGCTGGTATTAGGAAGGATATTAATGAGAGAGGTTATTGTGAAAATTCTGCCTATAAAGTCGACATGTTCCGCTGCTTATTATAAACCTTCCTCATACCTTTTATTTTCCTTCTTGTTAGTCTCTTCAAACAAAAATAATAAAGCTGTGGAGGCTTTAGAGGAAGAACAACCCTGATTTCATCACGTCATTTTTCATCTAGATGTGAAGACAAAGGGTGATCTTAGAAGCATCCAACTGAAAATGTAAGAGCTGCTGTCAGCCTTTCCTTCTGAAGGACTGGCAACAGCTTTCCTGTCCCAACCAACTGGGTTCTAACTGGCTGAGAAATCACCTCTACTGTGTTAAGGCATGGACATTTAAGGGTAACATTTATTACAGCAGGTGGCATTACAAACCACCAGACACTAGAGACATATACTCAAGTGCCTTTAGACTTACATTCTTTCTTTTATGGTCCATGAAAAAAGTCTTTAAGCATTTCTGGAAAGCTGTATTGCCAAAAAGACATAAACCAACAGGGTGTTGAATAAAGATGATGAGGATGTATTAAATAATAAGTTACAAGGAAGATGTTTCCTTGCTCATTTTATTGGGAATTAACCCCAAACAAATATCCACATGAACTGGGGCCTAGCAATGGGCTTTTACATAAAGAGAAAAGAACAAATATTTACAGTGCAGACTGCGACTCCTGGCAGTATGTCTATTCAGGGAAGCAGAAAGGTCTGCTTGGAAGATACAAGCAGAATTGGAATAAACCATGGCAAATATATATTTTTTAAATTCAGAGAAAAAAACGTGTTCTATTTATCCCTATAAATATCATTTCCAATGTCTTTATTCCTTTCAGTAGATCCCAGTGTCTGTTTATTATGATTTTGATTTGGTCTGGAGAACTTCTTTTATTACTCTGTGAAGTGTAGATCTATTGGCAACACATTCCTTTAATTTCCTTATCTGCAAATGAATTTTCTGTTAATTTTTGAAGGATATTTTTGCTGGATATATAATTCTGAGTGGACGTTATTTTTCTCCTCCTTAAGCACTTCAAAAATGTCATTCTACCATCTACAGATCCCTAGTGTTTTGATAAGGGAGTCAGTGATTATTTATCATGGCTCGCCTGTAAATTATACATTGTTGGCTACTTTCAATATCTCTTTCCAAAAATCTTGGTTTCAGCGGTTTCAAGACAATATACCTGGTGTGTTTTTCATTTTAGTTATCTGGATTGGAATTTAATGAACTTCTAAAATGTGTAAATCCGTATCTCTCTCCAAATTTGAAAGTTTGGGGTTATTACTACTTTAAGTATTTTTTCTGCCCTATTCTTTATTCTCTTTCTTCTTGGGACTCCAATTATGCACATATTAGATGTTTTGCTGTTATTCTGCAGGTTCCTAAGTTTCATTTCCTTTAAATTTTTTTATCCAATTTTTAAAAATCTTCTTTTCTAAAATACATACTTTTTACTTTTTTTCTTGCCTTATATTATTAGCTAGGTCCTTGAGTACAATATTGAATAGAAGTGGTATGAGTAGGTTCTCTTTTTCCTAATGTTAGGAGTAAATATTAGGTCTTTTACCATTAAATATGATGTTAGTTGAAATTTTTTCATAGATGTCCTTTATCAAGTTGAGGATGTTACTTTTAATTCCTAGTGTGCAGACCATATATATATTATATATACACACTTTATGAATAAATATATATATAAATATATGTAAAAGCTCTATAATTCTCCAGGTACAGAATCAACTTTAGTTCTCATTATGAGCTTTTTACTGTATAAAAATTACATACAAATATATCCAATCATCAGGTTACTGTTGTTGCTGAATAGAGTTAGGAACTAATTGCGATTTGTGATACTTAAAAATTCTATTTTCTCTTATCTGAGTGCTTCATCACTGAGCTAATATAAACATTCAGAAACTTGGCAGGTGTGGTGGCTCACACCTGTAATCCCAGCACTTTGAGTGGCTGAGGTGGGCAGATCACCTGAGGTCAGGAGTTCGAGACCAGCCTGGTCAACATGGTGAAACCCCATCTCTACTAAAAATACAAAAAAATTAGCCAGGCATGGTGATGGGCGCCTGTATTCCTAGCTACTCGGGAGGCTGAGGCAGGAGAATCACTTGAACCTGGGAGGCAGAGGTTGCAGTGAGCCAAGATCATGCCATTGCACTCCAGCCTGGGTGACAAGAGCTAAACTCTGTCTCAAAAAAATAAAATAAAATAAATTCAGAAACAACTCACTGAAATTCCATACTCCTTCTACTTCACCTGAGTTTAATCCCATTGTTAAGCAAGTCATTTTGTTTTATTTTTAGTTTTTCTTTAAATTTTGTTCCATTCAGTCAACTCAACTCTACTCAATGCAACTCAGGTCAATTCAAATTAATTCAATTAAGTTTTAGACATTCCATTCTGATATATCAAAACTGACACTGGATTTTGTAAATTATTTTGTGCATCTGTGTAAGTGATTATATGGCTTTTCTTGTTTAGTTTGTTAATATGGTGAATTGCAGTGATTGATTTCCTAATGTTAGATGATCCTTGACTTTCTAATATAGACTCCACTTAATCAAGACATATTCTACTTGTATAGGTTTTCGGATTAGATTTTCTAAAATTTGTTTAGAATTTTTACATCCATGTTTATGAGAGATATTATTCTGTGGCTTACTTTTTAAATAATATCTTCATTTGGTTTATGTCTTAGGGTAATGTAAGCATCATAGAATGAGGTGGGAAATCTAAATTTCAGTTTTTCTCAGAGTTTGTATGCAATTGGTAGCATTTCTTCCTTTAATGTTTGTTTACCTGGAAAGCCATCTGGACCTGCAGCTTCTCTGTGGAAAGAATTTTAAACATAAATTACAATTCTTTAGAATATATAGATAGGGCTATTCAGGTTACCTGTTTCTTCTTGAGTAAGCTTTAGTAGTTTCTTTCTTTCAAGGAATTTGTGCATTTCATCTAAGATGTCAAATTCATAAGTATAAATTTGTTCATTTTTTTATTCTTTTAAATCCATAGACTGTAGAGATGACACTTCTCTCAGTTCTGATATTGGTAATTTGTCTATTTTTTTCTCCTCATCTGTTTTGTTAGCGGTTTATTAATGTTCTCAACCAACTTTTTAGCTTTCATCTATTTTCTTAATTGTTTTTCTATTATCTATTATAGTGATTCCTACTCTGATGTGTATTACTTCATTTTTCCCCCTTATTTTGGGTTTCATTTATTCTACTTTTCTAGTTTCTTAAGATGGAAACTAAGAATCATTGATTTGAGACTTTTGATTTCTTCATAAACCTTATACTCTGGGTGAGGGAATCAGACAATTAAAAATAACCACAAAGCATGAGTTAAATAGCATGTTAGAAGGTTAGACATGCTGTGAGAAAAAAGAAAATGACATAGAAGATGGTTAGGATTGACTGAAAGTGTACATGTTAGTTGGATGGTTGCAATTTTGAATAGAGTGCTCAGTGTAAGCCTCATTGAAAGGTGGCATTCAGGAAAAGACTTGGAGCTGAGTTAGAGAATTAGCTTTGCACATTTCTGTAGGAAGAACTTTCCAGTAAAAGGAAAGAATCACTGCCAGGGCTCTAAAATGACTGAAGTGTTGGAGCAAAAGCAAGGAGGCCAATATCGTCAGTGAGTAAGGAATGAACTAGAGTAGTTGGAAAAGAGCTTACATTGTTCCAAGGAAGGGCCCTCTTACAGTATGGAATATGTGTTTTCTCCATTGGTAATATTCTAGCTGTTTTATCCCCAAAAAGGAAAAAACCTTAACCCCAAATCTTAACCCCAAAAGGAAAAAAAAATCTTAACCTCAAAAAGGAAAAAAAAAAAGAATACACATTGCGCAAAATTGGAAAATTAAAAGAAAAATGCCAAATATCTCTACTGACATTAACCACAAACTATTTATAGTTTTACTACTCGCTTTATCTCCTCTCATTTTTACCATCCCTTCAGACTGAACCATAACCTTCATGTGGTATTTTAAAGGCTCAGATTTCAAGGGTAAAAAATTGACTTCCTCGTTTAAAAGAAAAAAGAAATTGGATTTGGCCAGATTCCACTGACATGTATATGAGTTTTTCATGAATAAAATGGCAAAGATGTTCTTGGAAAAAATGCCTTAATAATTTCTTTTCAAGGATCCCATGAACATTTTCAAAGACATAAATTGTGTTGTCAGAAAGAATGCAAAGATTTTTCTCACTGACTTAATAAAAATGGATGACACATTTTAAAATATTATCATGGTACACCTAAGTGTTGTTTTTCTCATATTTTCTCCTTGGATATAGACCTTTTCAAGTTTTCAAGGTTTTATCATTGCCAGATAAGCTGGTATATGGAATAGGCATTGTGGCACTTTAATTATGGCCAGATTACAAAGAATTATTTTTAACTTTTGCTTCTGAGAAACTGCATGCCTTTTTAGATTTATATTCATCTATATACCCCTTCCATTCTTGAAGTGTCTTATGATGTCATTTATAACTCTGCTCAGGAAGCAATCGTGACAAAAATAATAAAAAAAAAGATTGAAAAAGCAAGCAAATGTTTTTTGATTTTTACAAATATTGCATGTTTAAGGCAAAGTCTTCTTCAGGTGGTTTTCCAAACCAATAGCTTAAGCAGACACATAAAAATGTTCCCATTTGCAACAAGACTCTTTCTGTGGTCCACTGAGGCTAGCAGGCTCTTTGTCTTTTCCTACTTTCATGTCCAGTAGCACTAGTTTGCCCACTTTGTACTTATGTACAGTAAATACTATGTACAGGAAAATACTGCTCTTGGAGTAAGTTAAAAAAAAACTGATTTGATTAATGAAAGAAAATCTGTAGCTACAATCACTAGAGTTTGTCACTAGGCCACTCTCACATAGCCCAATCCTCTTTCCCCACAACACTAGAAACTGTGACACGTGGAGTTGTAGAGGAAACTGGACAGGCAAAATTAGCAATCATTCATCTGAGTTCATAACAACAATGATAGTGATGGTGACAACCACAATTTAAAAAGCAATTTGACATTTAATATGGTTGAATTTTGTGAGAGATTGGCATATTGTTATAATATCAGTAGTTAATTAATATTAATTAAGCCTTACATACAAATTTTGAAATTGTGCAAATCTCTCCAGACTAAAAATTCCATAAGCATCAGGAAATCTCAAAGATTTGGACCAAGTGAATTTTAAACTATGTTTTACACAATCACAACATGTTAGCAAATCAGTAGAGCAACAGAAATAGAGAACACATTTTTCAGTATTAGTCTTACATTACCTGAGATATGAAGGAGGCAAGGTCCTCAGTAATCGGTATGCTATCACCTTGTTATACTGTCTCAACTATCTTTGAATGCTAAGATGGGTTCATCTTGCAGATAAGATTATCTTATTATGGATAGGTTCACTTTGTGAATATGGTTATCTTCTTGTAGATAAGATAGGTTCATCATGTGAATACTATGTCCATCTTGTGGAAAAGAACTTTGAAATTCACAGTGAATGAATAACTTGTATTAATATAAAATCATTCAGCCATTAGGTATTGACATTAGGACTTGAACCTAGGTGTTCTGATTAAAATCCTGCTCTTTGTATTGTATCCTGACAATTTTTAAAATTGGGCACCCTTTTAGTCCCCCTCAAGTACTGAAAATGACCATTGTCTCCTCCTCTTGTTTTTTTGTCTGACTTTCCCATCCCAAATATTCATACCTGAGTTCAAGTCACATGTTAATGATAGATTTCAGAACTTGAGTAAAGAAGGTGGCCACATCTAATTATATACATGGGTATGCTGCTGTCTGAAGAATCTTGTTTTAGGATTCAGTGTCTTTCAACATCAAAACAGGATAGCCTGAGATACATTTGGTATCTTCTTGTCAGCGTACCTTGTTTCATAGGTTATGCTGTAACAAATAATGTATGGGACCAGTGTTTGGTAGCAATTTCCAGCAGGGAATGTAAAGAGGAAGGCAAACAGCTAGAGTGGATCTAGAAAGTAGTTCTCAAATATACTCCTCTGAGTCTCCAGATCTTCAGAAGAGTCCCCTCACCTCAGCATTCCATTCACCCTCGAAACTCTCCATTCTCCCTTAACCAAGGAAATTTCTTATTCATTGTTTCATACAGCAAGCTTCCAGTAAGATTTATTTTTAATAGAAAGGTCTCTGGCTGAAGAAAATTTTGTAAGCCATAAGAGGAGAGTTGAGGAGTGGGGCGAGTGGTCATTAAAGAATTCCTGGCGTCTTCTGGGCTGGGCTGGGCTTTTACTTTCCACTTGACCAACCCATGTTCTAGTATTAGATCCCTTCCTGTCTCTTCACTTCTATAGGAAGGCGAGAAAATATGAAAAGAATTTACCTGAGATGAGGGCTTTTAATCCAAAGGCATATAACTAGTTTTAATAGTCATCAGGTACTAAACTCATTTTGATTCTGAGAACTTTGTAAGTATCTAGGTTAGATCATGAGAGTGGTGGTTCTGCCCTTTTAAAGTACACCATTGCTTTGAAACCATTATGAATAACTTCTAAAAGCATAATTTTCAAGCATCCAAGTATGTGATGGAAAAAAAACCCATAACTTGTCAATGCTTCGCAGTGATATCACTGCTCAATATACTAATGGAGCTAATTACCACACAGTTGTTGTATGAGACCTCTAGTCTATTAACATCCTACATTAGTCACCCTGAGTAAAGATAGTATCTGGTCTTTTGCATTTTTTTTTTTTTAAATAATGGCAAAGATCACAGAGTAAGGTGCAAAATCATTATGGTAGCTCTGGTGCTTTGTGAGGGTTGCAGGCTGTTCTTTTTACTCTTTATTATCCAGTATGTCATCTTTGTGGGCATCCTCTGAAAGTTTATTTCATTCAGAAGTGTTGCAGGACATTCTGATTTGACCGTATTAGAATTGCCCATCCTACCTTTACATCCTGAATTCTTTCTGGTTCCTCCTTGTAAGCTTGACATGCTTCATTTGGTATTGATGAGAGCTATTTCTGCTATAATGTTTTCTACCCCTTTCCCAAAGCTTCTTTGATGCCAAATGTATGTTAGGAAGCAATACAAATCCTAGTCAATAGTTAATTCTTCTTTTTTCTTTCTAATGACATTACTTTCATGGATACACACTGGCAAGGATATTTAGAATTTTATGCTTTCCTTTTTATAAAACTACATACTGTCTTTCTAAACTCATTTTCCCTGTGAATATATACATGCTGCCAGAAATTATATTTAAACGACTTGCTCGTTGAAGTAGTTACTGCAATTTTCATGCTTTCAATGTGAAGGCATTTTAGATTTGGTGTATTTAGGGGCGTAAAAGCGATGAGAATGCTCTCTCTCTACATCCCCACTCCCAGTTGCTGCCTCAAAATTTGAAAACCACCTTCCTTCTTATGTAAAAGGACAAAGAGGCTGGGTCAGCTACCTGAGCCTTGTGCCGAAATTGAAGTGTGATAATTCATGTCTTTTTTTTTTCTTCTTCTTCTTGAAGATAACTGCTATTTTCACCACGGAGAGGAAAAAAAGGGGTTTTACTGTATATTTCTATAATGGAGCTAAAAAGAGTTCAGCAGCCTCTCTGAATCGAAAGGTCTAATTAGATTCTACTTTAATGTAAGATCTTGGCTTCAAGGTACTTAACTAAAAGAGAGAGGGCTTTACAAGAGGAAGCTATAAAATGTTTAAACATAAGCATCTTAAGCATATAACTAGGAAATGAAATACAATGCACCATATAAACTGGGGATTTTCTAATCCATTCCCAAAACCATCTTTTGTGCCAGCTTCCATTCAATGTATTTCCTATTCTCATAAAGGAAGTGGTGAATAAAAGGAAGGTGAACTCCGAGAGAAAAGATCCCAGATAGATCTCCGTATTTAAAACACAAGGAAGATGTTCTAATACCATTACTTATGCAAAGAGATCATGGCTTCTTCTGCTTCTTCTGAAGGGTAATGTTCCCACATTTTATTATAGATGAAAGATAGGGAAGGTCATTTTTATGTTTATTTTCTAATTTTTCCAGACTGGCAAAATAGAAATTCTTAATGAATTTACCAGAATTAAGTAATAGTAAGCAGTGTATTATTATTATTCAGTTATCCATATGGAATACTGAGATGAATGTTTCTGAAATGTTATCTGTATATTGAGCTTCACAACTTGAATTATTCAATGATTCTGTGATTATATGCCCTGAAATCCTAATTCTTTAAGACCTTTTGTGAATTGGGACTTTGCAGAGGCAGGTGAAACCTGTAACTCCCCCATTTATCTCAGCCATTTAGTTAAAACAGCTGCCTGTCAATGACAGGTTAAGCTCAAGGGAAAAAGAAATTTCTTAGACATGAGCTCCAGAATCTGGAATTCTCGTCTACCCGAGGATTACTTTTGTAATTGAAAAACCTTTATGAGCCCTTCAACTCAGCAATTTTATAAACTTGCCTGTATTATTCTTTTGCTTTCTCCCATTTAAAAACGTCTAGTGATTTTTACTGTGATTTTAATAGGAACAAGTTTTTTCTGAGAAAACATGGTTTCTGGCCTCTGTGCTGTGTTATGCAAAATTAATGATGGTTAATTTTTTCAAATAAGTAGAGCCTTAAAGGATGCTTTTAAATAAATGCAATGATGAAGAGGTTCCATTTGTTTATGCCTGCAACTTTTTTCCCTTAAAATAATATATTTGTTCAGGAACTTAAAGATGCTTTTCCAGCATTCAGGAAACTGAGTGACTGCTATGTGCCCAACACTCCAGAAACAATAAAATTTAATACCAAACAAAGATAAATTGATACATTGATCCATTTAAAAATGGCTGGATGAGTTGAGACAAGCTAGTGTGATACTTTCTAAAAAACAAATGAACGGAGTTAGGGCACTGGGCCCCACATTTTTTTTTTTTTTTTTTTTTTTTTTTTTTTTTTAGTGAAGTTACAAGTATTTTATGGAGTTCCTGTATATTCAGTTGCCAATTTTCACTGTTGTTAAGATTACTATGGTACATTTGTCCCAGTTAATTAATTAATGTTGATATATTATTATAACCAAAGTCCATGCTTTATTCAGATGTCACCATTTTTTCTCTAATTTTTTTTTCCATTCCAGGATCCTATCCAAGGTACTACATTGCATTTAGTCATCAGGTTCCCTTTAGTTCCTCTTTTAAAGTAAGGATTGTTCACACCTTGTTTTTGAAGATCTGACAGTTTTGTGAATTAATGGAGCAAAGCTACAGGCACCCACAAAATGGAACCTCTTCATCATTGCATTTATTTAGAAGCCCCCTTTAATGCTCTCTTGATTTGAAAAATTTAATCTCCAATGTCAGGTAGAGTGTCCCTCATGTTTTTTTCTGATGTTTCTTCTCAGGTTAATGGGTTGGGGTTATGGGTTTGAGGCAGGAAGTTCACAGGGGAAAACTACTGTTCTATCATATCATAAATGGTACAAGTTATCAATGTGATTTGCCAATGTTAATATTGACCAGTTGGGTGAAGTAGCGTCTGTCACGTTTCTGCACTGTAAAGTTTCTTTTTCCCCTTCCTCCATACTGTACTTACTGTGCAGTGCACGAAGTAGAGAGTTTTGTGTAAACACTTTGAGGGATGAACATTTACAAAAATTATTTGGCATTTCTCTGTATGGGAGGTTTTGTGTACATCTTCATTGATAGAATTGTGTACATCTCCATTGACACAATAAATTTCTGTCACTGACTTATATCAGTATTGACTCATGGATATTTACTGTATACTGTGGGTTATAATCCAATACCATATTATTTATTTTATTGATCAGATTGTTCTAGCTTGGACCATTGAGAGATATTTCCAGTGTTGCTTTGACACGCACCCATCATTGCGTTTTCTGAGCACTTCCATAATTTCTGGCACTACATAAAGCTTCAGGATCATCCTGTTTATTCTCTGTCCCAGCCCTTGCATTATCTATTTCTTCAAGGAGGCCTGGTTCCTTTTATTGATTCACTCTTTGTACTATTGTTACTGGGTTATTACACAGGGTTATTGCAGTGTCCACCAGGTAGTAATATATAAAATAGTTTCACTGCCCTAAAAATCCTTCATGTTTTGCATGTTTATCCAAACCCTTCCCCAAAGCTTGCTAACCTCTGACCTGTTTTACATTTTTTATAGTTTTTGCCTTGGAACCCTGCAGTATATAGCCTTCTGGGTTTCTTCACTTAGCAATACTCATTTAAGAGTCATCCATGACTTTATATGGCTTGATAGCTCATTTATTATTATTATTGTGCAGTATTCCATTGTATGGATATACCACAGTTTGTTTATCCACTCACCTATTGAAGAACATCTTGGTTGCTTCTAGTCTTTGACAATTACAAATAAAGTTGAAAAAATATTCACATGCAGGGTTTTTGTTTTTGTGGATATAAGTTCTCAAATCGTTTTGAACTATCTAGAAGAATTATTGCTAGATTAAACATTAAGACTATGTTTCGCTTTATAAGAAATTGAAAGTGTTTTCCAAAATGGCAGCATGAAAGTTCCTATTGTTCCTCATTTTTGCCAGCAATTGGTATTTTCATGTTCCCATACCCCAACCCCTTTTACCCATTCCACTAGGTGTGTAGTGGCATCTCATGTTGTTTTAATTTGTATTTCCCTAATGACAAATGGTATTGAGCATCTTTTCCTATGTTATTTGCTATCTGTATACCTTCTGTTGTGAAGTATCTGTTCCAGATACTTACTTTTTCAATTTTGTCTTTGTTTCCATATTATTGAGTTTTAAAATTTTGTGTATATTCTAGACATAAATCCTTTATTTGCTTTGTGATTTGCAGATACATTGTCTCTGCCTGTGGTCTGTCTTTTCATTCTTTTGGTACTGAGTTTCACAGAGCAAATGTTTTTAATTTTAATGAAGTCTATTGAATCATTTTTATTTCATAGATCATATTTTTGGTGTTGTATTTAAAAATTCATCACCAAGCCTAAGATCATGAAGCTTTTTTCTAGAATTTTTATATTTTGCATTATATAGTTGTGTCTTTGATCCACTTTTATTTAATTTTTGGGCAATTTTGAGGTCTTTGAGTTCTTTGTGTGTGTACGGACATTCAAGTGTTGCAGTATCACATGATGAACAGATTATCATTATTTTATTGTATTGCCTTTGAACCTTTGTCAAAATCAGTTGGCTATATTTGTGTGAGTCTATTTCTGAGCTCTATACCCTACTCATCTACATATCTTTTTTTTTTTTTTTTGCCAATACCACACTATCTTGATTCTGATAACTTTATAGTAAGTCATGAAATTCAGTAATGTAAACTTTGTTCCTTTTTAGAAGAACAATGGACCTAGGAGAAACTATTAGAGGACTTTTGCTTTTCCAGATGCATTTTACAATCAGTTGGTTGACATCTATAAAAAATTCTTAGGACTTTGTTTGAGACTGTTGAGTCTATAGACCAAATTAGGGAAAGTTAACATCTTAAAAATATTGCATCCTCTAATCCATGGATATGAAGTATCTTTTCATTTATTTAGATATTTGATTTCTTTTAGATTTTAGAAGTGTTTTCTGCATATAGATTCTATACATATATATATATTTTAGATTTATATAACTCTCATTTTCAGTGCTATTTCAAATGGTTTTTTAAATATTACATTCCAGTGGTTCATTATTGGTATATAAGAAAGAAAGCAATTAGATCTGAAGATTTACTTTTCATCCTACAACCTTGCTATACTTGCTTTTTAGTCTCAGAAATGTCTTTTTCAATAGATTCTGTAGGGTTATTACAAAGACCATCATCTCATCAGCAGGAGAAGATGGTTGTATTTCTTCTTTTTGCCTTACTGGCACTATCTATGGATTTTATTTTGAATTCGAATAGGAATAATAAGAGAGAACAGCTTTTCCTTGTTCTTGATGTTAATGGGAAAGTGTTCAACCTCTCATAAATATGCTGTTAGCTGTAGATTTTTAGATTTATCTTCTTTATTAGGTTAACATTCCCTTTTACTTCTAGTTTTGCATGCATTTTATTATGAGTTGGTGTTTCATTTTGTTGAATGCTCTTTATAAAAATCTATTGATACAATCATATTGCTTTTCTCATTTAGTCTGTCATCTAATCGATTACACTGATTAATTTTTGAATGCTAAACCAGCCTTGCATTCCTGTTGTAAATTCCACTTGGTTATGAGGCATTGTCCTGTTTATATATTAATGGATTTGACTAGCTCATATTTTGTTGAGGATTTTTATCTCTATATTCATTAAAAATTACTCTGTGGTTTTATTTTCTTGTAGTGTCTTTATTGGGTTTTGGTATTAGGGTAACACTGTCCTCATAAAATGAGTTTAAAGGTTTTCTTGCCTCTATTTTTTGACAAAAATTGTGTAAAATTAGTTTATTTCTTATGTAAAAGTTTGGTAAAATTTACCATTCAGCTGGACCAACCGTTTCCTTTTTTGTTTTTGGAAGATTTCTAACTACTATGTCACCTTCTTTAATAGACATAAAGCTATTCAAGTTATCTATTTCTTTTTGAGTAGAATTTTATAGTTTGTGCCATCAGGTAATCAATTTATTTCATCTAAGTTATCACATTTGTGGGTGTAAAATTTTTATAGTGTTCTCTTACCTTTTAAATGTGCAGTGAATCTGTAGTAATTATACCTCTCATTCATTCCTAATATGGTAGCATATTCCTTTTTCTCTTATTCTTGGCTAGCCTGGCTAGAGATTTATCATTTTTTTTCAACTTTTTGAAGAAACAGAATTTGAGTTCATTGATGTCCCCTACTCACTTTCTGTTTTCAATTTTATTGACTTCTGCTTTAAATTTTATTATTTTTTTCTTCAGCTCTCTTTAGGTTTGACCTGCTCTTTTTTATCTATTTCCTAAAATGGAAGCTGAGATTATTGTTTTTAATATTTCTTCTTTTCTAATATAATATATAGTTATTATTATAAATATATTAGCTGCATTCTACAAGTTTTGAGGCTATATTTTCATTTTCATTAAAATAAAAATATTTTTTACACTCTCTGGAGACTTTTTCTTTATTCCATGGGTTATTTAGAAGTGTGCTATCTAATTGCCAAATATATGGGAATATTTCGGCTGTCTTTCACTTCTTGATTTTTAGTTTAATTCTGTTGTGGCTTGAGAACATACTCTGTATGATTTCTATTTTCTAAAAAGTATGAATATGCATTTTGTGAACCAGAATGTTGTCTGTCTTGATGGATGCTCCATGTGAGCTTAAGAAGAATGGATAATCTGCCGCTGTTGAGTGGCGTATTCCGTAATTGTCAATTAGATCAAGTTGATTGATGTGCTATTCAGGTCATCTATAATCTTACTGATTTTCTGCCTACTTGATCTTTCAGTAACTGACAAAAGAGTGTTGAAGACTCCAAATATAAATCTGTGCCATTCAGCTGTAATTCACTCTTATTATTTAAGAGGCCTGTTGGTGTTGAAGTAGGGTGTGGAATGGGGAAGGAGGACTTTATAATCTTCTTATTAGGACTCAATCTTTTAATGGGCCTGTGTCTCAGAAGTAAAGCCTTCAGAACTGTTTCTGTTCCTCTTCCAAGAGCATAGCTTTTATCCCCCGTTCTCTCACTCGCTTCCCTGGCTGTGGCATTCCCAATCTATTTACTTAAAGTCCTGTTCCAAACTGGAATGTCCTTCCCTGAACTAAGATAAGGTTTTACATTTGCCCTCTGCTGAATTCCTTACCTCTATAAACTAGGCTCTTATTAGGGGGTAGAATCTGTGTGGGTTTTAGGATTACTACTCATCCATTCCCCAGCCTACACTAGGAGGAGTTCTTTCTCAGATCCCCACCATAAGGTCTTGAGGGATTTCTGTAACAAAAGCTCACATAAGTGTGGGACCTCCCTAAGACTGCTATTCCCAAGAATTTCTCACTCTCACACTAGTCTGAACTTGACCTCTCTCAATTCATCAAGATAGCAATTTAAGCATTCCTATCAGCTAGGGATTGCAGTAGCTTCTGCTCCAGACAGGGAAGCTTTAGGAGCTGTATCTCTCTGGATGCATCTGTCTCTTTAGATTTCAGGGTGGTAGTGTGTTCTGTGACTACAGTCCTCAGATTTATTGAAGAAACATTATTGATTTTTAGTTAGGTTAGCTTTTTTTCTTGTTGCAAAGTTGAGGGTGACAACTTCCAAGCTGTTTATGTGTTGAACTCAAACTAAAAGCTCTGATCCATGCTTTTAAATAGCTACATAGCCCAGGACTTATCATTTAACCTCTGAGCATCAGTTTCACCCTTTCTCTTGAAAAATAATGATGAATTATGGACTCTAAATTCCTACAAGCAAACATAATTGGATGCCAAACTTTTAATGGACATGGAGACCTAAAGATGGGCCTTTGAAGCATGTCAGCAACATAGGTAGTTTACAGTCCCCGATAGTGTATAGAGATTTATCTTAATATGAGTAAGCTACTGTATTAAAACATCACCAGCTCTTTAGCATTGTTTGTGCTAATCAAATAATCTATTATCAAATTTAGAATCTAAAGTGGAGTTTAACAGCTTGCTCTAATAATCAAAATTTACCAATCACCCATGAATTCACTCTTTCAACCTTACATTTTCACTCCCAACCAATGTGGTACATTCAGAAGATTATGCTACCCTCATGATAAAATGAATAAGGTTACTGAAGAAAAAAAATGAACAAACAAAAAAGCCAAATGAGTTTTTCCTTGATTATTTATATGACAGAAGGGTTCAGTGATTTGACATGATTATTCCGATAATCACTCATTTTCACAGGTGCCTAAAATTATGGATTAACATATTAGAACAATGAAAAAGAAACTATATCAAACAACAAGACTTATACACAAAATAAAATATGTTGGTCTACATGATTGCAAGGCCTTTTAAATGATTCATTTAATATTATTTCATCAAAATTTTAAGCACAAGTAATTAGAAAGGTCAGAGTTAGTTATGACAAGGTATAATTATATTTTTTAGGTGGCTATATCCATCAAATAATGACCTTCTCCACCTCATCCTCAAACTCAAATAGAATTTGGAGTAACCTACGTTAAGTCTTTGGGACCAAATCATTTAGTGCTGCTTAGTGGTCTCTTAAAACCAAATAAGACTCTAGCAAAAGTTACCATTAGAGTCAGTGTTAGTAACCTACCAACAAAATGAAAGATAAAAATGACTTGATCATCTCCATAGATACAGAAAAAGCATTCAACAAAGTTCAATCTTCTTTCATTATAAAAAAAAACTCTCAACAAAATAGATATAGGAGATGATTTCTTCAACATAATAAAGTCCATTTATGAACAGGCCACTTCTGTTCAACATAGTACTAAAAGTACCAGCAAGCTCAGTCAGGCAAGAAAAAGAAATAAAATGCATTCTAATTGGAAAGGAAGAAGTAAAATTATCCCTGTCTTCAGATTACCTGATCCTATATGTCAAAAACTCTAAAGACTCAAAAATTAGAACTAACAAATGAATTCAGTAAAGCAGCAGGATACAAAATCAACATGTAAAAATCAGTTGCATGTCTTCATACCAACAGTGATCTGGAAAAAACACCAAGAAAACAATCTCAATTACAGTAGCATAAAAAAAGTTTAGAAATAAATTTAACCAAGGAAATGAAAGATCTATACATGGAAAACTGTGAAGCATTGATGAAAGAAATTTATGTATGAAATTCTCATACATAAATGAGAAAATATGTTTGTGGATTGGAAGAATTATATTGTTAAAATGGATCTAGACAAAGGAAATACAGTTTTACCAATTTAGCACAACTGAGGTAATTCTGTTGCATTTTCAGGTATTTTTTCATGCCTAGGATCTTAATATTGTTATAATCATAATTTATACAAATCATATTCCCCTCTTTCACTTAGTGGTAAATTAAAGGCATCTTTTCATGTTACTGCTTTTTCTTAATTTGCCTTAGATGCCTAAAAACCCATTCAAAGATCACTCCAGTTTACTAACAAGGTAACTAGAGAAATGGTTTCATACTTACAAATGAGGAGCAACACTTGAGAAGTAACAATGGGACGTGTTCTAATTAAAAGCTTGAAAATGGTCTCTTGTACATTTAAAATAACATTTATTTATGGAGAGTAAATAAAGGATTAATAATCCTAGGTCAGAACTCAGGTAATGGCCAAGGCAAATAATTGCAGCTACAGTGATATTATCTGGATATGGAAATAGTCTTTGAATTACTGACCTGTGTCTTAAACAGAAAATGATTATCATTATGTTCTGGATCTTATAAAATCATGAATTTTATACAGATGGTTATTGTTACTTTCTATAATATGTTAGTAAAGATAATATGTTTTCTTAATGACTGATACTAGACTAAACTTAATCGACTACATCAGCATCATCTCAAGTTTCATATGCTTGTGTTTAAGTATGTGAACTTCAACCCAAACCATATAATCCTTGCTTATTGCAGTTGACATTGTGAGACAAAATTTTTGTCAATTCTCATCAGTTTATATGAATTGTTGCTTTTACTTAACAGACTTTTATATTGTACAAGAGGAGTGATTTTATTGTTCATATGAATAAATAAGCTTATACTTAAATTTTTTGTTGTTAAAATAAAGCATCACTCTATTCAAATATTACTTGTCTCATGATTGTTTGCTCTGTGCTTTTTCACAGATTTCACTGACCCAGCAACTCTCCAGTGAAAGTGCAGTCAAAATTTATGGAGTCTGCAGTAAATATGAAGCTAATGTAACAGGTAAGTGAATTATAATGCATTCTTTTCAAAAATGTGTTATTTATTCATAACTCAAAAGTAAGTGTTTGATACTCCTAATGTCTGTTTTACGTTTCTGGAGCACGTATCATTCCTTGCAGTAAAAGTCATATCCTTCTCAGTTAGATAAGAGATGGTTATTAATGACTTCTGAAAATTTATCTCAGTAAGAAGGCTACTGAGCTCTCCAGATGACCTAGAGTGAAGGGTATGTTTTTCTGGTTAATTTTTAAATAATATTACTGAGATGGATTTATTTAAGGTTGGTATGTGTTATTTGGATATTTAAATACCGTCTCATTAGACGTGTACCTGAGGTTATGACAATTCTAAAACATTTTGATATAATTTGATTTTTAAGGGTTAGTTTAGGTATTCTGGGTGCTTATTAAGTGCTGAACAACTGGTTAAGTGTGATGAACTCCCTGATATTTTTTCAGCAAATGTTTTATATAATTCTGACACAATGCCTTTAAAACCTCACAAATTCATCTTTGGAGATAGAATTCCATAGACTGTTCCACAGATTTGATGAAGGCAGAGTTCTGTGTATTATGTAATGGATTTCTGGATAATAGAGAATAGAATTTTATAATAAGAGTACTTTTTGTTTAATTCTCAAGATCGGTCTTCTTGTTTTTAGAAACTCTCAAAACCAAGGCTAACTTGAGAAACACCAGGAATCTTTTCTCACATGCATATACACATAGACCATATGTACAGACGCATATTAAAGATTCTATAAATACTCACATATTTAAGATTTCCTTTCCCTCTTTCATGAAGTCAGTATGACTTGTTTTTTTTCCAGCAAAACCTATCTCTAGAAAGAACTCAAAAATGGAAAGCTCTGTAAAGAGCTCAATTGCCGGTTCTCTGAGCATTGACCAAAACTCACCAATGCCTCGTTCTAGAATCTGCAGTAATGGCTAATATACTGCATCAGATGTTAATTTGTGTTGACCTTATAGCCAGCTGCTGTGTTGGCCCATTGGCTGCTTAGAACAGAAACAGGAAGCAGCACACAAATATTTCCTTTGAAACTGATGACTACAGCATTGAAAAACATTGACCTTTATGTCAAAGAAAAATAATTATCAAGTGAAAAATGTATCTATGACTAATATTTATATTATTAGAAAATTTTCTGTAAAGTCAACTTCTTTAAGTTTACAGTGTAAGCTTCAGAATAGCTTGCAGTTACACTGTTTACATGTGAAGCAATATAATTTTTTCATGAGAAAATATAGGAATTCAGGTTGGACTTTAAAAAACTAGGTTCTTTAAGGCCAGTATTTTGAAAGGTAATTGATGCGTTAGGCTACGTTATTTTTTAATATTTGATATTAGGCTACATTATTTTTTAACTAGGTAAAATTGATAAAATTTTGGTCATATTCCTTTTGCAAGAAAAGAAGGAGAAAGATATGGAATCTCTGGTTTCATCTGATGGTCTAGTCACTATTTGATCTGTCTCTGTTGATGGGAGAGGAAAGACTGGCTTTTTACTTAAGTTCAGTATTCCTGTGGTGCCTAACAGTCTAGTTTCCAGTATTCAATCTGTCATTATCCATTTATGTACCAACTAATCTCATTTTGCTCCAAGAAAATGATTAAATTGCTTAAGCCATAATTTCATTTGGGTTTAACAGTTTCAACTATCTTGTCACTACTGTCATTGTCGTCCAAATAACTTCTCAACTACCTAACTCTGCAGAGTTTCATGCTTTCTGGTTTAAAACTAAGTAACGCGATATGGTCTCTGCCCTCTAGGAGTTTATAATCTTAGAGAAATTTGGTTATGGCAACCCTGAAAACCTCTATTTATTTTGTTTAACCTGTGATTTTTTTTCCTTAGCTCTTTTGCAAGTTCCTATCTGCAGATATATTGTCTCTAATTCAAAAGCAGAGGCTTGTAGTTCTGTGTCTGTGTGTGCCTGCTTGCGCTTCTGCAGGTGCACTTAAAAGCATGTGTCCATATCTTAATTAGGTGGACACATCTTATCAGGCCATAGACCTGGTGTCATGGACTCAAAGAAAAAAAAATGATGGTAGATGGCTGGGTGCAGTCGCTTACACTTTTAATCCTAGCACTTTGGGAGGCTGAGGCGGGAGGATGGCTTGAGCTCAGGAGTTTGAGACCAGACTGGGCAACATGGTGAAACTCTGTCTTTACAAAAAATACAAAAAATTAGCTGGGAGGGATGTTGTGCACCTGTAGTCACAGCCACTTGGGGGGCTGAGGCAGGAGGATAGCTCAAACCTGGGAGGTCAAGGTTGGAGTGAGCCGAGATCACCCCACTGCACTCCAGCCTAAATGACAGAGTGAGACCTTATCTCAAAAAACAAGATGGTGGAAACGTTTTCACAATATTCCAATTCTAATTTAACTCTGAACTCAATGCTTTGCCCAGCACACCACTCCTGATCAGAGATGAGTTGAGAGCACAGAAAGACACTTTCACTCAAAGTCACTTCGTTGCTTCTGGAGCAGGCTGATATTAACTTAATCCAGTGGTTCCCATCCAGGAGGCAGCCATTCCCCTCCTTCCACAGCATGGAGATGTAGATCCCAAGATGCTACTGACTTCAGGAACCCTGGAACAAACAGGAAAACTGAAGAGTGGTCTGAGGGGACACAGGTGGATTTCTGCCCCCTTATCTCTGTGTATTCCCTAACACAGCCACCTCGAGACTGTGCACATTATTAATAGCTGTCATTTCTCTTTCTGAACAAATCACCTCCATGCAATTTGCACTCGAGGGTACTGGAGAGTGTCCTGCCTATCTCTGTACATTAAATAACCTTATTGTGTTGCTGAGCCTGGCTGTGTCTCTCCCTTTCTCTGTGGCAGGTGTATTTATCATTTTCCCCATTCTGACATTCCTAGCTTCAGCTGCCAGACCAGGCCCGGTGCCTTTCTCTCAGTAGATTAGTTTGCATTCTATGGGATTAAAAAGGTTTAGAAAGCAACTGGGAGTTGGCAGGAAGAGCCAGAGCTGTTTGGAAATGTCAGAAAAGTGTCAAGACTGCCAGTTTTCTGGGGGATAAAATGGGAGGAGGAACAGTAGCACTTTTCAATCAGATTCTAGTAGACAAAACATCACAAGAAAGCAGCAGCAAGGATCTCTAATAAGAAATTCTTGTATTCTGAGAAGGGTAAGAAGAGAAAAGATGAGGCAGTGGTGAAGGAGACAAACAACTCTCTTTTTTCATGAGCAATCGAAAGTTGACAAATGGGACAGCCCAGTACATCACACTATGGTGTCACTCTTTGGTCTTAGTCAACCTTGTGGAAACCAGTTATGGGAGAACAAGCCACAGGAAATGAGGTGCTCTGAAAACAAACATGTGACTAATGCATTTAGCAGCATCTCACGTTCCCATTTCATTTTTGGCTTATATTCTGATTTCTTTCATTATTTGTGGAGGAGGGGGCTTTTGTCTTTGATGTGTTTCCTTAGAGAGAGGAGACACTTCCTAGTGCTCAGAAAGAAGCCTTGATCTCCCAAAGATTCTGAGCAGGTGACAAAGGAAATGTATGAAAGATTTGTTTTAATGCTGTATCATATGCAGAACTGCAACTGCTAAGAACAAAGAGAAATCACTGTGTTTGAAAACTCTAAAAGGTGGATTAAGCATGAAAAATGAACCAGAGAGCTTTATTACTGGACTACATATACAGATAGATTGGCTTTACCATCCTGCCATTGTTTTCTGCCTTTACTAGGGGACATATTCTTGGTAAACTTGGAAAGAGAATGTGACTCAGTGCACCAAGAAAAAGGACTGAGACCTGAGAAACTTGGCAAAGCATTTCCTCAGGTTTGGCTGAATTTGAAGTGAAATACTCATGTCATTCGGGAGACTTCCACAGAAGTAATTTCCCCTATCCCAAACACGAGCTTATAGCATATTTTTATGGCTTCTTTGGCAGAGAAGGAAGGATAGACAAAAGCAAAGTTTTTGGCTTTTTCTGCATGGCATGAAGAATGGGAACGGTCTTCAATTATAAATCAGGAGGAAGAGTTTCAGTCAACCTCTTGAATTTTGTACATCATTTGTAAAATAGGTTGGGTAGAGGGTGGTGATTGGCCCACACAATTTTTAAGTTTACTTATAAAATCCTTATTAAAGTCATACCTCCAAATTTAACAGCTCAACTAAGCTAAGGAACTCTGCCCTGCCCAGGTGTTCTCTGTGCATATGTTAAGATGAAATCATCTTCTTTGCTATGATTAGTCCTTAACCAGACATTGAGAATTTGAGGGCCAGTGTCAGGGACATCTAAAGCTATAGGGTTGATCAATGAGAAACTTCGTTTTGGCCAAAGTGTTGTTTTTCAACCACAGCAAAGTCAGATAATTGCTTCTAAAGGAGAGCAGATTCCTAAGGGGATGCAGGTGTGTTTCCTAGTTGAGTGAAAGAACTGGATTTTGTCTTCTCGGGATAAATCTCTACTCAAGTTATTTACCTATTAACATGCATGAAGCTTCATTTCACCAATGAATCCTCTCTTCTGTGTCTCCATCCTCTTCTATTCCACAAGATTCCTCCCCCCTGTCTGTGTGTATGCTGAAGCCTCCCTTGGTTACACCTTCACTTGATGGTTCTACTCAGATCTCTCCATCTTCTTTCATTCTTTTCATTTAGGCATCAACACGTGAGAGATAACGATGTAAAACAGGACAGCAAAGGCCCTCACTGTCATGTAAATTAACTTCTAGTTTGCTGTGGGGTGAGACTACAGGGGAAAATGAGGAATGATAAACACATCCATTAAAAAGATGCTTTAACATAGTGATAAATAAAGACAATAAGATGAGGTGATATGGAAAGTGAGTGAGCGGTGAGACGGAGGACTTACTTGAGATTGTGAAGCCTAAAAGCTTTCTCTGAGGAAATAACATTTCATCAGAGACTTGAAATTATAAGTCAGATCCAGCCTCTCAAAGTTCCATGACAAAGCATTCAAGGGAATAGGGGTAGAAAGTGCCAGTTTGTTGAAGCCTGAGGAGCTTGGCACTGAGAAGACAAAGAAGGCCAGTGTGACTTTGTCTCGGTGTGCAGCTGGAAGAATGGCAGGTGATGAAGGTAGAGATAGGAGGGCTGGATCCGGAGGACCTGAGGCCTGATGAGCTGTGGTTAGAATTTGGAGGCTCACTCTGGAGGATTTTAAGAAGGGACTGACACAATCTGATTTATATTTTTAAAAATCACCCCTGCTGTTTTGTGGAGAAGCAAGGCCAGTTAGGAAGCTACTCTAGTAGTGCAGGTGACACATGATGATGGTCTATACCTGGGCCATTCATAGAGGCATGGAGATGGATAAGATGCAATTTTGAAAGGAAATCAACAGTATCTGGGGATGGAAGCACAGGATTCTAAGAATGAATTCCAGGTCTCTGGCTTGAGTGCTTGTGTATGTGGAGATAACGATGACTAAGATGGGGGATGCTGAGGGAGGTACAGGTTTGAACGTTCATGAAGGATAAGGATCTGGGTTTGGCCTGCTTCTTTACATTGTATCTGTTTCAAATAAATATTATAATTTCCATGTGGGGAAGGGGGAACTACCACATCTTTTCCATTTCCAGGTGATAGAACTTCCCATTAGACTGATACCATTGACCTCTCTCTGCCCCTCCTTTTCTGGGAGAATAACTTGCTCGATTAGAACCTTTCTGAGAAAGAGCTGGTATGCTTAGTTCTGCTTCTCCCACCAATTTTTCTCCTTGAGATTTGCCTTCATTTGGATTCATCATCTGGAATTACTGTGATCGTTCTCTTCTCATGTCACATACATTCAATGGTCACATCCATTCGATTGATGAGCCATGTTGATTCTCTCTGTTGTAGCTCTCTTGTGTTCCTTTTTTCCTGTCATTCTTTGTGTGCAAATCCTCATGACTTATCATTTGAAACCTTGACTGCCAACTTATATGCTCATTTAATGTTAAATGAGCTTTTGTGTCAATGACTTTCAGTGGGCTTGGTTAGAAGAAAGAAATCAAACTCCCTCAGACTATTCACAATTTGGCCCCAAATAGTTCTTTTCCAAATCATGCTCTTAAAAAAAAAAAAAAAAAGGTGTCTGTTGCTTCATGGCACTCTACATTGTCCTGATATTCTCTCTCCTCAAACATTGTATTAGAATGTGACCTAGAGCACAATAAACACATTGAAAATTTCATAGAAATGTTTGTGTTTATACACATCTTCCTCTGGCCCCCAGCTCCACATTTTAAATACTTCTTATCATGATGCTTTGCAAAAGTAGACTCTCAAGCCATAATTGTCAGATTAAGAAGGAAAGAATTTGGGCCAGGCGTGGTGGCTCACACCTGTAATCCTAGCACTTTGGGAGGCCAAGGCAGGAAGATCACCTGAGGTCAGGAGTTCGAGACCAGCCTGGCCAACATGGCAAAACCCCATCTCTACTAAAAATACAAAAATTATCCAGGCGTGGTGGCGCAGACCTGTAATCCCAGCTACTTGGGAGGCTGAGGCACGAGAATCGCTAGAACCTGGGAGACAGAGGTTGCAGTGAGCTGAGATCATGCCACTGCACTCCAGCCTGGGTGACACAGCAAGACTCTGTCATAAATAAATAAATAGGAAAGAACTGCCTAAGAGAATTTATGATGTCCTGAATTCTCACAAACCTCATGAAGGCACCAGTTGTCTAAAGAAGGCAAGTGAATTAGTAGGGGAGAAGTGTAGAGTCAGAAAGAGGCCAAGAAAAACATTACTATGTTCAGTGTAATCTGTTTCTTTCCTTTTCTAGAACTTTCAGCAAAGTCTCAAAGGATCCTCACAAGCATATTTTAAGACGCCTTTTGTGGATTCACGTCCTAAATTCCAGACTTGTTTTACCCCAATCTGCAGATTACCTGGTTCCTTGCTGACTGAGGCGACGTAACTGATGTTCAGGAGTGTATAAGACACTGATTTTTTGTTTGTTTGTTTCCTTTTGCTCTAGTTAAATATGTAATTTTCTGGGATTTACCCAAAGCTATGGATCTACTCTTGAATAGCTTTGAGCACTCTATATATCAAGATCATATTTTTTATTTACATCAGAACATTTTTTGAAGAACACGAGGTCAGTACAAACAATGGTTCTGATGCCATCAATGAGAAGGAGATAAAAATGCACTGATCCTCAAAAACTGAAAGTGGCAGCAATTTCTAACATGCTTTTAAAGTGTAGTGGCCCAGTGACGTCTTATTGATATCATATTTTTGCTATTACTAAACATTTTCAATTACTGAATACCACTTAGATCTCACAATAACGTTTTAAGATAAGCAAGGTGAGTATTTTAAATTCACACTTCTACTGATGAAGTGACTGAAGTTCAGAAGAAAGAAGTAGCCCAAAGTCACAATGTTAGCGAGTAGTCTGGTGAGAATGTCAATCGTCGTCTATGGGTCCACACAGACGCTCTTTTGCAGCATTGTTCAGCAGATTTACCAACTAGGATTTGAGAGTATCCCAGATTAAATTAACCAGACCAGGGAAAATCCAGGCAAGTTTACACACACACACACACACACACACACACACACACACACACCCCAAGGCAATTTGTGGGGCTCAAGAAAAAGCACAATATTCGTCTTCTAGTCTTTCAATTTTGCTACATTCAATATCTGTATTAATTTTTGTTTCTTGATGACATGCTAAGACAGAGACAGCAGCTAAATAAAATTAAATGCTGCCTATCTTACTTAGTTTCCCATTTTTTATCTAGAAGCTTATCATTCACTAAATCTAAACAAATGCCATATACAATGTGGGAGAAAAAAACTTTTCAGAAAGATCTTGATTGTTCCACCAGTTCTTTTTCTCATCCATGTCCAAAACTCTGCCAAATTTGAGGGGAGTTTCCAGTGGAAAACAATTTGGGATTGAAGGTTTTCCACTCTGTATAAAATCGGGATTAAAGGCATATAAACGGCACCTTTGGGGATGATGTGGGCAATGTCTCTGATCATCTGGATACTGTGCTCTGAAGCCTCTAGTGACTTCCCACCTAGGTCCTTAGCTCATCCTGCTCCAGCCTCCTCCTGGCATGCTATTTCCCTTGCTGCTGGTGCAAATCTTGTCCATATTTCTTGCATCAGACACCAGATGCAGTCAATCATACGGATCCAGAATCTGTATTTTGCTAGGGCTGCCATAATAACGTACCACAAACTGGGTGACTTACACAATTGAAATGTGTTGTCTCACAGTTCTGGAGGCTAGAAATCCAAGATCAAGGTGTGGGTAGGGCTGGTTCCTCCTGAGGGCTTTGAGGGGAGGATCTGTTCTGGGCCTCTCTCCTTGGCTTGCAGAGGGCCGCCTTCTTTTTCTTCTATCTTCACATCATCTCCTCTTGGTACTTCTCAAATGAATACCCTGTTCTCTGCTGCTTTAGGGTGTTTTTCTATGCTATTCCCTGTATTCTTTATCCCTGCAAGTTCTTGGATACCTGCATATAGCCTGATTTCTTCATTCGTTTATGCGCTGATCTAGAAGAGTGTCCTTCATGAAGCAAGATTTAAAGGAATGGATTAATGAATATCCACAATGAAACTCATGAATAGGAGTCTTTGAAAGCAAAAATGAAATCCCTTTGGCAACATTACATTGCCTAGCTCTTTTGAACAGGATGTTCTAACATTTGAAAGCCTCTCATCAGCTGAGAGCACATCAATATTATTTGATTATACTTATATATAGATTCAAGGATAAACCTTGCAAGAATATATGAGTTTGTAGTACAGATTGGGACTTCATCCGGGCCTCTTTTAATTCATACTCTTGTCTTTGATTCTGATTTACTTTCAGTTAGAGAACTGATTTACCTTTTTTGGTCTTTTCTCACTTTGTTCTTCATAAGCCCTTTGTTGGCTTTCTAAAAGTTATTGCCACTGAATTAGATTTTAATGGAGTTAATATATCAGTATGTTATTTAGTGTTTTAGTCTGTGATTAATCCTAGAAAAGCTGGGTGAGTGCCTTACCAGAGGGCTGCATGTTCTCCAGGCTGCAGCATTATTCATGTCAGATGCAAACAGACAAATACAGAGCAGCAGGAAAAAATGAGGTGAGGAGGCTGGGGAGTCCAGACTTTGGTGCAAGAGAAAGGAGGGGTGAAATGTTTTTACGCAAGCTCGGTTTTCAATTCTATGGCCTCTAATGAGGCAAGCAGACTTTAATCCTGCCATAGCTAGGATGAAAATTTATTGATTCCTGATCTATGTTTAATGATGAATTAATAGATTTGCCTTTATATTCAACTACGCAGACCATTTATTTCTAAACAAAGAGCAGGTCCTTAAGTTGCGTGGACCTGAGACTTAACAGTTCTCTGTGCCTCTCTCTCCTTGCCCAGTGAAAAGGGGCTTAATCCTTATTTTGCTCCTGAAAATAATATGTAGAACCAGTTAAATCTGATCCCCAATTTGTATGAATGTGATAAAATATGCATTAACCTCCCACTATTGCTTTTCTTGTGCACAGGCAAAGAGAACACCAGCAGAAAGTTTACCAGAAGTCCCCTCTCAAACACAGATGGCTACAAAAACCTGAGAAACCTACTCTAGCCCATTAACACTTTTCTGTCCAAAAGATTTCCTGAGAAGCTGGAAATTCTGCCAGTCTGGGCTATGATGTTGGCACTTCCTCCTAGTTCCATTTTCTCTACCTGGAGCCTGGCTGGCAATGCATTTACTCCTTCAATGTGTCCTGAGCCCAGGATAGGACAGAGTGATTTTTATTTTATTTTTTTTATTCAAGACACCTGGAGCTACAGGTCACTTTTGAAACCAGCAAAAATAGCCTGCAGTTCTAGGTTACTTTGACATAGGTAATGACTTAAAATTCCTCTGAGCTTAGATTTTATACTTATGATTCTTCAAATTAGCTCTCATTATCCCTGCAGGTTTCTGCCTTTGGAGCTTTTAAAGTCACAGATTTCAAATATAACCAGGGCACCAAAGTCCTTAGCTTCTAAAATCACAAACCCCCACAGGATGGGAATGATAATGCGTGTATGTTAGTGGGGGTAGTGGGAGTTATAGTTAGTAAAATAAAGAATTGAAGAATTGTCCTATGGTGAATAGAAGAATCAGTGCTGGCTATTAGCTACAAAGGTACCAGCTAATACCTCACTGAATCTGTGCCAGAACCAGACAAAACTTTGGCAGAGGAGGAGGCCTATGGAGGGTTACAGAAAGAAGATACTACTCCCCTCATCGCTCCGTCCTTTTATATACATATATATCTATATACAGATATATACAGATATATCTATAGATATAGATATAGATATATCTGTATATCTTTTATATACATATATATCTTTTATATACAGATATCTTTTATATACATAGATATCTTTTATATACAGATATATATATATCTTTATCTTGTGCCATGTGAAGCAAAAATAAATACATGTATTGGGCTAGAATTTCATGTATCTTGCCCCATGTTTGTGATTAGGTTTAACTTTTACAAGCCTACACGGTGGGGCTTCAGTAATATAATATTTCTGTGGGCAACACATATATTATGAACCACTTATGGGCATAAATAACAAATATTATTTTTGTTGTATATAATCAGGAAGCTTGAAAGGGAACAAAGATGCCATCAAGACTGTCTGCCTGTGTCTGTGCAGACGTGACTGTCCTTACAGAAAGCAGTAGACATATGGCCATCCGGACTGTTTTCAAAGGATATGGACATCCCTCCTTTGAATAAATCATTCCTGCTGTTTAACAACCTTTACAGTTGGGACGTGCCTTCTCATAAAGAACTTGCATTTAGAATTGACCGGGGTTTCTCCATTTTGCTGGGCGAAACAGGCTGCTTTGTATTGTTTGACCACACACTAATGCTTTTGTAGAGAAAGAATTCATTACATGGTGAATGCGGAAGGGTGGTGGATATTTCTTCCGAGAAGTGCTCTCTTCCCTCCCTCAAACTTCTACAGTTTCAGATTGGATTGTCTCACAGATCATCTTTTCCTTCCCCTCTGGGTTACAGTGCATCACACTAGATGGCAGTAATACCCCAGTTTGAGAGTCCATTTTACATCTTCCCTCCCCCATTACAATCTTTTCTTGTCCATAGCAATATGGAATAAAACATGCAAATAAAATCCCTTCATTTTGTACAAGGTTCATTCAGAAAAGCTGATATACAATTAAAGCTGGTAATGAAAAAAATGTGTTAAATGATATAGAAAACTCAGGCATTGTGAGTTTTTGTGTGTGTAGCGGGTGCGGGGGCCAGTCTCTGGTTTGTTTCTTTGTTTGTTATGGTTGTTTTTCAGATAGATATAGTTTAATTACAAAAGAAAATTTGTTAGAGCCAAAAGTCTAAGCTTAAGTGGTAAGGCAAAAGTGTATTTCTGAGAAAAGAATTCAGTCATGCCATTAGCTTATTCTTTTCTGAAATCCTATGTTTCTTCCAGCAGATTGACTATGCTTTTATGCAACATTAACCTGGATTTTCTAGACAGAGATGGTCAGATGCAAGCTCACAGCCCTATGTATATTGCCCATTAACAGGGAGTAGAATAACTGGAAGGAAAACAAAACCAACTGAGAAGCTCCTAATACAATGAAGACCCCTTTTCACTGTGTTTGTGTAAACCTGGAGATTTGCAGATGATTTGGAAGGAGACAAATTTAGCTTCTGTAAAATATTCTTGGACAGCTAATCCAGACTTCCAGAATGCCCTACTAAGTGACAACCATCTAAGAATGAGATGCAAAAAAATGGCTCTATTCTGATTGGCAATCATTCATTTTACATGTAAAAGTAGTAAAAACATAAACTTTTTATCAAAACAAACTCATCAAACATTTAACTTGATGTTACTGGAATGTTATTATTTTTTTTCCTCTTCCAGTTCACAGCCCTAGGCTTTATATTGAAATTCACAGACACAATGCTCTCATTTTAAAGGAAAGCATGTAATCACCTTTTAAAGGTAACTACACAGAAAACTGAAGCAGAGTCATAAGAAACAATATGAATTCATGAGCAAATATGAAGAACGTTACTCACCCCACATGTGAAAATGCTTAGTGCATTATTTATAGACATTGTTTGACCAGGGAGATCAAGGTCATGTGTGGACTCCTGGGCAATGGGTCAAATCTTGAGAGGCTGCCCTGATAATCCCTGCTGACAGTTTCTTGGATTGTGTTGGTGTACTTAAGTAGATGCATTTTCCAACTTGCAGGGAACAATGAAGAACTTTAAAAAAAAATTAGTTAGCTATTCATTTATCTGACTTGATCACAACTCATTAATTTTGATCAGAAACAGTGTATACGGTAGGGAGGTTGCTATATTCACATGCTCTTTTCCTAAACTCTCTAAATCATTCCACTAAGAGAAATATACAATTAAACTTTCCCGGTGACAACTGCTCCTTGCCTTCTACCCCTCGCCAATAATGTTTCCATATAGTCCAATGTCCAGAGTAAAGCAGACTCAATAATTAGTGTGACTCAGAAGAAAATACTGAAATCTTAGAATGTTTACTCTAGAAATTCTGATGGAAAATTATTTCTAAATGTTTTTAAAACTTATTATATGTTAAATATTGCAGAATTCCATATCTTTAAGTTATCACCCATAGTGGACCCATTGTTTATGTGTCACTCTTGGGTTCTCCTGTGTTATACAGAAGATGTAGACTGGCTTGCTCAAGTAATCATGGGACATGATATTGAGGTCCTGACCTCTTCTAGCATTACATGGGCAGTGGCATATGGTGGGGAGGTTGGGAGGAGTGGGGCACCCCAGTACAGGCAATAAGGAGGTACATTGTAGAGAATTTTAAAACAACAGTAAACCTCACTAAAATAGGTCTGGCTTTTATTATGACCATGCACCAGCCATTCTAACAGTGTCAATAATAAAACTGTTCCCCCTGCCAAGCAGATCCTCCCCACTACATGTCCCTCCCTTGAGGGCTGCTGAAAGGGGAAGTTCTTGATGCCTTCATCCTAGCTCAGAGGAGCTGTATTTTCTACCTAGGTTTCTATGTAATATTAACATAAACAAAACGAAAGCACACAAGTTCTCTCATCTTGCCTTTTATAATATTTCCCAACTTAGTCTCTACCTTTTCTTCAATTTTTATTTGGAGATTTCTTATAGTATTCTTGTGAGCACTGAGGATTTTGTGGCAATTACCATGTACTATGAATACGGAACACTTCTAGATTGACCTCAGTTTTATGGACATCAATTCCTTTGGCTCTTTCTTTATATCCAGGATCAGTAGATCAGAAATGATTGAAAATAACAGAATCCTTCACATTAACAAAATACTATAAAAGCAAAACCTGCAGGAAGAGATGTCCCTATTTAATAGGCAATGGAATTGGAGATAATAGAAGATGGCAAAAAGGCCCTCTGTGGAGGACAACGGACACAAACTTATGACTAAAGTCAGTATGAATCAGGGTAGCCCCTAAACAGGCAGCTCAGGACATTGGTTAGACAACTCTGCATGAAAGTATTTTTAGGACAATTAAATGTCAATGATTGAATTTATAAAAAAAAAATTCATGAATGTAAAGCAGTGCTGTCATCATTTATCCAGCCCAAAGAGGTACATAAACAGGATCCAGAATTAAAAGCATAGATTTTGAAGTCATGCAAAATAAGATTTTAGTCCTGACCCCAGCACTTACTAAACATATGACATTGCTTAAGCTATTACTTCAGACTTGAGTTCTCATCTGATTAACTGGTATAAAGATAGTAAAACAATAGCATTTAATGGGGTTGCCATGAGGTTTACGTGATACTATATAGATAAAATGCTTACCTCAGTTCTTGGCACAGAGAAAACTTTCAGTGCTTCTTAGCTGCTTGATTCCATATGGAGCTCTGCATGCACAGTGAGTTCTCTCTGGCCTAGGCTAGCCACCAAGCAAGTCAATAGTGGGTTTACAAGCCTCAAGCGAATAATCAATCACGCTTCTCCTCTTAGCTTTCCATCTTTACTCACTTCCTCACACTTCAATCCCAATTGCTTGGTTAATTAGATAGTGTCCCATACCCTCTTGCCTGTGTATATATAACAATATTATACTCCTAGCATGGGTGGTAAATTGTTTCCAGAGAAAAAAGGCAGAATCAATGCGAACTGCAGTCAGAGGATTTTCCATGGGATGGGAGAAGCTGGAGGTCACCTTCAAAGAATAGACTGGGTATGAGGAAAGGGAGCGGGAAGACCCGTCTCCTCAGGGCTGGGGGAAGATCACCAGCACAGGAACGTGGAGATGGATCTTGAACAATCTGAAATTAGGTTGGTGGGGGGGCAAGGCTGCGTGGAGAGACCTCTGAATGCTGAATAGAACTCTATTGACAACGGAGGACACCACTTGGGATTCCAGATTCAGAGCTGGGTTTGAGTTGCGGGGTGAGTGCTCGGGCTGAGATTGGAACTAGGAGTTCTAGTTAGGGTTGGAAACTGAAGCTGGGCTTGGGAGAATGGGAGCTATTCGTGTTTCAAAGCAAAAGTACCTGTATGGATGCATACATTTGAGAGAATCCAAATCCCTTGAGGTTAATCAATGGATTTCTGTTTAACAGCCTCTGTTGCCCTCTGTCCATATATGTGTATAGAAAGTAATATGTTATATGTGTGTGTATGTGTGTGTGTGTGTGTTCATATATACATATGAATGTAGTATAGTTATTCAAAGCAGTGACTGGTCTTGTTGCAGGAAATGCTGTCTGATAAGTGCTAAACTGGATTATAAAAATAAGGAATACCATTTATTCAACTCCATGCTAGACACTTCACATATGTTACCTAATTTCATTTTAACCTAATGGAAATGGAGGAGAGAGATTGCAGTTGGGGTGGAAGGGGACCTGGAATCAAGGAAACCAGCCAGTGATCTGCTGCCAAAATCCAAATTGGAATTGATAAAAAAAGCTCTGGAGTGTGGTAAATGAAGGTGGGAATGGAAGAGAAGGGAGAATATGTGAGAAATGTAAGAAAAGGAGCTATGACTTCACTTTGAAGCAGACCAGGTAGAAGAGCTTTTGGAGAAGGAACGCTGGAAGATGTGGGTGAATTTAACAACTGAGGGGGCTGCAGGCTCTGAAATGTTTGTAAGTTGCAATGTGCTCATGCTAATATATAAGGGATTATTGTATTATTTTACCTATCCGTACAACTCTTCAAAAAGAATACTTGACCTCCTGCTGCACATTATCCTACTTTAAATAATAACCTTCCAGCTCTTCTGTGACTTTGCCTTCCCCTTGATTCAAGCAGGTGAGGGAGAAAATACAGCTACAGGCTGGCTTACTTCAATTATATCAAACCCCATGACCTCCTCTTTTCCAATCAGGACATGGTTACCCTGGCAACCAGCTTCTCTGTTTTCTTCTCATTTTCTTTCTCCAGAAGTACAAGTTAGTTTACATAGACTGGCTGAAGAAAACCTGTTCACTATGTCCTGCTTTTGACAATGTGGTTCTTCTAAAGAAATCACAGTGTTTCTCTTTCTTAAATGGGTCAGGATTTTTAAATGCCATGTTTCGCTGAACATTTTAAAATGCGACTTAAGCTGAATCTACTAGGTCATGGAAAATGTGATCTCCTCCTGAAAGCAATACGTTTCACTCTATCCGTTTTCGAAGCTGACGTGGTAATAGTTGGTTTGGTGAAATCAGGAAACATTAACGATGCCCTCCTGAACTTAAGGTCCAAACTGAGATAATGAAATCATGATTTATTTTTCTCAAATCTTCCATTCTCCCTTCTTGTCATCACTCAACTGGCATTCTCAGAGAGAAACATCGTAGAATTCAGGGATGAGCTGGGGTAGAAGGTGATATTTTTCCTAATGTAGTAGTTTTTGAGGAGGAAAGTTAATTGTTACAGTGGGCAAACAAGGTCTCAGGCCTCGTAAGAAAGAATAGTCCTTTGGTACAAAAAAGATAGCACTTACCCTTCTGGCCTTTTTGTCCTGTTTTTTCTTCAGAGTCAGTCCAACTGATATTTAGAAGCACCACTAGAAGAGTTTTATAAAAGATGACTAGAAAAAAAAGCAAGACCGTAACAATTATTTTCTCACTAACATCCACTTATATTTGAGTGGTTTTGAACTACTTGCAGAATTTTGGTTTTGTACAGCAAGGGGGATGTTTAAACAAATTGAAATCGCTAGATTTATACTGGGGCATGACAAAATCTGGGCATCAATGTACATAGTTTTTTTGTTTTTTGTTTTTTTGGAGGCAGAGTCTTGCTCTGTTCCAGGCTGGAGTGCAGTGACGCGATCTTGGCTCACTGCAACCTCCACCTTCCAGGTTCAAGTAATTCTCCTGCCTCAGCCTCCCAAGTAGCTGGGACTACAGGTGCATGCCGCCACGCCTGGCTAATTTTTTGTATTTTAGTGGAGATGAGGTTTCACCATGTTGCCCGGGCTAGTCTCAAACTCCTGAGCTCAGGCAATCCGCCTGCCTCAGCCTCCCAAAGTGCTAGGATTACAGGCGTGAGCCACCGCACCCGGCTTATGTTAAAGGGTTTTTGAAAAATTGTTAGGGATTTGGGAATTCCTAAAGTTTTAGGGATTAGTTTAGAGTTCCCTGAATCTAATAAATATAGGGTGGTCAAGGTGGACTTCACTTAAGAAAGAGAAACAATGTGGTATCTTTAGAACCAAATTGTAACCAATTTTTTTTACTTTTCCTTTTCTTTTTAATTTTATCTAAAAAACTTTTGGTGCAATATTAAAAAGCAACACAGCCAGCTGATGTGACGACCAACAGGAAGAAGAAAGGCAGGAGAGGGAAGGCCCAGGAACCTCACCCCAGGTAGTCCCCCGTGGGCTGGAGGCCAGGGGCAGAGTGAGAAGGTGGCATGGGTGGTGGGATAAGGAGGCAAGAACACCCACCAAAATGAACAGGCAGATCCAAACATTTATACAGGAAACATCTGGCTGAACGGAAGAGGATTGTGGGGAGATGAGAAGCACCTCCACATTGTTTTTGTCCTAAAACGTGGAGTTGGATGGAGAGATTTGAGCAAAAAAAAAAAAAAAAAAAAAAAAAGGAAGGAAATGAGGGATGACCCTTGGGAACATTTGAAGGAAGAAAATTCTGGACAGAGGATATCTCCAAAGAAAGGTCCCAAAAAGGAAGTGTGTCTAAATTTTTGAAGAAGAATAAAGCTGACAAGGAGTAGATGATGGGGAAGTTAGAAGCGATGAAGTCAGAGAGATATTAAGGCAGGGAGAGAGTGGAGTAGCAGGTTGTTGTAGATCATTGTAGGAAATCGTAAGGATGTTGCCTTTTATTCTGTGGGATAATATCTGCCAAAAGCTGTTGCATGTTACTATTATTACATCATCCACAGCCTGAGACTTTGCAAAAACAGGGTTGGTACTCTGTCAGATTGCAAATATCGAAGGCTTGCAGGCCATATGATATCTACTGCAACTGCGCGACCTTGGTATTGTAGCACAAAAGCAGCCATAGGCAATCTGTATAAAATGGTAAGGCTGTGACCCCAAAAAATGTATTTACAAAAACAAGCAGGTAGCCCACAGGCTATAGTTTGGCCACCTTTGATCTAAAGAGTTACTCTGATTTATACCTATTTTTTTTCTGGGGAAAATTAAGCTTAGGGGAAATGAAAAAGAAAACTACATTGATTGACTATCTGTTATGCATCAGAAAGTGTCCTAGGAATTATATGTGTGTGTGTATTCACACATACAAATAGACGTGTATTTGTAAATACATCTCTGTGAACTAGAAGAGGAAGAGAATATCCTCAGTCTCATAAAAGCTTTTTTAAAAAAAATACCCTACAGATAACATCATACTATCACGCCTAATGGTGGAAGACTGAATGCTTCCTTCCTAAGATAGGGAACAATTCAAGAATGTCTACTTCTACCATTCATGTTCAACATATTACTGGAATGCTACCCAGTATACATATATATATATATATATGTGTGTGTGTATATATATATACGTGTATATATATACACACACAAACATATTTGTGTTTGTATGTATACATTACATAATTATCTATTTACATCCCTATAATTATCTACTTAACCAAGACAGCTTTATCTCTCATGAAAATAACTTCAGTAGCCTTCTTCCTGATTCTACTTTGCATATACACCTCAATTAATTCTGTCAACGTGATTTTCTAAAATATAAGCATGCCAAATATTTAAAGAAAGAATAATATTAGTCTTATACAATTTCTTTCAGAAAACAGAAGCGGAGGGGAAGACTCCCAGTTCATATTATAAGGTCAGCATTACTCTGATACCAAAACCAAAGACAGTTACCGTAGGAAAAGTACAGAACAATATCCCCTATGAGCATAGACACAAACATTCCCAATACAGTATTAGCAAATCAAATCTAACAACGTATAAGAAGAGTAATACACTAAAACTAAGTGGACTTTATTCCCTTATTCCAGTAATGCAAGGCTGAATCAATATTTTAAAAATCAAAGTATTCTACAAATTAAAAATCAAAACAAGCAGAAGCATGCGATTATACTATTTGATGCAGAAAAAAAGTATTTGACAAACTTTAATCCCATTCATGATACAATCTCTCTGTAAACTAGAAGAGGAAGAGAATATCCTCAGTCTCATAAAAGCATTTACAAAAAGAAAAAAAAACCTACAGATAATATCATAGTATCACACCTAATGGTGGAAGAGTGAATGCTTCCTTCCTATGATGGGGAACAATTCAAGAATGTCCACTTCTACCATTCATATTCAACATATTACTGGAATGCCACCCAGCACAATAAGGCAAAAGAAAAAGAAAAATGAAAAAAAAAGAAAAGGCATACGAATCAGAAATAAATTAATCTGTCACAATTTAATTGACAATAATTCTATATTCTAGCAATGAGTAATTAAAAACTGACAGTAAAAATAAGTATCATTTAGAATAATTCCCCAAAAAGAGAAATACTTAGGTGTAAATCTAACAAAACATGCATAGGATGTATATAGTAAAATCCAAACGATGCTGATTTATAAAATTAAAGACCTAAATAAATGGAGAGACATACTGTAGTCAGGGATTGGAGTGACCAACATAGAAAAGACAGTAATATTTACCAAATGGATCTATAGATTTAATGCAATTGCGAACATAATCCCAGCATGATTTTTTGACAAGCTCATTCTAAAATGAGTATGGAAAGGCAAAATAGAATTACTAAAGCAATTTTGAAAACAAAGAATAAGGTTGGAGAAATCACAAACCCAATGTGATTTTATGTCTACAGTAATCCAAACAGAGTGGTCCTGGTAGAGGGACAGACACATAGATCAATGGAACAAAATAGACACAGCTATGCAGAGCTGATTTTTGGCAAAGAAAGGACTACTGTTCTCTCTTTTGCATCTTCATTCTTTCAGTTAGTCAAGTCTAAAACTAGAATCATCCTGATTCTGCTCTTCCTCTCACATCTTTATTTAACCTATTAGAAAATCCTATCAGCTCTTCCAGAATCTGATTACTTCTCAACTTCTCTACTGTTCACACTGCAGTTTGGACCATTACCTCTTGTTTAGATTTTCAATAGACTTAATTGATTTCAGTACTTTCACACTTGGCTGCCATATAGTCCATTATCCATACTGTTGCCAAAGTGATCATTTTGAAAGTTAAGAGAGATTATAAACATCTTTGGCCTAAAAGTCCTCAAATGGCTTCCTGTCTCACTGAGAATATAAACTAAAGTGATGACCAGGGGTTTAAAGGATCTTACATGATCTGATCTGGCCCTCACTATCTCTCCTCTCTCTCTTCTCTCTCTGTCTCTCTGTCTCTCTGTCTCCCTCTCCCTCTTATTGATTGTTCTGAAGTCATACTGCCTTCCTTGATGTTTCTTGAACATGCCAAATATGCTCTAGCCTCCTAGTTTTTGTACTTATGCTAGAAAATGCCTTTTCCCAAAGATTGAGAAGATTCAGTTTCTTACTTCCTGCAGTTCTCTGCTAATATGGCATCATGTCAGAGAGACCTTTCCTGACCATCCTCTATAAAAATAACAATCTGCCTCTCCCTGGCATTCTCCACCTGCTTTATCTTTTTCTCTCCATTTGGTACATGCAACCTACTAGTTAGTTATATATTTTCTTCTTTATTTACTTATTCTATAAGTAGAATTTAACTTCCATGAGGGCAGAGATTTTGTCTGTTTTATTTCTTGCTAAATTTCTAAAATCTAGAATAGTCCCTGTTGTATCATAGGTACTCAATACATAAATGTTTAATGAATAAATTCAATAAAGGTATGGCCTTGACGTCCAACTCAGAATCTAAAAAATTCTTGACAGATCAACAAAGTTCTGCCTTCTCTGAATGTGTTTTGAAAGTACTTTTAATAAGTAATTTAGGTTGTATGAAGTATTGCTATTTTTTTTGCCTTTAATGTAAGCCAATTGTTTTTGTTTGTTTTTTGTCCAGTCCTCCAAAGTTCTCTCTAGGGAAAACTCTTTATTCAACTCTATAGTACATTGGTCATCATTTTATTTTCCATGATTTATTACTATTACTTTAATAGTCTAGATTCCATGCTTAATAGGCTTCCTATTTCTTCCTTAGCTCTTTACCCCAAATTAAGAAATGCTGCTCGGCCGGGCGCGGTGGCTCAAGCCTGTAATCCCAGCACTTTGGGAGGCCGAGGCGGGCGGATCACGAGGTCAGGAGATCGAGACCATCCTGGCTAACACGGTGAAACCCCGTCTCTACTAAAAATACGAAAAAATTAGCCGGGCATGTTGGCGGGCGCCTGTAGTCCCAGCTACTCGGGAGGCTGAGGCAGGAGAATGGCGTGAACCCGAGAGGCGGAGCTTGCAGTGAGCCGAGATCGCGCCACTGCACTCCAGCCTGGGGACAGAGCAAGACTCCGTCTCAAAAAAAAAAAAAAAAAAAAAAAAAAGAAATGCTGCTCCTTGGTATGTGCTGGTTTTTTCCATGTGTTCCGCATACCCAGTTTTAGTACAAGTGTGTTTAAATAAAAGAGAAATTAATGTTTTGGCTTTTTTTCCCCCGTCTTCATCACAGTTTGAATTGATAAAATCACACATTTCCAATTTGAAAAGAAATTGGCAAAAATTTACTAACAAATATCTTGGTTTCCCTTTAGTTTACTTGAAGACAAATAAAAAACCTAAAGTCTTAATTGAAAACTGATAAATTCTATAGAACTTGTGTTGAGAGCCTCCTCAGCAGAATGGACATTTGACTTTTATATGGTAGATCAAAATAAGAAAGGGGTTCAAAGTACATAAATAAGTTTATGTAATACAAAAGCCATGAGGTGCTTCTTTTATACTCAATGATAATGAGACTGCTACAGTAAACAAAACCAAACAGAAGAAAAAAACAAATGAGTAAGCATCCGTGATATACCTAATTCTGGAGGAAATTACGATCAGCAGAAATACTTCATAAGCAAAGAAACATAATGTTTATCCTCAAATTGTCTACAATCTAGGTCATAGGAGAAGCCAAAACCACAACTGCCACCACATGACACCAGATGAAAGAAAGACAAATTATTACTGAGTTTTGGGCTCCAAAGCCTCTTAGGGATATGGGGAACTTGCAGGGAACCCAGAGAAGAGCCACAGCGATGATTAAAGAGTTGTAAAATGGGACCTTTGAGGACAGGTTAAAGGAATTGGGATTACTCAGTTTGAAAGTGAGGTGATTAAAAAATGGTTTCATAATAGCTTCAAAAATACATAATGTTAGCTAATTGATAATGGTGGCTAGCTATTCTCTGGAACTGGAAGAAATGCAAAAAAATATGCTATCTGAGAGATTTGAGTTATACGTATAGTAAGGGGGAGTTTTCAGAGATTGATGATAATATGGATGGTCAAAGTGTGAAATCATATTTTCTTCCTGGTGTATTTAATCTTTAAAAACAGAGAAGAAATGTATACAGCTGAAAAGCAAAGGTAGAGAGCGAAAGGAAGCCATTTCTACTGGCTACAGCACTAGATGATTTCTCAAACTGTCTTCCACGTATGTGACCCTTGGACCTTTTGCCAGAATTTACTGAACTTTACAATAAGCTTAGCATTAACTCTGAGTAGAAAATCTGGCAACTTTTCCTCTCAACTTTAATTTTTATGTAACACTAATTATCTCTACAGATTGAAATTTTAAGTGCTTGGTATTTTGTATCCACTTATAATCAGGCACACCAAAATGTCACAAAGGGATTCATTGTTTTCTTTAGGAAGTATTTGATTGTTCATTGGTAGATGATATGTAGTCCTCTGGTATATGAAGCCAGACTGGCAATAAAAATTACTTCTTTGGGGATTACAATTTATCTTCCACTTAGTATCTTCTGATATTTTTTGTAGAATAGAAAATCTGAAGTAATTTGGCTGAATTTCACCTTTTTACTTGTTAAAGACTAGTTAAAATAATGTGATGGTTGATGCAATGATTATGAAAGTATATTTTTTCAGTCCAAAGGCAATAATTCAATTGAAAAGCTCATAAAAAAGGGTATTCTGACACAATTCATCTCTCTCGAAGCTTGGATAATGTTTGATTCCTTCCAAACCAAATTTTAAACAGCCTAAGCCAACCAAAATTTATTTGAAAACCCAACTCTTATTGTTTGCTTTTTCAGTAGGGTTTTTTTCTTGGCAAAAAAGAGCCTGAAGTCTTAATAAAGCTGGGAACTTACTTAAATGCAGTGATGAAAAAAATTGGGCCAATGCTTGGGGAAACTGTTTGCCAAGAAATTTTAGAACTATTGCATTTTAAGTATTCTTCCATTTAAGAGGTGGAATTAAACTTCTATGAAGCAAAACTGCCTATATGCCTTATCATTGGAGTGTGCTTTCCACAACCGTAAATGAAATTAGGTTTCTCATTAATGAAGCAAATAAATCTGAATTTATATCCTGAAAAGACAAGATATAGATTCCAGTAATAGTGTTTTAAAACACACTCTTGTGTACTTACCTACATTACAGTATTTCAAAGTAATAGAAATCTTAGCCATCAAAAGTATGTTCATTAATTTCACACTGTGTGCATATAAGTAAATAGCTAAGCTCAGCATAGACTTTCAAAGTCTCTCAATACCATCCATTTATCTATTCTTTTAGCTTCATTTACTGTGATGTTAGAACCAGCTATTTAACCACGTTTTTAGTGAATGAATTAATGCATGTTAGAAGTAAAATTGTTTTTATTGCATGGAATTGCTTCCACTAAAGCTAGAAAATAATTTTTAAAATGGAGGAAGGAAAGAAAGAAAATGAAGCACCATTACTCTGCATTTCCCTGTCTTCTATTCAGACAAGTTACTCTTAGATTTAAAGAATAATAAAATAGTCACCCAATATTAGGGCAATGAGGTAGTCATTGCAGTGATGGGATAGATGATACTCTGAAGAGAAAAATTTAACTGACTTCTGTACTTCTGTTTACACTCCCGTTTTCTATAGCATCCTGTTGCCAAGTTATAACAAAAATATTTCTAAGATAATTTGGAGTTTTGTTCAACAATTCGGATCAATGTTGGAGAAGGATGATCCGTTCTGCATAGAACCCCTGTAATGAGAGTAACCCATTTAAAGGCATTTTACTTGACGTTAGTTGGGATACAAAAAAAAAAAGCCACTTGGGTAAAATTATGATCACCAGCTTTTTACCTCTGAAGTTTTCAGAGATATGCCCTCTCCCACTAAGATTCCTATAAGGCAGAAATTAAACATCCACCCTTATCAGCTGTGCAGGCTTCCCTGTAGTCATGCCCACAGAGTTTAATCTAGACAGCAGTGTTTTGTCATCCACAAATCTCTTCTATTCTTATTTTTGGGTGTGTTTAGATATATAAATGTGGTATTTTCACAGGCTAGGCTGCAAATTGGAGGCACAGCATGCAGCAGTAAAGAAAAGCTCATAGAAAAGGGGGAGAAAAAGAGCTCAGGTATTTTACTCTAAATTGACAAATGGGGTATTCCTGAACTCAAAGGAATTCTTTAGCTCACTATTGAATTGCTATTAAAAAATATATTACTGAGAAAACAGACCCAAATTGAGACCCTATAGGAAACAGAATTTCAGTGTATTTTCTATTATTCACAGTAAGAATTAGCACCAGACTGTGCATGTCACTGAGTTAAATGTAATGCAAAATGAATTAAATAAAGGGGGAAAAAAAGCCTGTCTGCTCTGGAAACTTATAATGAAGAACATTGAGGCAGAAAGAAAGAGGAAAGATAGCATGTCACTTGTTATGTGGATACTCAAGGGAGAGAGCAAGTAATGTAGTAATGACTGAATGGTTCTTGAGAGATTGCCAAATCTCTTCTTGATAAGATTTGATTTTGAAGCAACTCAGGTGATACCTAGATGTATAAGGATATGAATTTAATGCATGGTGGAGAGTAGGGCATTGCAGGATTATGGTGGAAGCAAAAGGGAAGCTCAAGAGATATTTTGCAAAGACTGAAAAATGAGTGAAAGGGAACAGAATGGATTTGCACAAAAATATAATGGTACCCAGTTTTCTCCACTGTCTCTCTTAGAGTAATGCCTTTGTAATGTGTTTAGTTAATGTTTCAAGGAGTTCAAGGTAATCATAGATATCTGCTGCAGAATTTTGGAGCTAGTTCTGGTGGAAAGTTTAATGGCAAAACTTCTATGCATTCGTGAAATTCATTTGGGTGAAAGGAGCAGATTTTAAGCATTATTATCTATTGGCCACTTTTGATTTCCAATATACTTGGTGTTAGTATGTTAGGAATATTATGAATCTTTTCAAAAGAACAATGTTCACAGGCAACAAGGACTGTATGTATGACATACACAAAGGTACACAGTTTATAGTCCTAAGATCCATTTTAAGTCTATTCAACCTTCAACGTCCATTTTTTATTTTCATTGAAGTAGCTGTGCTATTTTACTGCTGCATATAAATTATGAGGATATAATACTATATTTATAAGGATGGTGTGACTAGAGTTTAGTTGTATATAAAAACCTTGGAAATAATTTATTTGGGAACATGACAGTTATAACATATCAAGCCCTTTCAAATGAGTTTACCTTCTTTTTAAAGATTGCCCGTTGTGGCCATTTGGACAGACACCGAGCTAGCTTCAGGAGTTTTTTTTTCATACCCTAGTGGCACCCGGAATGCCAGTGAGACAGAACCGTTCACTCCCCTGGAAAAGGGGCTGAAGCCAGGGAGCCAAGTGGTCTAGCTCAGCAGATCCCACCCCCACAGAGCCTAGCAAGCTAAGATCCACTGGCTTGAAATTCTCACTGCCAGCACAGCAGTCTGAAGTCAACTTGGGAAGCTCAAGCTTGGTTGGAGGAGGGGCATCTGCCATCACTGAGACTTGGGTAGGCGGTTTTCCCCTCACAGTGTAAACAAAGCTGCTGGGAAATTCAAACTAGGCAAAGCCCACTGCAGCTCGGCAGAGCCACTGTAGCCAAACTGCCTCTCTAGATTCCTCCTCTCTGGGCCAGGCATCTCTGAAAGACAGCAGCCAAAGTCGGGGGCTTACATATAAAACTCCCATCTCCCTGGGGCAAAGCACCTGGGGCAAGGGGCAGCTGTGGGTGCAGCTTCAGCAGACTTAAACGTTCCCGCCTGTGGGCTCCGAACAGAGCAGTGGATCTCCCAGCACAGCGGTCGAACTCTGCTAAGGGACAGACTGCCTCCTCAAGTGGGTCCCTGACCCCTGTGCCTCCTGACTGGGAGACACCTCATACAGGAGAGCTCTGGCTGGCATCTGGCGGGTGTCCCTCTGGGACAAAGCTTCCAGAGGAAGGAACAGGCGGCAATCTTTGCTGTTCTGCAGCCTCTGATGGTGATACCCAGGCAAAGAGGGTCTGGAGTGGACCTCTAGCAAACTCCAGGAGACCTGCAGCAGAGGGTCCTGACTCTTAGAAGGAAAACTAACAAAGAGAAAAGAATATCACCAACATCAATAAAAAGGATGTCTACACAAAATCCCCATCCGAAAGTCACCAACATCAAAGACCAAAGGTAGATAAATCCACGAAGATGAGGAAAAACCAGCGCAAAAAGGCTGAAAATTCCAAAAACCAGAATGCCTCTTCTCCTCCAAAGGATCACAACTCCCTTCCAGCAAGGAAACAAAAATGGATGGAGAATGAGTTTGACGAATTGACAGAAGTAGGATTCAGAAGGTAGGTAATAACAAACTCCTCTGAGCTAAAGGAGCATGTTCTAACCCAATGCAAGGAAGCTAAGAACCTTGTAAAATGGTTAAAGGAATTGCTAACTAGAATAACCAGTTTAGAGAAGAACATAAATGACCTGACGGAGATGAAAAACACAGCACAAGAACTTCTTGAAGCATAGACAACTAAGTAGCTGAATTGATCAAGTGGAAGAAAGGACATCAGAGACTGAAGAATGAAATAAAGCGTGAAGACAAGATTAGAGGAAAAAAAATGAAAAAGAATGAACAAAGCCTCCAAGAAATATGAGACTATGTGAAAAGGCCAAACCTACATTTGATTGTTGTACCTGAAAGTGATGGGGAGAATGGGACCAAGTTGGAAAACACCCTTCCGGATATTATCCAGGAGAACTTCCCCAACCTAGCAAGACAGGCCAAAATTCAAATTCAGGAAACACAGAGAACACCATAAAGATACTCCTCGAGAAGAGCAACCCCAAGACACATAATCGTCAGATTCACCAAGGTTGAAATGAAGGAAAAAATGTTAAGGGCAGCCAGAGAGAAAGCTCAGGTTACCCACAAAGGCAGGCCCATCAGACTAGCAATGGATCTCTCTGCAGAAACCCTATGAGCCAGAAGAGAGTGGGGGCCAATGTTCAACATTCTTAAAATAATTTTCAACCTGGAATTTCATATCCAGCCAAACTAAGCTTTATAAGCAAAGAAGAAATAAAATCCTTTACAGACAAGCAAATGCTGAGAAATTTTGTCACCACCAGGACTGTCTTACAAGAGTTCCTGAAGGAAGCACTAAACATGGAAAGGAACAACCGGTACCAGCCACCGCAAAAACATACCAAATTGTAAAGACCATTGACACCATGAAGAAACTGCATCAACTTATGGCCAAAATAACCAGCGAGCATCATAATGACAGAATCAAATTCACACATAACAATATTAACCTTAAATGTAAATGGGCTAGATGCCCCAATTAAAAGACACCAACTGGCAAATTGGAGAAAGAGTCAAGACCCATCAGTGTGCCATATTTGGGAGACCCATCTCACGTGCAGAGACACGCATAGGCTCAAAATAAAGGGATGGAGGCTGGGCGCGGTGGCTCACGCTTGTAATCCCAGCACTTTGGGAGGCCGCGGCGGGCGGATCACGAGGTCAGGAGATCGAGACCATGGTGAAACCCCGTCTCTACTAAAAATACAAAAAATTGCCTCTAGCCCAGTAATAGCAGAGGCTGAGGCAGAAAAAGGATTAACGGGAGGTGAACTGTGCCGATTGGTTGCAATCTAAGCAAGGGTTGCAATTCTAGTCTCTGATAAACCAGACTTTAAACCAACAAAGATCAAAAGAGACAAAGAAGGGCATTACATAATGGCAAAGGGATCAATGCAACAAGAAGAGCTAACTATCCTAAATATATATGCACCCAATACAGAAGCACCCAATACAGATTCATAAAGCAAGTTCTTAGAGACCTACAAAGAGACTTAGACTCCCACACAATAATAATAAGAGACTTTAACACCCCACTGTCAATATTAGACAGATCAACAAGACAGAAAATTAACAAGGATATTCAGGACTTGAACTCAGCTCTGGACCAAGCGGAACTAATAGACATCTACAGAACTCTTCACCCTAAATCAACAGAATATACATTCTTCTAAGCACCACATCGCACTTATTCTATAATTGACCACATAATTGGAAGTAAAACACCGCTCAGCAAATGCAAAAGAACAGAAATCATAACAAATAGTCTCTCAGACCACAGTGCAATCAAATTAGAATTCAGGATTAAGAAACTCACTCAAAACTGCACAACTACATGGAAGCTGAACAACCTGCTCCTGAATGACTACTGGGTAAATAACGAAATTAAGGCAGAAACAAATAAGTTCTTTGAAACCAGGGAGAACAAAGACACGATGTACCAGAATCTCTGGGACACATTCAAAGCAGTGTTTAGAGGGAAATTTATAGCACTAAATGCCCACAGGAGAAAGCTGGAAAGATCTAAAATTGACACCCTAACATCACAATTAAAAGAACTACAGAAGCAAGAGCAAAAAATTCAAAAGCTAGCAGAAGACAAGAAATAACTAAGAGCAGAACTGAAGGAGATGAACACATGAAAAAGCCTTCAAAAAAAATCAAGGAATCCAGGAGCTGGTTTATTCAAAAGATCAACAAAATAGATAGACCGCACTCCAGCCTGGGTGACAGAGCGAGACCCTGTCTCAAAAAAAAAAAAAAAAAAAAACAAAAACAAAAAACGACCTCTAGACAGACTAATGAAGAAAAGAGAGAAGAATCAAATCTTCTCACAATAAAAAATGATAAAAGGGGTATCACCACTGATCCCACAGAAATACAAACTACCATCAGAGAATACTATAAACACCTCTATGCAAATAAACTAGAAAATCTAGAAGAAATGGATAAGTTCCTGGACACATACACCCTCCCAAGACTGAACCAGGAAGAAGTCAAATCCCTGAATAGACCAATAACAAGTTCTAAAATTGAGGCAGTAATTAATAGCCTACCAACCAAAAAAAGTCCAGGACCAGAGAGATTCACAGCCGACTTCTACCAGAGGTACAAAAAGCAGCTTGTACCATTCCTTATGAAACTATTCCAAACAATAGAAAAAGAGGGACTCCTCCCTAACTTATTTTATAAGGCCAGCATCATCCTGATACCAAAACCTGGCAGAGGCACAACAAAAAAAGAAAATTTCAGGCCAATATCCCTGATGAACATTGATGCAAAAATCCTCAATAAAATACTGGCAAACTAAATCCAGGAGTGCATCAAAAAGCTTATCCACCACGATCAAGTTGGCTTCATCCCTGAGATGCAAGTCTGGTTCAACATACACAAATCAATAAATGTAATCCATCACATAAACAGAAACAATGACAAAAACCACATGATTATCTCAATAGATGCAGAAAAAGCCTTCGATAAAATTCAACACCCCTTCATGCTAAAAACTCTCAATAAACTAGGTATTGATGGAACATATCTCAAAATAATAAGAGCTATTTATGACAGACACACAGCCAATATCATACTGAATGGGCAAAGGCTGGAAGTATTCCCTTTGAAAACTGGCACAAGACAAGGATGCCCTCTCTCACCACTCCTATTCAACACAGTATCGGAAATTCTGGCCAGGGCAATCAGGCAAGAGAAAGAAAAAAAAAGCACATTCACATAGAAAGAGAGGAAGTCAAATTGTCTCTTTGCAGATGACATGACTGTATATTTAGAAAACCCCATTGTCTCAGCCCAAAATCTCCTTAAGCTGATAAACAACTCCAGCAAAGTCTCAGGATACAAAATCAATGTGCAAAAATCATTCCTGTATACCAAAAACAGAGAAACGGAGAGCCAAATCATGAGTCAACTCCCATTCACAATTGCTACAAAGAGAACAAAATACCTGGGAATACCACTTAGAAGGGACATGAAGGACCTCTTCAAGGAGAACTACAAATTGCTGCTGAAGGAAAAAAGAGAGGACACAAACAAACGGAAAAAAACATTCCATGCTAATGTATAGGAAGAATCCATATTGTGAAAATGGCCATACTGCCCAAAGTAATTTATAGATTCAATGCTATACCCATCAAGCTACCAATGACTTTCTTCACAGAATTAGAAAAAATTACTTTAAATTTCATATAGAACTAGAAAATAGCCGCTATAGCCAAAACAATCCTAAGCAAAAAGTACAAAGCTGGAGGCATCATGCTACCTGATTTCAAACTATACTACAAGATTACAGTCACCAAAACAGCATGGTACTGGTACCAAAACAGATATATAGACCAATGAAACAGAACAGAGGCCTCAGAAATAATGCCACACCTCTACAACCATCTGATCTTTGAAAAACCTGACAAAAACAAGCAATGGGGAAAGGATTCCCTATTTAATAAACGATGTTGGGAAAACTGGCTAGCCATGTGCAGAAAACTGAAACTGGACCCCTTCCTTACACCTTATACAAAAATTAAATCAAGATGGATTAAAGACTTAAATGTAAGACCTAAAACCATAAAAACCCTAGAAGACAACCTAGGCAATACCATTCAGGACATAGTCATGGGCAAGGACTTCATGACTAAACAGCAAAAGCAATGGCAACAAAAGCCAAAATTGACAAATGGGATCTAATTAAACTAAAGAGCTTCTGCACAGCAAAAGAAACTATCATCAGAAGGAACAGGCAACCTACAGAATGGGAGAAAATTTTTGCAATGTATTCATCTGACGAAGGGCTGATATCAAGAATCTACAAGAAACTTAAATTTACAAGAAGAAAAAAAAAACCCCATCAAAAAGTGGGCAAAGGATATGAACAGGTACTTTTCAAAAGAAGACATTTATGCGGACAACAAACATATGAAAAAAAGCTGCTGGTCATTAGAGAAATGCAAATCAAAACCACAATGAGATACCATCTCACGCCAGTTAGAATGGCGATCAATAAAAAGTCAGGAAACAACAGATGCTGAAGAGGAAATGGAGAAATAGCAACGCTTTTACACTGTTGGTGAGAGAGTAAATTAGTTCAACCATTATGGAAGACAGTGTGGTGATTCCTCAAGGATCTAGAACCAGAAGTTACCCAAAGGATTATAAATCATTCTACTGTAAAGACACATGCCACATGTATGTTTATTGCAGCACTATTCACAATAGCAAAGACTTGGAACCAACCCAAATGCCCATCAGTGATAGACTGGATAAAGAAAATGTGGCACATATAAACCATGGAATAATATGCAGCCATAAAAAGGATGAGTTCATGTCCTTTGGAGAGACATGGATGAAGCTGGAAACCATCATTCTTGGCAAACTAACACAGGAACAGCAAATGAAACACCACATGTTCTCACTCATAAGTGGGAGTTGAACAGTGAGAACACATGGACACAGGGAGGGGAACATCACACAGCAGGGCCTGTTGGCAGGTGAGGGCATAGGGGAGGGATAGCATTAGGAGAAATACCTAATGTAGACGACGGGTTGATGGGTGCAGCAAACCACCATGGCACATGTTTACCTATGTAACAAACCTGCACGTTCTGCACCTGTATCTCAGAATTTAAAGTATCATTTAAAAAATAGAAAAATAAGGCAAGTTTAAAAATTTGCAATTATTCAGCACACAGCTAAAAAGGGGAAGTAGCATAATATTGGGGTCGTCATGACCAAATGAAAAAATGATCACCAAAACAAAGTGGAAAATTGTTCCTAATTCCAATGAAGACAGAAAAAGGGCAAAAGGCTCACATTGTAGTATGAAATCTACATCTCCTAGCATTCTCTCTGAAAGATACACATCTCTAGTGCTTTTGAATATAGCCAATTTTTAACGGTCATTTATATTTCAAGTGTGGTCCTGAGGGGGAATGACTAGATGTGTTCTCAAGCAGAGTTAACTCTGTGTGTGTGGTGGAGGTGAGGGCTGGGGAAGGAGGGGGAGTTTTGATAAGTTAGCAAGTTGTAAAATGTCTGCTGAAATAGCTCTATTCTGTATTGTTTGGTCAGACCCTAAACTTGGTTGTACTGCTTTACAAAAGAAAAGGCTTTTGCACAAGGCCCTCTTACTTTCTCACCAAAGTGAGTTTCTGTGCCTGATTTAAGAACATGCAGTTTGAGAGATGTGATAATTGAATAATTTTGAGGCTGTCCAGAGTACACAAGGGAAGTTGATTCAAGTAGTAAAACATAGGCTCTCTGATTATGCTGCAATCTTTCCAAGCCAGAAGAACAAGCATTGTTATGAAGGCTCTTTAGCTTAACAGTTTGCCTTATTTCCTTAATAATTGCTTAAATAAATAATTGTATTTAAAACAACAACAAAAGAAACAAAACAGCAAAAAAAGATTGCCCATTATATTGTAAATTCCTTAGGTAAGTTCATAAAGCCTTTATAATGAAATGAGTAACCCATAAAATAAAATAAATATATTTTAGTGGTTGTTCATGGGTTGTAATTTTTTTATAATTTCAAATTTCCTCTTAGATTCATGGGGTACATGTGCAAGTTTGTTACCTAGGTATATTACATAATGCTGAGGTTTGAAGTATGATTGATCCCATCATCAGGTACTGAGCACAGTAGCCAAGTACTTTTCCAGCCCTTTTCCACACTTTCTTCCCTCCTTTAGTAGATGCCAGTTTATATTGTTGCCATCTTTCTGTCCACAGGTACTGAAAGTTTAGTTCCCACTTAAGAGTGAAAGCATGTGATATTTGGTTTCCAGTTCCTGCATTATTTTGCTTAAGATAATGGCCTCCAGCTGCATTCATGTTGCTTCAAAGGACATAATTTCATTCTTTTTATGGATGCATAGCATTCCATGGTATACATGTATCACATTTTTTTAATCCAATCCACCATTGATGGGCACCTAGATTGATTCTAGTCTTGGCTGTTGTGACTAGTGCTGTGATGAACATGCAAATACATGTGTCTTTTTGGCAGAACAATTTATTTTCCTTTGGATATATACCCAGTAATGGGATTGCTAGATCATCTGGTAGTTCTGAGCTTTTTTTTTTCTTTTTGAGAAATCTCCAAACTGCTTTTCACAGTGGCTCAAATAAAGTACGTTCCCCACCAACAGTGTATACGCATTACCTTTTTTCTCCTCAGCTTCTCCAGCATCTGTGGTTTTATGACTTTTTAGTATTAACCTTTTTTTTTTTTTTTTGAGACAGTCTCACTCTGTTGCCTGGGCTGTAATGCAGTGGTATGATCTCTGCTCACTGCAACCTCTGCTTCCTAGGTTCAAGAGATCCTCTCACCTCAGCCTCCCCCGTAGCTGGGACTACAGGCACGTGCTACCAAGGCTAGCTAATTGTTTTTCTGTTTTTTTTTGTTTGTTTGTTTGTTTGTTTTTTCTGTAGAGGAGGCGTTTCACCATGTTTCCCAGGCTGGTCTGGAACTCCTGAGCTCAAGCAATCAACTCATGTTGGTCTCCCAAAGTGCTGGGATTACAGGCATGAGCCATTACACTCAGCCATTCTAATTGGTGTGAAATGCTATGTCATTTCACATTTTCGTTTCTCTGCTGATTAGTGATGTGGAGCATTTTTTTTTTTTCATGTTTCTTGGCCACTTGTATGTCTTCTTTTGAGAAGTGTCTGTTCATGTCTTTTGACTATTTTTTAAGTGGGGTTATTTGTTTTTTGCTTGTTGCATTGTTTAAGTTCTTTATAGATTCTGGACATTAGACCTTTGTCAGATAAAGTTTGAAAAATCTCCTCCCGTTCTGTAGGTTGTCTGTTTACTCTGTTGATAGTTTCTTTTGCTGTGCAGCAGTTTAATTGGGTCCCACTTGTCAATTTTTGTTTTTGTTGCAGTTGCTTTTGAGAACTTAGTTATAAATTATTTCCCAAGGTCAATGTCTAGAATGGTATTTCCTAGGTTTTCTTCTAGGATTATTAAAGTTTGAAGTCTCACATTTAAATATTTAATCCACTTTGAGTTAATTTTTAAATGGTGAAAGGGAGGAGTCCAGTTTTGTCTTTCTGCATTTGGCTAGTCAGCTGTGCCAGCATCATTTATCAAATAGGGAGTTCTTTCCCCATTGCTTATTTTGTTGAAGATCAGATGGCTGTAGGTGTGTGGTGTTATTTCTGGGTTCTCTATTCTGTTCTATTGCTCTATGTGTCTGTTTTTGAACCAGGACATTGCTGTTTGGATTATCATACCTCATAGTATAGTTTAAAGGCAAGTAAGGTGACGTCTTAAGCTTTGTTCTTTTTGCTTAGAATTGCTTTAGCTATTTAGGCTCTTTACTGTTTCTATATGAATTTAGAATAGCTTTTTTTCTAGTTCTCTGAAAAATTATGTTGGTAGATTGATAGAAGTATTGTTAAATATGCAGATTCTTTGAGCAGTGTGCCCATTTTAATGTTATCGATTCTTCCAATCCATGAGCATGGAATGTTTTTCTATTTGTTTGTGTCACATCTGAGTTATTTCAGCAGTGTATCATAGTTTTTCCTGTAGAGATCTTTCACCTCCTTGCTTAGATGTATTCCTAGGTATTTTATTTTTGTGTGTGGCTATTAAAAATGGGATTACATTCTTGATTTGGCTCTCAGCTTGAGTGTTATTGATGTATGAAAATGCTACCAACATTTTTACATTGTTTTTTTATCCTGAAACTTTAGTGAAGTCATATATCAGTTCCAGGAGCCTTTTGGTGCAGTCTTCAGGTTTTTCTAGGTATAGAATCCTATAGTCTCCAAAGAGAGATCGTTTAACTTCTTCTTTTCCTAGTTGGATGCCTTTTATTTATTTCTCTTGTCTTTTATTTATTTCTCTTGTCTGATTTCTCTGGCTAGCACTTCCAGTACTATCTTGAATAGTAGTGAAAGTGAACATCCTTGTCTTGTTCCAATTTTCAAGGGGAATACTTTCACTTTTTGCCCATGCAGTATGCTGAGGTATGTTCCTTTGAGGCCTAGTTTCTTGAGGGTTTTTTTCATGAAGTGATGTTAGATTTTATCTAAAGATTTTTCTACATCTATTAAAATAATCATATAATTTTTGTTTTCAATTTTATCTGGTGAATCACATTTATTGATTTGCATATGTTGAACCAAGCTTGCATTCCCTGGAATAAAGACAACTTAATTATGGTGAATTAATTTTTGATGTGCTCCTGAATTAAATTCACTAGTATTTTGTTGAGGATTTTTTTTTTTTTTTTGTCTATGTTCATTAGAGATATTGGCCTGAGGATTTTTCTATTCATTGTGTCTTTGCCATGCTTTGGTCTCCAGGTGACACTGGCTTCATAGAATGAGTTAGAGAGGAGTCCTTCTCCTTGATTTTTTGGAATATTTTCAGTAGGATGAGTACCAGCTCTTCTTTGTACATCTGGTAGAATTTGTCTGTAAATCCATCTGGCCTGGGTCTTTTTTGGTTGGTAGACTTATTATTACTGATTTGACTTTGGAACTCGTATTGGTCTGCTCAAGGTTTTAGTTTTTTCCTGATTTCATATGGTTTGGCTGTGTCCCCATTCAAATCTCACCTTGAATTGTAATAATCCCCACATATCAAGGTGGGGACAGGTGGAGATAATTGAATCATGGGGGTGGCTCCTTCATACTCTTCTCATGGTAGTGAATAAGTCTCATGAGATCTGATGGTTTTATAAATGAGAGTTCCTTTGCACAAGCACTCTTGCCTGCTGCCATGTAAGACATCCCTTTGCTTTTCCTTCATCTTTCACCATAATTGTGAGGCCTCTTCAGCCATGTGGAACTGAGTCCACTAAACCGCTTTCCTTTATCAATTACCCAGTCTCAGGTATGTTTTTTGAGCAGCATTAGAACAGACTAACACATGGTTCAATCTTGGGAGATTGTGTGTTTCCAGGAATTTATTTCCACTGGATTTTCTAGTTTGTGTGAATAGAGGTGTTCATAATAGTGTCTGAGGATATTCTGTAGTTCTGTGGGATTAGTCGTAATGTCACCTTTGTCATTTCTGATTGTAATTATTTGGATCTTCTCTTTTTTTTTTTTTTTTTTTTTTTGAGATGGAGTCTCGCTCTGTCGCCCAGGCTGGAGTGCAGTGGTGCAATCTCGGCTCACTGCAAGCTCCGCCTCCCGGGTTCACGCCATTCTCCTGGCTCAGCTGCCCGAGTAGCTGGGACTACAGGCGCCCGCCACCACGCCCGGCTAATTTTTTGTATTTTTTGGTAGAGACAGAGTTTCACCATGTTAGCCAGGATGGCCTCGATCTCCTGACCTCGTGATCTGCCTGCCTCGGCCTCCCAAAGTGCTGGGATTACAAGCGTGAGCCACCACGCCCGGCCTTCTCTCTCATTTTTCCCTTGGTTAATCTAGTTAGCTAGCTATTGATCTTATCCTTTCAAAAAACAAACTTTTGCTTTCAATGCTCTTTGTGTTGATTTTTGAGTCTCAGTTTCCTTCATTTCTGCTCTGATTTTACTTACTTCTTTTCTTCTTTTAAGGTAAGGGTTAGTTTGTTCCTCATTTCTAATTCCTCTAAGTGTGGTGTTAGGCCATTAATTTGAGATCTCTCTACCTCTTTGAGGTAGCCATTCAGCACTATAAACAATTCCTGTTAACACTGCTTTTGCTGCATGCCAGAAATTTTGGTATGTTTTGTTTCTGTTTTTGTTTATTTCAAAGATTTTTCATTTATTTCTGCCTTCATTTTGTTATTTACCTAAAGTCATTCAGGAGCAAGTTGTTTAATTTAGGATAGTTAAGTTTTCAAGTTGAATTGAACCCTTCTCTTTTTCTATATTATTATTATTATTTTCTTTCCCTTTCTCCCTAGGGCATGTGACTAGAGAATGGTGAGTAGGGTCTTTTGGCTTTGCTTCTATAGCTTCCATGCACTTCTGCTTTGTTTTGGAATGTGCAGTTTTATCTACAAGCCAGTTAATGGCACTTTTAGGAAGAGCCAGCTGTGGCCAATGTGGCTGGGTATATACTTGATCCCTGTTTATTGGGAAAAGCTCTCCATTGCTTCATGCAATGGGCTGATTTGTGGAGTGCACAGTAGTCTGAGCTCCCCGCTCAGCCCTGGGAGGCGGGGGCCAAGATGGGTGGGACAAGACTGGGCAGGTCTGCCTATAGGTCCCGTAATGGCAGGCACAAGCACCTTCTCTGAGAGAGAATCCAGTGGTTGGCCACCAAACACCAAGAGGTGTGCCTAGGTGTGGAGCTGGGAAACCTCCTTGGCTCCAAGTTCTCTATGTGGGAAGAGGGACAGCCTGAACTCCTAATCCAGGAGAGTGGGTGCTCCAAATACCTGGAGATCTGCCTGAGAGTGGAATGAAGAGATCCCCTTGCACAAGAATCTCTGCACAGGAAGGGTAGGGCAGGTCAGGTTACTGTTCCTGGTGAGTAGGTGTTCCAAATCCCTGGAAATCTGTCTGGACGTGGAGCAGAGAGAACCCCCCTGCACCAAGATCTCTGCACAGAAAGGGTAGGGTGAGTCAGATTGCTGATTCAGGTGTGTGAGTGCTCTGAATGCCTCGAGATCTGCCTAGGCATAGAGCAGAGAGGGCCCCACTGCATCACAGTCTGTGCCCAGGAAAGGTGGGGACAGGACTGTTGGACTAGGTGAAAGAGTGCTCTGAGTGCCTGGTGGTCTGTCTGGATGTAAAGAAGAGAGGGCCCCTCCGTACCAGGATATCTGCACAGGAAGGGTAGGACAACTCAGGTTGCTAGTCCATGGAAGTGGGTGCTCTGAATGTCTGAAGATCTGCCTACATGTGGAGCAAAAGCCCCACTACATTTTGATCTATGCACAGGAAGGGCAGGGCAGCTCAGGCTGCTGATTCAGGCCAAAGGGTGATTTGAAAACCTAGAAATCTGCCTGGGTGTGGATCCGAGAGTCCTTACTATACCACAATCTATGTCCATGAAGGTTCCATGAAGGTTGGGGCAGCTCAAGCTGCTGATCCAGGTAAGTAGTGGATCCAAATGCTTGGATTCCTGTCTAGAAGTGGAGTGGAGAGGGCCCCACTGCACCATGAACTCAGGAAAACAGCCAGGGGCACCAAGCAATGGCACGTGCCAACTGGTTCCAGGTTGCCAAGGTGGCCGTGGCTGAAAGTCTTGTCACTAAAGAGAAACTGCAGCTGTAGCAGCTCTCCTCCTGCCCCAGGCATGCAGTGGGGGACAACACAATTCTAGCATCTTCTGCTGAGGTACTTTCCACAGTTCTGGCTATGGAGACTCCTACCCTACTCCAGAACAGATGCTGCAATTTCTGACCTGAGACTAAAATGCCTGCACAGCCGTGCTGCCAGGTCACCAAAGAAAGACTGACTCTTTATGCTCTCAGATGAAAAATGATGTCCTGCTCTTGGACATCCCCTGGGTCTGGGAAAATGTCTGCAGCTTTTCCCAGTATCTTTCCCTCACAGTATCTCCAAGCCTCTCCCCAAATTAGCTCCAGGGCTTGGAAGAAACAAAGTGCTCTCCCTCGGCCTGGAATAGATTCCCAGTGATAGGGTGAGTCACAGAGGGAGACTGTCTTCCCCTCTCACGTACTGGAGCTTCACTCTCTTTTATCAGCTGCGTACCATCACACGGACTGTATGCTGGTGTTTTCCTCCCCGGAGTGCGGGGTGTCCTTTATGATTCTGGTGGATTCCCATTTTCCTTCTTTAATTAAAGCTTGAGCCAGGCACAGTGGCTCATGCTTGTAATCCCAGCACTTTGGGAGGCTGAGACAGGGGGATCACCTGAGGTCAGGAGTTCAAGACCAGCCTGGCCAACATGGTGAAATGTCATCTCTACTGAAAATACAAAACTTAGCCAGACGTGGTGGCACATGCTTGTAATCCCAGCTGCTTGGGAGGCTGAGGCAGGAGAATCGCATGAACCTGGGAGGCGAAGGTTGCAGTAGGCCGAGATCGCGCCATTGCGCTCCAGCCTAGGTGACAGAGCAAGACTCCATCTTGAAAAAAAAAAAATCTCACAGAGTTGATCTTTATGCACTATCGTGCTATTTCCAAGTGTCGGAGACACACTAAAATCCTCTTTTTTACCATCTTGGAAATAAAACAAACAAAATAAAACTTTTTAAAAAGAGATTGTAATGTTTAATAAACTATTAAAAATATGTTCTGTATCTATTTAATGAGTCTTTTATAACCGCTCATTCTAGAAATTCAGAAATAGAAATGAACCATTTGGGCGACTTGTCCTCTGCTCTTTCTATTCCCAGTATACATGTTTTGCCTAGTCTTGGCTTTAGTAACTCTAGTGTTAGTGGGTGTCACATCCTGTGTGAAAGTAGTCCACAAACTGATAGCTCTCAAATGTTTAGATATTTCCTTTCTAATATTATAAATTAGTTTTTAATTTATAATAAATAAATTTAATATTTAATTTGTATTTAATAAAAAATATTGGTTGAAGTTTATACAGTACATTCTTTTGGGGAATAAGTGCATTGTACATTTTCAAATTTACAAGGCATTTTTAAATACCTGCAAAATACATGGTAATATATTTTAAGTTGTTTCATTAACACTTTCCATTTCTTTGAGAATTAGATCTTTAAATTAAATTTTATTGTTATATATTTATTACACTGAGTATTATGTCTCAGTCACCTGATAAAGTATAAAAATAAAAGTTTATTTCAAGGATCTGCAATCATTCAGCCTTTTTCGATTGCTGGTTAAACAGGTTGTACTATTAAATGGAGATGTTGGTTCATTTGCTTTTTCTCCACATCAGTTTTTATATATTCATTTGTGTTTGTCCTATCTTTGACATCAAACATAAATCACTATGAGGGTCACCCTCTTGTGTCCAATAGCATAATTAGAGAAAAATTTTTTATACAAATATAATTAATTCAGCTTACAAAATCTACACGGAAACAGGTACACTTAACCAAAAATGAATTTGGGACATTCAGGATGATTTATTGCCTTATGTTCTGTTTTGCATTCCTTTTGGAAGGCACCTGTACTGTAGGGTTAAAAATTTCCATATTTGCAGCTAGAGTCCCCAGGTTCAAATTCTATTCATGTGACCTTTATAAATTTCAGTGTTATGTGTCCAAGTTTCCTTATTCATAAAATGGAGCTAAAATAATTTGTTAGATTATAGAGTTGTATAGCTATTAAATGACATACTTCATGTAGAACCTTTCTAGAGTGTCTGCTCATAGCTGATACTTAATAAATAATAGTAATCATTTTTATTTAAAGATATCAAGGTAAAATAATGAAATAATAAGTTGCTAGTGGTGAATATGAAGATGTACCATGCAGATCCCCTTTAGGGAAGGCTTGTGGACCTCACTGCTGAGAGTATGACAGCATTCAGCTATCAGCACCTCCTGGGATTGCTTCAGCTGCAGAGACACGCTACTCAAGGTCATAACCTTTGGGGAGGCCACATGCCTTGGTGTTCAAAGCATAGGTATAATAATGTGACCATTCAGTCCTAAAGTGGGAAAACTGTGATAGCCTAATGAAGCTCCAGAGTGCCTGGTTGGGCTGAGGCTGCCAGGCCTGTACCTCAGTCCATCTTCTCTTTGTTCCTATGCCAGTTTCTCTCCCTCCCTGCTAGAGGTCTCAGGCATATGCAGAGCATGCTGCTTTAAAAACATCTTAAACACTAAACCCCACTGTAGGGCCTGCTTTCCAGAGAACTCAGTATGCAATCTTGCTTTACAAAATAATTGTTTAAAATACTAGATTTTCTAACATATCTATTTAATTCAAAAAGATAAACAATGTAAGAAAATCTTTGTAACCAAAGTGTTATTCAAACTTGGCATGTATGTCTTCAGTGTCTTCAGTTAATTCCTTGGAGAGGCATCTAAGTTTAAAAAGCATTCATTATATCAAATGAGTTTCTGAAGTAGTTTTATCCTATGAAGTTGCATTTTTCACCAAAGATCTGATATCCAAAATTCTATAAAAATATCCATAAACAATATATGCTATTACTAATATATTTATTCAGTGGAGTAGGACATTTTCCAAAGCATTCATTAATTAAAAATGCAGAAACCATAAATATTTCTAAACCAGATGAAATGCCAGGACAATAGGCTGTTTGGATTTTATGTGTTGGAGAGGGTGGGTAAGGAGGAGTGTGTACCTGTGTCTGATGGTTGTGGAGGATGGGGAAAAGAAGAACGAGTTAGTTGCTTAAGCTGCAAAACAAGTAAGTATGTACCTCCATTTTGTGCCGAGGGTTATGTTCTGTAACAATGAAAATTTGTCACATCCAGGAAAACTAAGTAATTGCCTTAACCTGCAAAAGATCCCTTCTTACTCCTCAATCTATTTAAAACACGAAGTTTCATTTCCACCCGCCACAGCCTACTCACAGGTGCAAATGGCAAGAAACACCACATTGCTCAAAGGTCCTCATTAAGATGCTAGAAAAAAGACGCTGAAATACAGTTGAGAATCCAAAATGTTATTTAATACCTGCTATGATTTATTTTCCTAAGGAGAGCTATGAACCCTAATTCATTTGTAGCGGAATTCGTTTTGTTCCTGAAAATAAAATAAATGTACTCTATATTATTTCAGAAGATGCAAAGACTCATCATATAGTGTGATAGTGATTTCTGCCTTTCAATTTTTTCTTATTTCTCTTGGAAAAATATAACAGTTCAGATTATTTTTCACTATTAAGTAGATATAACCTTCACAAATAGATCTCAAGAGCAAGAGAGGGAATAAAATGCTTAATGGGTGGTAGGTTCCCATAAAAGTTGGACATCAGACATAATTGTATTGATATTTTCACACAACAAATATGATTTTAGTTTTATAGCAATGACCCTAAATTTTAATTAAGATTACATTTACCCAGAGGAATTGTGAAGTTTTTGGACATAGGCTCTTCATTATTTTCTAAAGCTCTTTGATCCTCCCCATTTTAAATAAAATGTTGCTATTTCAGAGTAGAAACACTATGGACAATTACTATTTTTTACAGATCTGACAACTTTACCCAGGAACGCGCTTTCTCCAGTGTTCGTGGACTTGCCTAAATACACGTATTAATTTATTTTTTAAACATTTATTACCTGTACTGTGTGCCATACAGTATACAAAATTGTTTTTAATAATTGGTCCTTTCTTCAGTGAGTAAGCAAACTAGGAGAGGAAAATAATGCAACGAATATATAGACCAATTCAATAAAAATTATCATAGGAGTAGTGCAGAAAATATATATTAGACAGGAATCCCATTACCCTCTCCCTTGAATCCTAGACTTGCATATCCAACTGCTAATGTGACCTCCTTTTGATATCCAACAGACATCTCACACTTAACATACAGGAAACTGAGCACCTCATACTTCCCAAACCTCCTCTTTCTCTATTCGTTTTCAATTCAGTAAATACCACCTTTACCTAGGACGAGAAAAATGAAGTCATCTTGAAGTTCTCTCTTTTTCTCTTATGCCACACCCCATCTTCAGCACGTCCTGTGGGCTTTACCTTCTCCATTGCTGCAATTTTATTCCCAGTCTCCATCATCTTTCTCTTGAATGATTTCAGTAGTCTCCTAACTGGTCTCCCAGTTCCACCAGAGATCCCCTTTATGCATTTTCAGTAAGGCAGTCAGAGTGAAACCATTGTTACTACAGCCTTGTCATATCACCACTCAACTCAACTCAGAACCTTCTAGAAGCTTCCCATTTCCCTCTAAATAAAACCAAGCCATGATCTGTGAAGTTCTACAAAATTTAGTTGCCTCTTTCTTCTGTAAACTCAAATCCCCATAGCCTTCTAATCCAGACTCACTTGCTTCTCTCTGTTCCTCAAACACTAGAGATGTGCTCCTAACTCCGGGGCCTCTGCTTGGAATTCTCTTCTCCCAAAATCTGCCTGGCTTTCTCCTTCAGATTTGTGTTTACCTGTCATCTTTTGGGATGCTCTGCCTTAGCTATCTTCTCTGTATTAGTTAGGTTAACCTAGCTTCTGTAACACCTAGACCTAAACATACATCCTGGCTCAAATACAGAAGATGTTTATTTCTCAGTCACGCAGTGGTCCATGGCAGAGGCTGCTGATGTGAAGAATCCTTGGTTGGTGGGGAGCTTACCTGCATGTGGTGATTCCGTTTCTATTCTATCTTAAGGTCAACCATTCCCTAGGCCAGGGACCAGCAAAAACCCACCTGCTGGCCAAATCTGGCCCACAGACATTTTTCTGATATTGTATAGCACCCAGCAATTTTTTTTTTAACATTATTTAAGCGTTTGGGGGTGGGAGAAAAATATGCAAATGTGTATAGTCTAAAAAACTGAAAATACTTTATATACGGCCCTTTACAGAAAAAAAAAAAAAAAATTGCCGTTCCCTGGTCAAGAGTCAAGGCCTTAGATTACAGACAGATTAAATGTGATCATGTAAACGCCTTAACAGCTCATACCTTCTTCATTCTTCTACTAACGCCTTTAAAAAAGAAACAAACAATAACAACAAAAAACCTAGTTTGTGAAACATACAAAAGGAGGTGGAGGGCTAGATTTGGCCTGAAGCCATAGTTCGCCATCTCCTGCTCAGGGCTGTTTGTTTACTTAGTTTAGAAATAAAGTCCTCTTTTCTTTTTTCTTTTTTTCCCCTTCCTTCCTTCCCTCCCTCCCTCCCTCTCTCTCTCTTTCATTCTTTTTTTTTTCAGGTCTTGCTCTGTTGCCCAGGCTTGGAGTGCATTGGTACCATCTCAGCTCGCTGCAACCTCCGTCTCCTGGGTTCAAGTGATTCTATTTCCTCAGCCTCCAAAGTAGCTGGGACTACAGGCGTGTGCCACCACTCCCAGCTAATTTTTATATTTTTTGGTAGAGATGGGGTTTTACCATGTTGGCCAGCTGGCCTCAAACTTGGCCTCAAGTGATCCTCCAGCCTCTCAAAGTGCTGAGATTACAGGCATGAGCTACTGCACCTGGCCAATAAAGTCATTTTCTAGCTTCAATCCCAACAGACACAGTGGAATTTTAATTTTTTTTTATGATTGGTAAATGTGAAAACTATCAGCTTAATATCCTCACCTTATGTCAAAAGAGAGGGGTTGTTCGTTAAGGGGGAAAGGAGAAAATGCATTTATTCCCTCTCCAGTGTCTTTCTGTTGCTCTGATTGGTGTGGTATCCAGCAGTAGGCTGGTGGCCAGTGGGAACAAAATATTACAGACTGGAAGGTCCTAGGGGGGCCTTGGTGATGATTTTTACTTGAGCTAAATTTTTACTTTACTGGCCTGCAGGGGTAGCTACAGGGAAAATAATTTTTGTACAAGTCAGGGCAATGAACTCTGGTTAAAAAGGGGACTTTCCCCTGTATGTCCTGATAAAGCTTAAGGCATAAAGCCCCTGTCAGTTTAAATATATCTCTGTTTCCTGTGGTCTCTGTCTGCATGCCAGCAACATTCACTGTGAATTGTAACATTTCCTTACATGTATGACCGGGATGATAAAAATAACTACCTCGTGCTAATAGAATTTATTTACTTTGTGCGAATTTCAGGCATACTAGCACATTGTGAAGATACAAAATTGTAACAAGCCGAACCGGTGACTACTATTGTTTGGAAACAGGAGAAATACAATTTTCCTAGTGTTGAGGAAATAAATATTTGGGTGGAAAAAAAGGACATGGAAACCACATTTGCCAAAATAAAAGTAATGGGTGAAAGTTCCCTTTGTTCTCATGTGAATTGAGTTGATGTCAGGTGATGTTTAACTGAACAATGAGGATGCTGGTAAAGAATTGGCCACTACATAGCATTTAGGTTAGTTCACACCAGTCCTTGTCTCCATTTCACTGTATTTTGCAAGATGTAGACTGTTGAAATATCTGGATTTATAATGCTGTTAAACCAGTGCAGGCAACATGTTTTCAGTTCAATTAAACATGTATTTGCTGAGGGCCTGCTATGTGCCAGCCATGTTGCTAGTGGATGTGGATATCATAATTATTGACTACCCCTGCAACTAAGAACCTATAATCTGTTGGAGAGGGTAGCAGCCAAAAAGACCATCGTGATGCAATGTGGTCATCACTGCAAATAAAGCTGTCATCACAGAAGAAGTTACCTAGGCTGGAAACCAGCAGGTCTGAGTCCAAGCTCCCAGTTTGCTCTGGTGACATTAGACAAGTTTTATGGGCCGTCGCTGCTGTGTCTTCATCTTTAATACTGGGCAATAATACCTGCCTCACAGACATGAGAAGATAGATAAATATAAGATAGACAGATGAATAAATAGATTGGGGGGATAAGTCACCTATTGATAACAAGTGGCATACAGAGTGCTCAATAAAGAAGTTTCTTCTTTCCTTTACCTAATTTTAAAGCTGGATTAACCTAACACTAACACACCTGAACATATCAAAGAGCTGATCAAAAGTAGTAATATTTTTATAGACAATGTGGTTTTTTCTTTTAACACCATTCCATACATTTTACAGATACTTCATAAATTTCAAAACAATGTCATTTTTGGCATGACATACATTTACCAGCTTGGCTTTCCTCACAGATAGCATTTTAATAACCAGCAAGACTCCCCTGTTTGTGAATTAAAGGCAGCTTGCCATATTAGATTCCTATATTATCAGTCATAGCCTCATTAGATGTAATAAAAAACACATTTGCTTTTAGTGTTTCATAGGTAATATATTTCCTTTGTTCATTTATTAATCATAATTGGAGTGTTTCTCTTTTTTCTGTCTATGCCTTTGACTGTCATTTTTGAAATTCTTAGGATGATAAGTATTTGCACAGATTTGATATCTGCAAAATATTTTGCAATCAGTCATGGGCTATTCATAGTACAGTAATTAGCATATGTGAGAAAATATAAGGTTTATATATCCACTTGTTAAAATTATCACTAATATGTACTTTTTCTTTATTTGTAATGTCAAAGGGTCCTTGTAATGTATATCTTATTATAAATGTTTTAACTTATATTACAGGTGTGTCTTATTATACAATATTAGAGTGATAAAAATGAATTCATTACAGAATGCCACATGACCTGAATTAACAGAAACCTTCCAGTAGCATGTATAAATTTTTACTCCCAGCTGTGTGCTTCATCACAGCAGAATTAGATGTGAGAATATATCTCAAAGTTATCAATGAATTTAAAAGGGAAATATGACCACTTTAAAGTACAGAAATAAAAAAAAATATATAGGCCCGGTGTGGTGGCTCACGCCTGTAATCCTAGCTCTTTGGGAGGCTGTGGTGGGTGGATCACCTGAGGTCAGGAGTTCAAGACCAGCCTGTCCATCATAGTGAAACCCCATCTCTACTAAAAATACAAAATTAGCTGGGTGTGGTGGTGCATGCCTGTAATCCCAGCAACTCGGGAGGCTGAGGTAGGAGAATTGCTTGAACCCAGGAAGCAGAGGTTTCAGTGAGCCGAGATCGCGCCACTGTACTTCAGCCTGGGAGACAAGAGTGAAACTCCATCTCAAAAACAAAACAAAACAAAAAGAATAACTTTATTACATCATCTATGGCTGTGCCTACAACACCTACTAAGATAATTTTCTTTCCTCTATTATTGTTTTGTTTTCATGGGTGCAGGCTCTAGTAAGTCTTCAATCATTTTCCAGTATATTGGAAATCTGGCCATTCAGGGAGATTTATTTATTTTTCTCATATGTGATTACTTTCTTGGATAGAGTGAGACTGACAAAAGTGTCTTGGCTGGGCACAGTGGCTCACGTGTGTAATCCCAGCACTTTGGGAGGCCGAGGTGGGCAGATCATGAGGTCAGCAGGTTGAGACCATCCTGGCTAACACAGTGAAACCCGATCTCTACTAAAAGTACAAAAAAAAAAAAAATTGCCAGGCATGGTGGCACACGCCTGTAGTCCCAGCTACTCAGGAGGCTGAGGCAGGAGAATCGCTTGAACCCGAGAGGTGGAGGTTGCAGTGAGCCGAGATCACGCCACTGCACTCCAGCCTGGCCGACAGCGAGACTGTCTCACCACAAACAACCCCATCAAAAAGTGGGCAGAGGTCATGACTTGAGTTTTAAAAGCTGAAAAGACACAAAGTCATGTGCCCATCCTGAAGACAGGGTTGTTGAATTCTTGCCTAGACAAGAAAGAGCAGTTTAGAGTAGCTAAGGGTATCAGTAGCATGGCATTGTGTGATGTAGCCCCAAAAACTCATGCATAGAAATTTGTGTTTAATCTTAAGGACGACCAGACACCATAGGGGCTTCTTGAATAAAGGTGGAAAGGGCAGAGACCCAGGCTGAAGTGCAGTGGCTTGATCTCAGCTCACTGCAACCTCCACTTCCTGGGTTCAAGTGATTCTCCTGCCTCAGCCTCCCGAGTAACTGGGATTACAGGCACCCGCCACTAAGCCTGGCTAATTTTTATTTCTGTATTTTTAGTAGAGATAGGGCTTCACCATGTTGGTTAGGCTGGTCTCAAACTCCTGACCTCAAGTGATCCTCCCACCTTGGCCTCCAAAAGTGCTGAGATTACATGCATGAGCCACCATGCCTGGCCACCTTCACTATCTTCTTGCCTATGAGCCAGATAGGGAAAGAAGAATTAAAAGGATAGGATTCAGAGAAAAATATGAAGATTGTTTTTCCATGAAAAGTTACAGAGAGTCGCAAGACTAAACATTACAAATGTGTCGAGAAGAGGAAATGGTATTCCCAACAGCGGAAAAAAATGGAGAAAGAAAAGGGACCAGGATGATGGTTTTTCATGGAAATGTTATCAGTGTTGTCAGATGTCATATTAAGCATATTCCGGAGATCATTTGTGCATGGAAATAGAGTTCCACAATTTTTACAAATAAAGCATTCATATTAGTTGTGATGAGCGCTACGGAAAAAGCTAAGTGCAAGATGCTATCTTAACACACATGAAGCCATCTTAGCAGGCTGGAGCTATCAAAAAAGGTTTCCATGAAGAAGCAAAGTCAGAGCTGAGCGATAAAGAAAACTAGGAGTTAGCTAGGGGAGTGGGAGTGGGGGCAGGAGTGGAAGGAGTCATGCAAGAGGCATGGGTGTTTCCAACAGAGGGAACTGGATCCTGTCCATTCCACTTAGGTCTGCCCTGAATCTTTTTGTAAGGGAGCGGCAGCAAAGGTAGAAAAAAAAAAAAATGGAAAGGGAAGGTGGAAGGGGAAAAGAGAGGAAAGTCAGATAAAAGTAATAAGCAAATGTTTAGCAGACTATTAGTTCTTTTCCACTGAATAAATGGCATATTGAATATTTTAAAACTCAGTTATCACTTTCAAGACACCATTACTTTGAATTATTTTTAAAATGTCACAATGATTCAGCCTTTCTCAGCTATCAATCTAACATATTTTGATGGCCTATGATTAGTTTCGAGTGCCTGACACCGAATTTGGTAATCAGGAGATATAGATAACAAAATTATTTTCATGCCTTCAAGGAGCCTATAGTCTAGTTTGACAAGGAATCACTATTTTAACTGGTAATTTTTAAAATGTATTTTCTCGGCCGGGCGCGGTAGCTCACGCCTGTAATCCCAGCACTTTGGGAGGCCGAGGAGGACGGATCACAAGGTCAGGAGATCAAGACCATCCTGGCTAACATGGTGAAACCCCGTCTCTACTAAAAATACAAAAAATTAGCCAGACGTGGTGGCGTGCACCTGTAGTTCCAGCTACTTGGGAGGCTGAGGCAGGAGAATGGCGTGAACCTGGAAGGTGGAGCTTGCAGTGAGCTGAGATCACGCCACTGCACTCCAGCCTGGGCGACAGAGCAAGACTCCGTCTCAAAAAAAAAAAAAAAAAAAAATGTATTTTCTCTTTAAAAAAATTGTTACTAATATAATTCTCATTTCCAGTTTCCTATCTCAGTAACAACTCCTTAAGAAATGATGCAACAGAATTAAGTAGTCATGAGCTAGTGATTCCTGTGCACACTTTAAAAGCACTAATGTGTGTTTCAGAATTCTGTCAGCCATAGCAGATAGCAGCCAAAGCAGTCCAAAAACACATGAGTTTGAAAATGTGGTTGTTAGATCACAGTACTTAAAGTGGTTTTAGACAATTTACAGTGATTCCCTTAGAATTTCTGTGGAAATCAGTGTATCTCTATTCCAATTCTTGCAGTTCTGCAAAAGCATCAGAAACCCCTGTGTGGAAGGTGTGTGGGTGGAGGTTCTGCAAACACCTTTCATCCTGAGGGGAGGGCTGACTTTCCTACCACAGGCTGGGCTACGCACATGATCTGCTTCAGAGACACGGTTTTTGAATTGCAAGAGTGACAGAAGACCAGACTTGTTTTTAAAACTGGGAAGTAAGTTACAGATGATCTGATACAAACTCCTAATTTTATAAGAAAATAAATGATGACCAAGATGCTTAAATTATTTACTTAATAACACTTCATTAATGACATAGCTTAGATTATAATCTATATCTTCAGTTCCTGAAACAACGTTTTTTCTTACTATGCCGTGCTACTGTAAGTTATTTAGTGCAGACTTAAAAAAAAAAAAAGCACCCAATAGATTTCAGAATGTATGTCTTTGGCAATCAGAGACAGGTTTGAGAAAAAGAGTAATTGTGAATAAAATTTGATTCAAGTATTTTTAAACAGGTGCTTCCATCTGAAACAAGGGGAAAAAAGAATCTTTCTCTAGTCAACTGAACATGGGTATTATGTGAACAGAAATGCAAAGTGGAGCATCATTCAGTCCTCTCTCCCCATTCTCTGAAAAATCTTTTGTTTCTAAGTAGAAATTAGCTAGAGAAAAGATCCCCTTTCCAGGAGAGGCAGGCACCCACGTTATCAGCTGTGCTGTGCCGTCTTCCTCTCTCCTCTTTTAGTACCTGGAAGGCACAATTGTATTTTCCTACTGGCTTACATTCTTCATTATGTAGTTTTTCCTTTATTCTGAATAACTCAAGAATAGTCCCAGAAAAAAGGGGGAGAGGAAGACAAAATGAAAGAGAGAGACAGCAAGAGAAAAAAAAGTCAGAAATTCATTACCTTTTGCAAAGTACTCATTATGGTGAAAAGCCACGAAGGACACTGGAGAATGTAGAAAATTACTATTAAGCACAGAGAATGGTAAATATTCCCGACTATATTGGGGATGAGACGTAGAATAAAAAAGCTTGCTGGTGGTAAAGCAAGCAGAAGGGAAAATAGTAATGGAAATGAAACACGTTGAGGCATCTTAGTAAGTGAGACCCACGAGGAGAAGGGAAAATAATGATTTTGTCATTTCTAGCTGAATGTATTGGATGAACCAATATCAAATACAAAGTGCTTGTGGCTATTTTTAGCAACTCCCTCTGATCTCCTTCTATAATTCAGGAATGGTCTTTAGTGTCGCAACCGTTCTTTTTCTTTCCCCTTTCCCCTCAACCTTCTGCAATGGTTTTATCGCAACTCAAGTCCCGGAAGATCTTGTTTTCCAAATGGACTTTTCAGTGGCCACTCTGATTAGTACAAAGGACTGCAATAGCAGCCCATCAAGTTATAGGCAGAGACATTATGGTGACTTTTATATCCAACTTTAATCTCAGGCTCAAACATAAAGCCTATAGCTACAATCTCAAGAATAGATCAATGTCAAAGGTAGCAAAGGAGGTCAAACTGAATGCAGAAAGAGCTTGAGGCGACTGAAAATCATATCAAGGTGGCAGGTCATCGTCATTCCACTTCATGAATACTTTACAAAGCAGGGACTGGTGGTCCCCAAACCATTTAAGGCTTTTATTGCTTTGCCAGGCAGCCTGCTTAGAATCCTGACTGTCAAGCATTAGCACCTAGAGGGCTCTCCAAGGTTGGTGGAATTTTCAGTTCATTTGTCGTTCTGTCTACATAAGAGCAGTTGAGTTTATAATAGACACTTTGGTGCACTGGTATATTCGTCCCTGATATCACGCTCATCGCTGCAACTGTGATGAAATAAGCAATGCTTTCAGGTTGCACACAGCAGAAAAACACAGCTGTGCATATATGATGAGTATTCCATACATTTCAATAAATTCAGCACATTCAAGTGAGTTTACTGAATAAAGGTGCAAAAAATGGAAAGCGAATAAAGGAAGAATTAATGAAACAAGAAAGGCAGGCAGGAATGAAAAAGGGTAGAAGAAATATAAATGGGAGGACAAAGGGAAGAAGTAAACTAGAGAAGACCTAAATAAGAGGAAGGAAACAGTGGGTCTTTTAGATTCAACTATAATTTTATTGACTTGTAGAATTCAACTTTTAACAGTAAAGTTATTTTTATAGTTGGTCATCAAAATGTCATTATTGAGAAAGATGTGGCTAGGAAATTAATGGCGATAGTTCATTTTGGATTTTTAGGACAAACAATTGGAGCTTTGTGAAGAAGACCCATATGTTATTTTCTTTGGTTTAAAATTTGATATGGGGCAATTAAGAACAAGCAAGTGGTAATGGTCAACTGAGGACACAGACAGGGACTCCTATGCAAAAGTTTAGAACTGTAGAAATAGATGTATAGCTATAATAGCAGAAATTCTTTGGCATATTATTGTGAATTTAGATGCTGTATTCTATAACAGTGAATTAGTTATTTATTATGGGTTGTTTATAAAAGTTTTACCTTCTATACTCCAGATGTCTGACCACTATGGCCCTAAATTTATTTTTGAGTTAATTCTCACATTCTACCAAAAAGGAAATACAGGATACACACAAATAAGTGCCTTGAATGTGACATTCTGTCTGTCTCTCTCTCCCTTTCTCTCTCTCCCTCTTTCTTGCATGCACACACACACACACAGAGAAAAATTCACTGCTTAATAAAGCCATGCCGTGAATCACCTCTCTCTATCTCTACCTCTCTTTGAGATTCAACATCCCGTTATCTAATTTTCAACAGCCTGGGAACTGCTTCCCTAATAATTTTCATGAAATAGCAGAATACAGACCACTATAGTTTTTAGGGTTCTGTGGAAATTGTGGATAGGAAAACACTGGAAGCAGATATAGAAAGCATAACGTTTATGCATGCGCGCACCTTAGCTCTCTGGTACACAATGGATTATATATGATTTTAATTTCTTTTCTTAGTGCTTCTATGCATTCTTCAAATTTTCTACAATGAACATACTACCTTTACATTATATCATTATTTAATGAGAATATATTGCTGCTGTTGTTATTCCTATCCAAGTGACAAGGAGAGTAAAATCTGTATTTCATAGCACAGTGACTACTTCTTAGGATTCTTTGAAACCTTAGACATCAGTGTAGATTCTTAATTTTTATTTTACTGTATTTCTACCCAGTCCTAGATTTTACTTTATGGATATCTCAGCAGTGCCTCCAAGACTGATCGGTATTTTCCAGCAGCCTTTAGGACCATCAGGCTTCAAAATGGGCATAGATTCAGGCAAACATACTATCCCCGTACAAACACCATTCTAATATATTTAAAAAATAAATAAACACACCCCATTTTATAGATGCATACATGTTGATCGAATTGAAAATTCACAGTCGCTATAATTTAATTGCATAAATAGCTTTTTAAAAACTAAAAATGAATTTTACACCCTTATTGATCCAAAAATGGGAAATGGAAAAACTTTGGTTCAGTTGTTTAGCTGAATTTTAAAAGGATAAAAGTATGCCCAGATATGTAACACATATGAATAGTACTTCACTGGGGAAGTGATTATCTTATTTTAGAGCATTTATAAATTCAATGAAGTGAAGAAGAAAGAGAAGATTCTTGAGCACCTAAGATTGCAGATGATTTTTTTTCACATTGCTAGACTATTTAGTAATGAATGTGGGATTAACTAACGTGCCTGTTAATCGGAAAAAACAAATAAGGTACATCTATTTCTTTTTCTTTTTTTTTTTTTGAGACAGAGCCTTGCTCTGTTGCTGTAGTGCAGTGGTGCGATCTCGGCTCACTGCAACCTCCGCCTCCTGGGTTCAGGAGATTCTCCTGCCTCAGCCTCCCGAGTAGCTGGAACTACAGGCACCCGCCACCATGCCTGGCTAGTTTTTGAATTTTTAGTAGAGGCAGGGTTTCACCATGTTGGCCAGGCTGGTCTCGAACTCCTGACCTCAAATGATCTACCCATCTCAGCCTCCCAAAGTGCTGAGTTTACAGGCAGAAGCCACCACGCCCAGCCTCTTTTCTGTTTTTTAAGTTAAGGGAGAATGTGGCAAGTAGTCTTTTGTCATGATGAAAGATTCATCCTTCCTTTGTCCCCACACATTCAGCAGTGTCCTTTTGTTAAATTGTTAAATTTTCACCTGTAAGGACACTCTCAAATTTCAGCTGTGTTTAATATAGATAATATTTGAGGAGTAAGGAGTGGTCGCATATAGTGTAATTTTCCTTTAGGATATCCCTGGCTAAAAGCCATGTGTTTGAGAATGGAGTTATAGGATTAGAATACAACCTCTGCGTATCTAAGACACTGTACTGCTCCTGAAGAAAATGTCTGCTCCATGGTGAGCCGTAGCTTCCTATATTTAAAAGCAAAGATTGAGAAAGAGATGATTGTAAAATCATAACTGGAAATGAGATGTACAGCCAAGGAGGTACACACATTACAGTCCCTAATAGCCCTCGCACACTGACGGTGGAGAACAAACCTTGAAAGTTTGTTCTCTACCATAAGGTGAAGATTTGGGTTGGTAAATTCCTCCCTGAGCATTCTAGCCCCAGGTTTCACAATTCTTTATTCAGAAACCAAGGGGATAACCCATTTCAGTGTGGTGGCAGAGCAACGTTCCCCGGAGTAGGCTTTGCATTGTTTTATTTGTGCCGATGGCAATTTTCTGTCCAAATCTGCCTTGGGAAGTTTTCCTCCAGAATAGATGCAAAAGTTATTTCATGCAAATGGGAGTTCCACAGGTCCTCAGACTCTCTTAGTGTGAACCCCAATATAATAAAAGGGTGGACAAGGAGTTACACTTTATTCTGCCAGCAAAACACTGCTAAATAACACACTTGATCACTCTGTGTGCATGAATGTGTGCGTGTGTGAATGCGTGTATGCACAACTATCCCTACTTACTCCGGGAGTGACTCCCAATAAAAATATAAACTTTGCTGCCTTTGTTTTTACACATTCCTTCGAATAAATCTTAAGCCCAACACATAGAAAGAAGCATAGAAATAACTCTTCTTCAGTATATCGAAAGAATAATAGAGGAATGTGGGTCTCCAAAGTATGTTTGTAATTATAAGAAAAATACATAAAAAATAGAAATAAATGACTTCATTATATGGAAAGAGTAGAGTTTGGAAGAGTGTGTATTTCTAAATGTACTCATAATTATCTGTCCTCCACAAATCATCATCTAAGCACGTTTGTCTTTTAAGTTGACAGTAAATCTTTTGCCAAGGCAAATAGTGTCAGGAAGAGACTGGTACCTTTACAAAGTTTTGCAGTTTTCTTTTTCTTCAAAATTTTAAAGTCATGATTTAGTACTGTGAAACCAGGAGGCTGCTGTCCTAGCAGATTCCAAGATTGATTTCTTCAAGTTCATCCTCACCAGCCCCATTTGACATGTACAAACACAATCAATATAGTTATACCACAGGTAATCACTCATTAGAAGGACTCCATCCATTCCAAGCACTGCGTGTATCAATTTATCATTTCATTTTCATGCATGTCAGAATGGTATGTTTACCTTTCAGTGGCATCATCTGAAAAGACAAGGTTAATACCAACTTAATTTCGTTTTAATGATCATTTAAATTGAATACCTTGATGAACATGACGACTTGGATAGTCTGCTGAGGAAATTCAATCAGAAATTGTCTCAATAATAGAACTGTGGTTTTGATGGATGGTTGTTCATGCTGTTGGATTTGGTCTCCACCCTGTTATGTAGCAGAGCAGAGGAGAAACATCACGGTGCCTGGGGCATGTTGATGAAGCTGATATTCATCACAGAACTGCACTCTTTTTTGGCCAAAGCCTGTTGCAAGAAATATCAGTTTTATTGCCCAAGGCTTTGAATGTTCTGTTTTTGTATATAATTGTCATGAAATAGAGTACACAAATTAATATTTCTATTGCTTTTTTGCTTGTTTCTCTGTGAAATTCATTTCATAGTCAAGAGTCAGCCTTCGTGTTGTTGTTTAATAAGACCTCCACCAGCTATGCCAGGGACAGCTGGTCTCTCCTGTGTGACCCCTCAGCACTTTCTCCGAATTCCCCCCATAACATTCATCACATCCTTTTAGAATGATCTGTTCAGCTGTTTATTTCTCTGACTACATTCTGGTCTGCCTATTCCTTAGCAGCTGAGCTGAGTTGTATCTCTTTTAGGTACATACAAAGCTTGGGAGGCATCTAAAAAGCACTCTGTTGACATTAGTATTCATTCATAATTGTGTTTCATAAACTTTTGTTCTGTGGTAAAAAATCTTTTTCTACTCACCTATTATTTTTCTTGTGTCCATATTCCAACTGTGAACTGTAGCATTTATTTTTGAGATTTGAGTCATGGGTCATCACTTCTGAAATGCTTATAGTTTAAAACTATACTTTAAATCATGCTTTCAGAATAAATGAGCTCATTTAGAGCTAACAGCCACCTGTGAAGATAGGAACTGTAATCTTCATTCGGAAAAAGGCAGAGAATAGTGACGGGGTCGAATAGGCTATGGTTTACTTACTGTGTTTTCTATTCACTCCCCCAATTCCATGTGAGTGGAAATTTCTTTTTTCATTTATTGGTAACTCCTCAACAATCAGATAATCCCTAGGCACAGTAGATGCTTAATAAATATTTGATGAATAAATGATTATGTAAATGAATGAACAAATGTCACTAAACATATATTAAATCTCAGCCAAGCCTCCAATTCTTTCTTGATTAAATGTCCTGCCTTTTCTCCCTATAGCTGTTCTAAACCTTATCCATTGTGATCAAGCCTTTCCCTTCCCTCACGGCCCTCCAGATGAACATCAGAAACCACCCAAAAACCACCTTTGCAGAGAAGAAAGAGGCCTTGAGGAATGATTTCCCTCACTTTCTTGCCCTAAGTATCAAGAGAGCACCAAAATTTCATTTGGGTCTTCTCCCTCACCCCTTCAGGGTTTAGCCTTCCACCTATACTGGATTCTATTTGACTCCAGCTTCTCCCTGATGGTTTCTCATCAGGTATCTCATCTCTCCTGCACATGAATCCATTCCCTCTTTTTTTGTCTTCTTTCTCAAACCCTGGGCATGATACAGCCACTCTTACTCTCTAAATTATATTTCTCCTCTTGGTATCAGCCTCCCTTTCTTCCTTCACAGACAACAGTCTCCTAGGAGTCTCCTTGCTATGTCCACACATTTAAATCTCATCTACTTCTCCCATCATTTTATCTGATTTCTATCCTACCAATGCTGCTAAATCGATGATCTGTGATCTCTTAATTGCTAAAATCAATGAATGTGTTTCAGTTCTTACCGTATTTAGTCTTTGCGAAGTTTTGCTTTCTCTCGACCTTTATGTGGATTTTATAACTCCTTTGCTTTCATGACACGCCTCTCTCTTTCTACCTCTGTCTTAATGACCAGTATTCTTCTTACCTGTTCCTTAAAGTAACAATGCTTCCAAATGTGTTCCCTTGGTTCTCTGTTGCTCTTTTTTATACGATCCCTTGGAAAGTCATCCCTATTCCAGTGATTTGGTTGCCACATAAATGCTGATGTCTCCTAAATCTAACTAACTCTAATGTCTTGCTTGAGTTTTAAATTATAAATCTAACTTTTCACCAAACCCAATATTCTAAAAATTGAATTTCTTATTTTCCCTGGAACCTGTTTATGTTTGAAATTTCATGTCCGTTCAAAATGAGTACTACTATCAATCAATGCAGCAACCTAAACCAGATAATTTAGCCTTAACAATTTTTTCTTCATATGCCACATCTAATTGGTTTTTAATTCCTCTCAAATTGTATGACTGAATAGTTCTTACTGTTCTTTCTACTCATGATACTTTCACTTGAGCTTTTATCATCTCTTGTCTAGAAAACTGTAAAGGTAACTGAGGGCTGTCATTGAATCTGGTCTTTTTTGTCCTTCTATCTATCCACCCTCTATATTGCTGCTGTAATTTTATTCCTGACAAAAATCTTAGTATCATGCACTGCTGTTTTATTCTTTCAGTGCCTTTTAGTCATCACAGAATAAATGCTAAATTCGTCAGCTTGCCGTACAAAAAGATCTGGCATGTCCCTGATAGCTTCATCAATTAGAAATCTATGTTATTCCCTGTCCCACCCTCATTTCCTGCCAACCCTGTTCTATTCGTTCCAATCATACAAAATCATTCAAAGACCTCGAATTGTGTTATAGCTTCATCCCTTTAAAAGTATTTAGTTGGTCTAGAATAATCTTTTTATTTACCAATCCTGCTTTCATCTGATAAGCTATTCTTTACTTTTTAAGATACAATTGTCAACAACACTGTTATCCCTCCCTGATCCCATCCAAAGCATAATTGATGACTTAATCCTTTGAATATCTACCATGATTTGTTCATCAACATAAATTTCTTTAACCACTGACTGACTGTAATTTTTCATCTTTATATTTCCAGGGTCTTACAAGAACATATAGTAACTAATCAGTAAATATTTATTTGAATTAATTTAAAATTATCTATATTACAATATCAATTATGTCTTATCATTTACTTTTATGTACACCTATTCATTAGTAATGAGCAATTCTTAATTAGTAATTAGTAGATTAGTTTGACCTCATGACCTGCTCTACTTCATCGCTGGCTTTCTAATGTCTGTCACATCAGGTTGGTAAATATTAGGTGTTGATAAAAATATTTTTAAGAAACTCAGGGAATTAGTAAATTGTTTCCTAAAATTATGTTGAATACTTGAGAGGATTGTTATATACGCCGGAGGCTGCTATGACTTAAAACTATTGCTTCATTTTTTGTTTTTTGGGTTTTTATTTTTTTTGCTTTTTTATTAGTTTATATTACTAAGGAGCATATAGTGGCAGAAAATAGGAAGTACAGCATAAACTATTACAGAGTTTTACTTGAAACACATGAAGTACGATATAATAAATATCTTTTAAAAATTTTAGTGAGGAAAGAACACTTAAGATGAGATCTACTCTCAACAGATTTTTCAGTGTACGATACAGTACTGTTATCTATAGGCACAATATTGTATAGCAGATCTCTAGAACTTATTCATTTTTATAACTAAAATTTTATACCCATTGATTAGTAACTCCCAGTTTCTCAATTCTCCCAGCCCTTGACAAATATAATTCTATTCTTTGCTTCCATTGATTTAACTATTTTAGATACCTTAGATATTGGTGTGAATGTGGTAAAAACAGAACACTTCTACACTGCTGGTGGGAATGTAAACTAGTACAACCACTATGGAAAACAGTGTGGAGATTCCTTAAAGAACTAAAATTAGAACTACTATTTGATCCAGCAATCCCACTACGGGGTATCTACCCAGAGGAAAAGTCGTTATACAAAAAAGGTACTTATACATTCATGTTTATAGCAACACAATTCACAATTGCAAAAATGTGGAACCAACCAAAATGCCCATCAATCGACGAGTAGATAAAAAAATTGTGAGATATACATATGTGTATATACATATATACACATGTGTGTATAGACATATACATATAGACACATACATATATACACATGTGTAGACACATACATATATCCGTGTATAGACACATACATATATGTGTGTATATAGACATATACACGTGTGTATACGTGTGTATATACACATATACATATATGTATATACACACGTGTATATATACATATGTGTGCATATACATATATACACGTGTGTATATATACATACACATATATACATATGTATACATGTACATATACATGTATATATACATATACATACATGTGTCTATATACATACACATATACACATATGTATATGTATATACACACGTGTATCTACACACGTGTACATGTGTATATACACAAGTGTGTATATGTGTATATATGTATGTGTGTATAATGTGTAACACGTGTATATATGTATGTGTGTATATGTATATACACACGTGTATACATGCATATATATACGTGTGTATACATACATATGCATATATACACACGTGTGCATAGCTACATATACATATATACACATTTATGTGTGTATACATTTACATACACATATGTGTGTATATATATATATGATGCAATACTAAGCCATAAAAAAGAATGAACTAACGGCATAGCAGCAACCTGGACGGAACTGGAGACTATAATTCTAAGTGAAGTAACTCAGAAATAGAAAACCAAACATCATATGTTCTCACTCCTAAGTGGGAGCTAAGCTATGAGGATGTAAAGGCACAAGAATGATACAATGGACCTTGGGGACTCAGGAAGGAAAGGGTGGGAGGAGGGTGAGGGATAAAAAACTACAAACTGGGTTCAGTGTACACTGCTCAGGAGACAGGTGCACCAAAATCTCACAAATCACAACTAAAGAACTTACTCATGTAACCAAATACCACCTGTTCCCCAAAACCTATGGAAGTAAAAAATTAAAAAAATAAAACTTACTTACATGAGTGGAATCGTGAAGTATTTTTCACTCTGTGACTGGCTAATTTCACTGAGCACAATGTCCTCCAGGTTCGTCCGTGTTGTCATATGTTGCAAGATTTTCTTCTTTTGTTTGAAGTCAAGATCTCAAAGATTTAGCAGCACTTCCATGTTTACTGCAGCACCAGTCACAATAGCCAAAATATGGAAACAACCTACATATTCATTGGTGGATGAAAGGATAAAAAAATTGTATATATATTCAATGGACTATTATTCAGCCTTAAGAAAGGAAACCTTGCAATATAAAAATCTTATAAAAGAAACATCATGTAATTGTTTATTTGAATACATAAAATTGGGTTTTCAAGCATAAGATAACTTGCTATTCCTCCAGACAAAATGAGCTCTTAGAAATTATAATCAAATAAATGTAATTGTGATGAATTAAGTAAAAAAGAACCAGCAATGCATACACTTATGTTTCAGTAAAATTCAGAAGGATATAAAAATGAGAGTAAAAAGGAAATTGGTAAACATCTTTCTATTTTGGCTAAACTCACAGTGTTTGAATAATGGCTGTGAGTATTCTGACAAACACCTGCAGCCCACTTTACCCATCCTTGGTTGGATTTATTATACTGTACACCCAAAGCTGGGAACCTGCAGGTCTGTGATCATTCATATTATTATTATATGAAATTAAACTGGTGTAAAGCCCTAAAAGAAGAGTTCTTAAGACCCTAGCATTACCTGTATATTTGCAAAACAGTAATTCTGGAAATAATCCCCTAAGGATTCCAGAATAGTGAAAGCATATTTAAATAAATTATAAGGCACAGTCAAAATTCACCAGGCTTATATTCTATTCACTACTTAACTGGTGAGTGAGACCTTGATATCAAATACGTTATTTTTTTCCTGACATAGCCATAATATTATTCTCATATTTTACCTAAAACTTCAACTGCAGCAGTAAAAAAAAAAGAGCAAAGCAGTACCTGCTGTAATCTATCTGTTGGTACAGTGCTACTGCACAAACTGGGTATACTTGTCTTGATAGGAAAGCAAGACGGACATAGTGTATCATCCTCAAAATGTCTGGAAGCTAAGGTCAAATTCCTAGTTCTTCCACGTATTCGTTGTGTCCTCTGTCACCTTACACACATCACAATGAAGTGAAGTCTGTTCCTAACCTTGCGAAGTCTCCAGTTGCAGGTGGGGTGGGGAGAAAATGTATTTGTTGGAAATATGATAGGACTATCAAAATATATGCAATCAGCTACCTAAACTGTTGAGTTCATTCTGTTGCAATATAAAATATATTTTTTGATGAAAACAAAAAACTATGAGAAATTTGACATGTTATTCCAGCTTAACCCTTTAATTTTTAACCTGCCTCTCCTGTCCTTTTGAAATTACTTGTTAATAATAAAAATGTGTAGCTTAACATTACTTAGCATGCACCATTCTTAGTAGCATTCAAATTTAATGGTTCAGAACCATATCATTTAAAGTGAAAGAATCATGGTTTTGAGTTTTAGTCCACACCTGCTTTTGTGTGACTAGGACAAGTTACATTCTGAAGTTACTGTCTTTAAACTGAAAATGTATATAATAAAAATACCCACCTCATATTACAAATGTTTTTTGTGGTAGCAACCATAAAGTGCTTAGCACATTGCAAATATGTAGTAAGCGTAAAATAATATTTAGATTATTATTATCCCAGAGATTCATTTATTGAGATAATTAATGCCACTCTTTTTAAAGGCCAAAGTCAGGGCAGGGATGGCTGAATATAATGTTTTCATATAAGCAGATGTTCTTCTCTCCCAATTAAACTTCCATGGCCTGTGGTAAGGAAGCAGCAGTGTAAATACCTAGTTCTTCGTTAGAATTTCTAAAGGACTTGATTTTACAAGGAATCAACATGAGAAGGACAACTTTTATGGATTTGCAGTCACATTGGAGACAAAATGAGGAGGTTCTGGATTTCTCTGTAGCTTGTGGGAATACAGCTGGAGTTGTACCAGGTAGTTAACAGTTTTGAGTTGGAAAATGAGCTATAAACAAAGGGACTCAAACTATAGGACAATCCGCTATTGAGAAGTAAGAAAAAGTGAGCCAGAAAGTTCACTTGCTTAAAGATTCATCTTTGTATTCAGTTTAGGGAGTTACTTAGATAAATTTAGTTATTAAAGGACTAGAGGCAAAAAAAACTCCCAGTGCTAGGAAGGGCCTGGTAGATTATGGAGCAAGCACAGTTTCCCTGCAGCCCTTCTCCTGCCCCTAAAGGCAGAAAACCAGCTGATCTAGGGCTCCTCTCAAAACTTGCCAGCCTTCCTGCTTCCATGTGTGCACATTAGTTATGTTATTGTCTAATAATATCTGCTTGCTTTCTATCTCACAGGGATATAGTAAGAATTAATGGTATGAATTCTGCAAGCTCTTCAAGACCCCTAGAGATATGCAACATAAATATGTTATGTTTGTATATATTATTTCTTCAACTCGTTTTGTACCTAGTACATGGGAGAGGAAGATATATGCATTTGTCTAGCCAGCTAACTGATATTTCTGATTTAATCATTACACAATGTATACACATATCAAAACATCAAACTGTATCCCATAAATATATATAATACAAATATATGTTGATTAAAAAAATTTATAAGGAATTTCTTTTAAAATAAAATCAGATTTTATTCTTTGAATTTTGAAAAAATCATAATTAAAAATAAATTGGTCTTGATTTTTTTTGTATCCTCATCAATGATTTATTTTCATAATAGCCATACTACTAATAAATATCTATACACCTAATATATTTTAATTCTTGGAAATAACCATCAGATCATTCTATCTCAACATTATTTTGTTGTTGTTCAAGCACACCTGTTCTCTGCCTACTATCCTGGCTTCTCCCATCTTTTTATAAAAACTATCTGAAATAAAGGGATTGGAAATGCACGAAATATGTAAATATATAAAATGCATAAAATAAACCCAATAAACTACTATCAGTTATTATTAGATTAAATCATTATATTTTTCTCTAGTAAAAGAATATATTTTATGCCCAACTAATTAATGCCTAATGGCATTAATAGAATGCCATTCACTTCAGATAAATAATAATGACGGCAAAGTATTTTAATAAGATGAACGACCAGGTGAGAGTCCAGCCCCTTACTAAGGTGTGCACCCAGTCCCGATTCATCTGAAAGACACCTGCACAGGAAGAATACATGCTTCTGCAGATCCATGTTAAACCGTTCTGTTTTTGAGGAAGAGAAACTTTCCGTAGCAGTATGCTGAGAATATTTTTCCCCTCGGAGCAGCAATGAATTATTTAGTACTTGATTTGTCAAAGAAAAGCTTGGCTACACTATGGTGACAGAGTTATGCTGTAGAAATAGAATATTGTTTAAGAAATTATTGGTGCAAAAAAAGGCAACTAAAGCAGAAGGCACAGTTGGTTTTCCAAATATACATACATAGCACTCACATTTATCATTATTCAAGGGCTTTATGGGAAAAAATTCTACCATGTTTTGCTTTTATAAAACTGTCTTTATGTCCTGTGTGCATCTGTTGGCTGGCTTTTTCCCCAGTCCCTGTCTCTCTGGCCTTCTGTATTGATTTCTTTTAAGGATCCCTTTTTGTCACTTAAGTTGAAGATAAGTAGAATATTTCTTTTTATGTTATCTGCCTACTTTTTAGTACTTCTTAATCTCATATTGCATGGAATTCTCTATATTAAATGTATTCAATAACATTTTCAATTCCTTTAATGTGTTTCTAAAAAATTGAATTTTGCTTGTTTTTAACAAATATCCCCCTTTCTCTCCTCTCTCTCTCTTTCTGTAAAACTGGCAATTTTCACTATTCAAACTCCTTGTGCATTAAGATCACAATACAGACAGTTCTTGCTTTTCCCAGTTGTGATACTCACAGATTTCAGTTATCCTGGTTTAGTTAAATAATGCCAATTCCCAATGATATGTTCAAGTTTCAGGTACCATGGCATATTAACTGTAAGTAATTGCATAAATTTCAAACTTTGCTGCTAGCCTTTCAGCTCAAACATCACTACATACCAGATGAGCATCATTACAGTGACCAATCAAGCCTCTGCTTTCAAAGTCTTTTGGTGACTGATCCTTCACAGCTGTTATTCAGTTCACACACAGAAGCAAAGCATGATGTTGTCTTTCTTTCTTTCTTGTCTCCATGCTAAAACCACATGACTGCCCAAAAATAGATACTCCAAGTTGGGAACTGGCCATCAAAGATGGAAATGCAGCAAAGACACAAAACATGCTAACACTGGAAGTGAAATCTGAATTGAACATACATGGAATTGTAGAAGAAGTAGCTGATCTAGGGATGCTGACCCTGCTGCCCTAGATTTTACACTCTGCATAAACTGCCTGGACTCTAGATATACAGACAGAGAATCACTGCAAAGGCAAACTTACTGACATTAATGAGGAAAGCAATTGTAATCAAAAGGATAAAGATGTCCCAGATCAAGTGACGCTAACACAAAACTTCACACAAAAGAAAATCTCAGAGATATTTTATGTCATTGGAAACTAAATGACAAAATGTTTACAGCTAATAGAAACTTAGCAAAGGAAAATTACAATCTACTAAAATGTAGAAAAGATGCTCACTGCTTACTGTAATTTATGCTATTAGAAGGCAAGCATTGTTCAAATGACTCTAGATCAGCATTTTACAAAGAACTAAAGCAGTAATTTTCTTTCTTTTCCTCAGAGAATAGGTCTCACTTCATCACCCGGGCTAGATGCAGTGGCATGATCATAGTTCACTGCCGCATCAAACTCCTGGACTCAAGGGAGCTGGGATTACAAGCATGCGCCACAGTGCGCAGCTAATTTTTTCTTCCTTCCTTTCCTTCCTTCCTTCCTTCCTCCCTCCCTCTCTCTTCCTTTCTTCCCTTCTTTCCTTCTTTCTTGCTTCCTTTTCCTTTTCCCTTCCCTCACTCCTTCCCTCCTTTCCTTTCCCCTCCCTCCCTCCCTCCCTTCCTCCCTCTCTTCCTTTCTTCCCCTTTTCTTTCTTGCTTCCTTGCTTCCTTTCCCTTTTTTCTTCCCTCACTCCTTCCCTCCTTTCCTTTCCCCTCCCTCCCTTCCTTTTTCCTTTCCCCTTTCCTTTTTTCTTCCCTCACTCCTTCCTTTCCTTTCCCCTTCCTTCCTTCCTCTCTTTCTTTCCTTTCATTTCCCTTTTCCTTTTCGCTTCCCTCACTCCTTTCCTTTCCTTTTATTCTTCCTTCACTCCCTCCCTTCTTTCCCTCCCTCCCTCTTTCTTTTTCTTTCCTTTTTCCTTCCCTCCCTTCCTTTCTCCCTTTCTTCCCTCCCTCCCTCCTCCCTTCCTTCCTTCCCTCCCTCCCCACTTCCCTCCTTCCTTTCAAGATAGAGTCTTGTCACCTTGCGTAGGCTGAACTCTAACTACCGGGTTCCAGCAATTCTCCCTCCTCGCCCTCCCAAAGTGTTGGGATTACAGGCATGAGCCACTGGGCCCAGCCTAAAGCAGTAATTTTCAATGTATCTAGTGTTTGAAATGACAGTGTACTACATAAATATTAGTTTTACTATTTTTCATTCCTCTATACATTTATAACTGACAATAAGGTTTTTAATGTGTTGGCAAAATTTTTTAAGGTCACATGACAATTGTACTCTTCCCCACTGATAAATATGATCATATTGCATAGTTTTGCCTTGCACAGTCATATTTATAGCATCACTCTGCTCAGCCAAGTGAGAACCGCCTGTACCTAAAAGTTTAAAATATAGGAATGTTTGTAGTTCTGTCAATATGGTCTCTTGGATTAAGACTTTAATTATTTAAAATATTTACCATATTTTAACATCACACTGTATACTTCATGGTACACTCACTACTACAAATCAGAGGTACACCTTGTTTTAAGGCCATTCTCTAAGTGTGTATGTTCCAGAGAATTCATGTCAAAAAAGCTACTGTTCAGGTACCAAAATCATGATCCTAAAGGACAGTAGGATGCTATCATTATTTTTATTGTAAGAGATGAATGTCATTTTAATATCTACGGATTTTTTTAGTTGGGGCTATGTTAACTGTTCGTTCCTTAAAGTTCTCCAGGTTTCATCTATGAACCCCATCCCTCTGACTTCCTACTGTGGGTCATTTTTCACTTTAAAATTATTATTAAAAATAAGATAATAAGACAGAATCTTAAACATAATAAAATTAATGAATAAAAATAAACAGGATGGCCATATGAAGAATGCCTCTGCAATTTTCTTTGGCTTTTTATTTTGTCTTGTTTTGTTTTGAAAAATTGCAATTGGGATCATTGTTCATTAGCTTGCTTAATTAACCTTTTATAAAGCTTCTAGGAGTAAAGTTATCTTTCTAAGCTCAGAAGCAAGGATACTTTTTTTTTTCCCTTTCCATAAACAGTCTTGAGTCTTCATATCTGTGTTAGTTTTCTATCGCTGCTGCAATTATTACTGCCAATTTAGCAGCTGAAAACAACACAAATTTGTTATCTGACAGTCTGGAAATCCGAAGTCCTAAAATCAAGGTGTCAGCAAGGTTGTGTTCTTTCTGGAGACTGTAGGGGAGAATCCATTTCCATTCCTTTTCCAATTTCTTGGCCTTCGTTCTTGTCCTTGCATGTAGCTCCCTACGTTGTAGAACCAGCAATAACATGTGGAATCCTGAGGCTGCCATCACTCAGGCTCTCTGCAGTTGAGGAATGTTCCCCACAATTTCAAAGACTCACATGATTAGATTAGGTGCCCCTGGACAATCCCCATCTCAAGATCCTTAACTTGAATCATAACTGCAAAGTCCCTTTTGCCATGCACGCTAACATGTTCACAGGTAACCAGACTTAAGGGATGGGCATCTTTGGAAGCTTTTATTCAGCAACCACCATATGTGAAAATGAGAATGAGAAAAGGGTTGAATTTCTCCTGACTAGGCTTTTATGAAACTCAGAGCCATGAAATATACCTAGTTGTCTTAACTTCAAGTTTTGCTTTGCCTTCTTGACCTCTTCTCTGCTATTGCCTCTTTCCTATCTATTTGCTGTTTTTAATGTGTTAAGTTTCTTATTATACCTGTGCTTTTACTACAAATGAGTAGTGGTTTTATTTTTTCCTTCACCAACAAGTAAACAAAAATAATATTTGCAGTGCATATTTAATACTTCAGCCTTTTAACTTGCCAAATAGTAATATTAGAAAGAAAAAAATCGATGCTGTATCCATTTTATTAATAATGCAAAAATGTAAAATGGATATGATTATAGAATAAAGGCATTTCTTTCAAAGAAAATAGAATGGCAAATTAATATTTAGTATTTATAACCCCATCTCTCTAGTTTCATTTAAAATGCAGATAAATGAGATTGTGTTTTGATTTTGGGTCCTTTTTTTCTTGTTGTGAATATATTGACTTGAACTGTCTTGAGTAATGACAACGGAAGTAGAGATCAAATGACGAAAGTATTTTGGTGTTTTATAGTTATTCCGTTTCACACGGATAAACTGACCAAAGTGGAAGCAACATACTTTTACTTCACTCAATTTGGAATATTTGGTTTTCAAATAAATATTGAGTTGATTTTTCTCTAAATCTTCTGGTAGGTTAGTTTGGATAAAAATTGCACGTGAGGATATAACCATGTTTCTTTGCAAAATGGCAGAATCTCGAACAGGTACCGTTTTGCTGGGATGAATACAAATGCATTAAAGATGCCAATCATTTTCTCTGCAATTATAGACTTAGCACCCCACACCTCTCTTTTTGGAGCAGCTGCTTGCTTTCACCTTTCATAGAATGTGTTTCCATGGCCTCTTTTGAGTGGACAGTGAGCCAGGCAGCCCAGAGATAGGTCCCTGACTCAAACTCGACCAATTGAATTCTTGCTTCCAAGAACTTAGACTCAGAACATAGAGACACTGAGTCAGTTAGTTGGCGGCGCTATTGCTGTGAGCTCATGTAGGAACTGGGCTGGAGTGACTGTTTTCTGTCATGTGTATGACATAGCAGAAAAATATAGGTGACGAAGTAAGCAAAGAATGAAGAGATGCTGAGAGAGAATAAATGTTGAAAGAACGAGGGAAGAGGGGAATTACTGGGGCCACTCCAGTTTGTTACTGGTGCTCTGTTTTATGCTTTTGATCTTGAATTCCAGGTATCCTTCCAATAAATTCATAAGTTTATATTTAGATGAGGCAAAGGTGGGATTTTTGGTTTGCCTTTTGTTTGTTTTTTGAGACAGGGTCTGTCACCCAGGCTGGAATGCAGTGGCGCAGTTATGGCTCACTGCAGCCTCAGCCTCCTGGGCTCAGGCAGATCCTCCCACCTCAGCCTCTCGAGTAGCTAGGACTACTGGCATGTACCACCATGCCCAGCTAATTTTGTACTTTTTGTAGAGATGGGGTTTTGCTATGTTGCCCACACTGTTCTCGAACTCCTGGACTCATGTTCTGCCTGCCTTGGCATCCCAAAGTCCTAGGATTACAGGCATAGGCCACCATGCCTGGCCACAAAGGTTTTCTGTTTTTGTTTTTGTTTTGTTTTGTTTTTTGCCATTCGTAACCCAAAGGTTTTGTAACTAAGACCTTAATCTATGTGAACAGTCCACTTATCTAAATTGTGCAATAAAATGTTTTGATGAATATCTTGAGGTAATTAGGCATGTCTGGTGTAACAAATATTTAATGAGTGCTTGTTATGTATCATATGCAGAACTAGGCTCTGGAACTACAAAGACAAGTAAGACATAGATCCTATCCAGTCAAACATTTTTCCTGCAAAAGGAATAAGTGCAAGTCCTGCTCTGGGTCAGACAAAAGAAAGAAGCTCCCTTTACTGTTCATTTTTAATGCAGGGTAAAGCTTCAATATTCAATAACAGTGTGTCTCCATGTTAACAATGATTGGATATACTGCAGCAATTTTTCTGATCATTCAGATCTGTCCAATTTGAATTTGACTTTTTATTGAACTAGAACGAGTATAGTAAAGGAATGATGGAAGTGTGATGAATTTAATCAGAAGATTTTTCCTAGATGAGATTTTTCAAGGATTCCACGAAATCCAGTTATACTTAAAGAAATAAAAAAAATTGTATTTTAGGAGAAAGGCCATTTGCAATTGTTATACTTTTTTCCTCTGCCTCCAATGCCAAATCCCTTTATTTTGAAGTATGGCTCATTGTTCAGGAGCTCAGGCTCCTGAGACAGACTTACTGGTTTTGAATCTCATCTTGCCATTTTCTTATTAGGTGATTTCAGCTAATTCAGATACTTGCTCTTGTTTCCTCATCATTAAAAAGGGGATAGAACATACCTACCCAATATAGTCATTTTGCAAACTAAGTGAGATAAAAATGTAAAACTTTTAAAAGAGTACCCAGTACATATTAGCTGCTGAATATATAATAGTTGTTGTTATTGCTCTCTTTAAATGCATATGCAGAAACACAGCACAGCTGTTCCCACACAGCAAACACACTCAGCCCAAGTAGAGGGAGCATGGGGTCTAAACTCATTATATTCTTTAGGGCCTAAGGGATGGGAAGTGCTCCAATAAATAAATGTATGTAGAGTGACTACATTATGTTCAGTATCTTAGAGTTAAGTTAATTATGCAAGCCATCCCTCCAAAGATAAAAACAAATGATATCTTCTTCCTTTATCCAGCTTTGCTATTCAGTAAAAATCAGTTTTATTGTTATTTATTTGAACATTGATTTTTCTCTGGTGCAATAATTAATGGAAAACGAATGTTTATGGTTACTTTTTTTTCATCAGAGAATAAAGATGACTGGGATACAGAGAGTAAATACAGATTTATTTCTGACAATAGTAGTTTAAATAGAAAAGTTATATGCTAAGTTATTCTTTCCCTGTGAAACTTATACAAATATAACTGAATTTATTTGATGGATTGAGGTTAAGGGAATGTGGTATAAATATTTATAAAACACAATTGTATTATATACATAATTTATATATACAGGTATATGTGTGCATATATATGTATGTGTGTGTATATATATATTTTATATATATATGCAATGGAATATGTACTGAGGAATAAACTCGACACACAAAAATAGTGCTATGAGATTTGAGATTTAAGTACCCCTGTCACAAAATGAGAAAATGAGAAGACAAGGAAATACATCTCAATCATCAAAAACAAACCTACAATGTGCCTCTAGGGTTATTCAAAGGATTGGGACATTACAGTTACTAATTATATATAAAAATGTTCATTCTTGTAATGATCAATAAATGCTTAACCCAGATAAAATATTATACTGTTGCCACGTTATCCTGTTCAAGGAAATATATCCCTCATGTTATCTTAACCGTCCCTCCCTGTATTAATCAAGTGTTGATGACCATGACTTAAGGCCTGAAAATATTATGGCAGAAAACCTTGGCAGAGGGAAAGCCAAATTGTAGCGCCTGGGGTTATTTATCATGCTGTCACTGAACACCTAGGGAAGTGCAGTTCCAGCTAATTTATTACAATGTTGTTTTCATTTTTACTGGGCACAGAAGGACTCACACTGAGGCCATCGAGTTGTGATCTGCACTGGAACAGACACAGTGACAATGCTACTTCACTTGCACATTTTTTATGGCATGTATTTTTCCCTGACTCTGCTATTTTCTCATAACATTTAAGAATGTTCGTTAAGCTCAAAAGAAGCTAAGCGCTATTTATATAGGTGGGATGCAGATGGAGAGGGGAAGGTGAGAAGGTTGAAACAAATGAATGCTGCCGCAAGAACGATGTGCATGTTACTTGCAAATGTGACTTGTTTAAAGCCCGAATGTCTTACATAGGGTGACTCTATCAACAAGACCTTTAAGCTGCAATCCAAATGTGGTGGTGCTCCACACTGAAAGGGTTGAGAGTGGATCGAGCTGCTGGAACTGCTAACTCTTTCTTTTTCCAATATAAATGCACATAAAAAATGAAATTGGGGATAGTGGAGACTGATGAGTGGTAACTCACGACACCTAAAGCAGTGAAGAATTTGTCTTAATCTTGTGCAAACATCACATAAGAGATTCTCATATTTTCCTCCCATACACTCAGAAAGTAGCTGATTTTAAATACTCATTTATGATTTGCCTCCTCAAACATATTATGAACTAGGAATCAGTCATTGTTAAGTTGTGGATATTTCCTGATAACATGCAATAAATCTAAATAAATACGCATATATATAAGTATATATATAGACGTGTATACACATATACAGGTGTACACAAATATAATTAATATGTAAAAGCAACATCTAATAGGAATGTCTACTAAATATTTAGTTCAGTTGTAGAGTGGAAGTAAAACACAAAAAAGTCCTGTATCCCCAAAGTTTAGGTATACATCTTATGTTAGCCCTCTCTCACTCTGTTACCCACATGCCATTACAGACTTTATCCATATGAATGAGCATTTGCATTAGAGAGTGACATCTTTGTGCATCAATCATCTAAGAACGTGCAATGATATTAACAACACATGTTGTGTGAATATATGACACACCTATAAATGTAGAAATTGCTTTCACATCTGTTATTTCATTTTAAATGTCCAGCAATCCCTAGGAACATAATAAAGTGGTTTATCTTTTAGCAGCTACAGTAACTGAGAAACAAAGATGTCAAAGGTCTACTTTATGTTACTACTTCATTAGTGACAGTCACAACTAGAACTAAGGACTATGGGTTACTAAATTGTGTCTTATATGGATATTTTAATAGAAAATGTGGATGTTATTACTGATGCTTTATACATCTCTACAGATGTTAGATTTTTTTGATGCAATTACACTTGACCCTTGAACAAAATGGGGGATGGGACACTGTCACCACCACAGTTGAAAATCTATGTATAACTTTTGACAACTCCAAAACTTAACTACTAATAAGCTACTATTCACTGGAAGCCTCACCGATAACATAAACAGTTGATTAACACTTATTTTATATGCTGTATGTATTATATACTTTATTCTGAAGTTATAAAAAGGAAAATGTTACTAGGAGAGTCCTAATAAAAGAGGCCAGACCCAGTGGCTTATGCCTATAATCCTAGCATTTTGGGAAGCCTAGGCAGGAGGATCACTTGAGACCAGGAGTTCGATACCAGCCTGGGCGACCTAGTGAGACCCCCATCTCCACAAAAAAGAAAAAAATTAGCCGTGTGGCGGCATGTGCCTGTAGTCCTAGCTACACCAGAGGCTGAGGCAGGAAGATCACTTGAGCCCAGAGGAGGTTGAGGCTACAGTGAGCTGTGATTGCTCCAGTGCTGGATGACAGAGCAAGACCCTATCTCAAAAAAAAAAAAAAAAAAGGAAAAAAGAAAAGAAAATATATTTACTATTCATTAAGTGGACCTGGGTCATCAACATAAAGGTCTTCCTCCTTGTTGTCTTCCCTTTGAGTAGGTGGAGGAGAAAGAGGAAGAGGAATGGTTGGTTTTGCTTTCTCAAGGGTGGTAGAGGCAGAAGAAAATCCACATGTGAGTGAGCCCAGGAAGTTCAAACCCATGTTGTTCAAGGGTCAACTTTGTTTAACTGGTTTGAGGGCACATACTAATATGGTTACAGATTCGGCATACTTAGGGGCCGGGTGATTACATTATTACTGACCATAATCTAACTCCAGCTATGCTTCTTCTCTTTTGGGGTGTATCAGTCAAGTCAATAAACATTTATGGAGCCCCTCCTTAGGAAGGGCTTTGTTCTGGGCTCGGGAAAGTTAGTTTACAGTATAAATTAAAAAGTAAATACTAAAACTAGAAAAAATCCTCTTATCTCCCATTCTACTGACAGTCAATCAGTAACATTAGCTTAGTAAATTGAGAGACGTCATTTATTATTAGAAAAAGTTAACATTCCCCTGAAATTATTAGGGTCTAATCTCTCTGATAGCAATTTTAAACACTAGCTGTAACTTTTTCATTTTACAGACTGAAATTAAACTTATTGTTCTAGTTTTGGAAAGCTATAAAATAAAGGTCTTGGGAAATTACTTTGACAACTATAAACATGGACTTTTTCCAACATAATCATTAATTAAAGACATACAAGAAAAAGAATGGGTGAATAGATGTAAACATATCTCACCTAGCATTACTATCCTATTTAACACTGAAATAAAAGAAAAATAGTTATAAATTATCAAAAGTTTTACACATGCTAACAGAAAAATCATTTTCAAAGGTTGTTAGTAATCTAGTTTACAGAATATTGAAGTTTACATTTTTTTCACCTACTTTAATTAACCAAATTTATTTTTTTCTATACCAAGGCAGTAAAAAGTTAAAAAAATTGAAATCTTGGATCAACTTACAAATAATTTTATGTGTTTTTCCTTTTTCTGTCTGCCTTTTAAAAATCCTCCAAACTAAATATATTCAATGTCCTCAATGTGAGATTTGTGTCCTCAATGTGTCTTTATTTTTTGACAAATATCTCTTTAATGAAAACCTCAATCGACAATGTTGTAAAAGCAACCACAATACTCTTATAAAACCAAATTCAGGCCTAACAAAATAGAGAGGATCGTGTTTGCACAAACGCCACTGTTCTGGACTCTTTTCTCTTCCAAAATCCTCTCTACTTCACTTCTTAACTCCAGCCTTTGTTGCCACAAATACGGTAGCCAGTATACACATATGGCTAAGAACTTGAAATGTGGTTTAACCAAATTGAGATGTAAGGATAAAATACATATAAAATTTTAAAGACTTAGTTAAAAAAGTAAAATATCTTATTAATAATGATTATATATTTAAATTATTTATGTTGGATATGTTGCATTAAATTATTAAATGTTTTATTATATATAAAACATGTACAAAAACATATTAGTAAAATTATTTCAATCTATAGCATTTGAAGCTTTTATATGAAAATTTAAACATGTCTGTGACTAACAAGAAGTTGGAAAACAAGTGAAATTACTTATAAATAATTTATGGTGAAAGGAGAAATCACAAGGGATATTCAAAACTTTCCAACTGAACAAATATGAGAATGTAACAATAAAAATTGTAGAATGATGAAACAATGCTTTGAAGAAAATTTATAGCTATAGGTTTATTGATTATAAAAGAATGATGTACAGTCATCTTAGTTTCTAGCTTAAGAACTGAAACATTATACCAATTTTAGGGGCAGTCAGAAATACCTCCCAACCCATTTTATGAGGTTTCTGTACTGTTGAAACAAAGTCTCACAATGAGAACTCAGCCAAGCAAAAAGAGTTTAGATCAGAAACTCTCATGATACACATGCAAAATTCTATAATAATCATTAGCAAATCAAACTCTCTAGTACATCATGACATCATGAAAGAAATACACCATGACCAGTGGGTTCGCCCCAGAAATGTAAGCTTGGTTTAACATTAGGAAAAATCAATTGATATAATTCACCATATGAATAGAATGAAGAGAAAACCCCTATGATTATCTCAACTGATGCTGGAAAGAGGCCTTGACAAAATTCAACACTCATTTAGAATAAAACCTCTCAGCAACTAGAAAATGAGATAAACTTCCTTAAATAATGAAACACATCTATGGAAAATCTACATCTGACATTATTAGTTAAATATTAGAAGATTTTCCCAAAACTTGACAATAAGAAAAACCTAAATAATGAAGAGAAATACAACATTCATCGATCTGGAGAGTCAGTATTTTCAATATAGTCTTTCACTCCAAATTGTCAAAATTTCATCAGGGTTTTGGTAAAATTGAACAGCTAATTAAAAAATTTCCATCTATTGTAAACCACCTAAAATAGGTAAAGGAATTTTTAAAAGAAGTACAAAATTGAAAGATCTTTTTGTTATCTGATTCCAAAATTTGCTACAGTGTGTGCTATGGTAATTGGGAGAGTGTAGTAATGTACTAAGCACACAAAAATGGATAAATGTAACCCACCACAAATAGACCCTGTAGAACTAATTTATGGCCATAGCACCAATTCAGCTTAATGGGGATATCTTTCAACATACAGTGTTGGAACAAATAAATATTTTTACTAAAGACAAGAACTGTGACCTAGATGTTACTTAATGCACAACTTTAATCCAAGAAGAATTATAAACCTAAACATAAAAGCTAGAACAATAAGGCTTCTAGAAAAAAAAAGGATCATATGTTGATAGCATTGGAATAGGACAATTTTTTACAGGATATAAGAAGCACCAAAATGAAAAGGACAAAAAAGAAAAAAATGACAAGTTGGAATTCATAAAAATGAAAATTTAAAGATGTAAAAATCAACCACAAAAAAACAAGTGACTGTGGTAGGCAGAATAATGTCCTCCACTTCAAAGATGCTTATATTATAACCTCCAGCACCTGTGACTATGTTACCTTGCTTGGCAAATGGCACTTGTAGATGTGATGTGATGTGATGTGATTGATTGAATTAAGGATCTGGAGATGGAAAGATTGTCTTGGAGGACCTGGGTGCACTCGATCTCATCACAAGGCTTCTTACAATCGGAGGACCTTTCCTTGCTGAGTTGAGAGCAAATTACTTTGAGTGACTACTCTGTACTTTAGTTAGTCAGGGATTTGTGACTACAGAAGAACGGTTAGAGAAATGCAAAAGGCTTGGCTTGAAGATGGAGGAAGGGTCCACAGTTAAAGGAATATGTGCAGCCTCTAGAAATTGCAAACAGCAAAGAAAGGGACTCTGCTCTAGAGCCTGCAGAGAGGAGTGCAGCTCTGCCAACACCTCGATTTCAGCCCACTGAGACCTGCATCAGACTTCTCACCTACAGAACTGTAATACAAAATACCTTTGTGCTGTTTTAGGCTACTAAGTTTGTGGGAATTTATTACACAGCAACAGAAATGAAAAATGGGCAAAGACTTGAACAGATACTTCACCAAAGATAAAAAATGACCAATAAGCAAACAAGGTGCTCCACTTCATTAGTCTTTAGGGAAACACAAACTAAAACTGGAATGAGATACCATTCTACACCCACTAGAATGACTATTGTTTGAAAAAACAACAACAACAACAACAGGAAACATACTCCATTGGCAAGGATTTGAAACAACTCATGGGACTGTAAAATGGCCCCATCATATGTAAACTGCTCGGCACCATTGTGCTAGAGCTAAATATATACTCTATTGACTATCTAAAGATAAAATGGTTTAAGGAGCACCCAAAAGGTGCTTCGTGTCTTTCAAATAAATGCAACAACTAGAGCCCAGAGAGATTTATCATTGCACTTTGTAAAATCCTTTTGGTTCACTTATTTATTTTTTTATTACACCTGCCTCTCCCCCTCACCTTCCTCCTTATACTCTATGGCTGCTGGTTCCTGTTTATCATTTATTTAAGGGGCATGTTTTCATTTATTCACAAAAAAAGGTGACATCACATCTATTTCAAGTGACAGCTACCAAATAGCCTGGTCTACTAGCCTGATTAAGTGCACAGATAGTTTATTTCCTTTTTCCCTAAAGAAGAATTATCCTCATAGATTGGAGGTAGGGGAGGAAGAAGTAGAAGGTCCATTGGAACACATTAATCTTTTACTAATAATTGTTAAAATTTAGCTAAAAGTTTTAAGGCCTCGTAGATTGGGTACATTCTATATCTCTGAAAATATTTGTTTAATTGTCTGAAAAAGGAGAGTTGGATTTACCAAGGTAATTATTCAGTAAACAAAGGTAACGATGAGCTACTTGGAGGACTATAATTTTATACTTAAATAAAACGTAAACAGTTCAGTAGCCAGGCTAAGACCAATTTTCTATGAATCAGTCAAGTAAAGATTCGGAATGAACAGGGTACAAATTTTGGCAAATATATAACCTTGCTAAAGTAGATAGGAAAAGCATAATGACAATTGTTTCTTAGGCCCTTTTAAAAGTGGGAGACTGGGCATTCCTCCTCATGTAGAATTAAGGTATTAGTTAAGCATGCTAAGGAAACAAAATTAAGAGACAGTCTAACTTTCTGTAATTTAGTGGTTAGAATTCTGTTTTTTAAAAGTCTAGATGAAAACAAAAATCGCTAATGCCAGCTAGAGAGTGGGTGCATATTTTTTGACTTCAGGTGGTTCTATCTGGTTAGTTTCTTCTGTCCTGAGAGCAATAGAAACTTGGATAAAAGCAACCATTTAGGTCTGTTAGCCTCCCTGGCTCTCCCTCATGCCTGGAGAGAATCATGTAAACTGTATATCACTGTACATATCTCCTTGAAATTCAAATATATTGTTTATTTGTTCATGTAGTTTGCTTTCCCACATTTTACAATTGAGCCTCATAAATAGGCAGTCCAAGATTTTCCTCTCAAACTGCTCATCTGAAAACTCTAAAGACACATGGAGTCATACTCAGTTTAAAGGCATTAGGGCTATTTCCAAGTGCCAGAGGGAAGCAGAAAATGAGTGTCAAATCAATGAAAGTGATATTCTTGCCTGGCTTTTTTCTTGGTGCTGTGTGTGGGGCTGTGTCCACTACAATGTCCTTATTAGCTCAGTTGTCTGCACAGGACCTGGTGATCCCCCAGAATTGGATGTAACAAAAAAAAAAAAAAATAGGTTTTTTAGTTTAGACTCACAGACTTGGCTGTTCTTTCCCAGTCATGGCATTATGGCAGGGTAACTGAGCCCTGAGTGTGTATAGCTTCAGCCATGGACTCTGCTGCCATCCAGCCTTCTCCACAAAATGCCAGAGCTTGCTGAAAAACTCAGATGGCCAGTCCAAGCTCTGCTCTCCCTACAAGGCGTTCTCCTCTGGGGCCTGTATTGTCCTTTTCTGCCCCCATATCACAGTCACAGCCACTCCCATCCATCCACTGAATCTCAAAATGGAGTCAGGCTTGAAACTTTCACCCAGAAGGTCTCCTGAATCCAGGGAAGAGTTACCCTCTGCCTTGCAGGAATGTGCCAAACAAGAATGGTAAGAAATAGTAACATTGGTTCAGCTAGAGAAATGTTTCAGAAGGGAAAATGACACCTCCTAGATTTGCATTTTTATAACTAAAAATGATCATTTAAGAGCTTTAGAAGGAGGCAAAAAAGTTTTCTACCCAGACGACCTTCTATCTAAGTTGCTAAACAGAGAAACCTGGCAGGATGTTTAAAGCTCACCTTACCAGGAGACCTATTTTATATGCTTAGTTGAGTTTTTGTTTCATTATGTTATTATTTGTGAAGATCCCCAGTATATGACACTCATAAGTAACCTCAGTAAAGTTTCAGTTTACAAAATCAATACAGAAAAATTGGTTCCATTTCTATACACCCATAATGTTCAACATGAGAACCAAATCAAGAATGCAATCCTATTTACAATAGCAACACAGAAAATACCTAGGAATACATCTAACCAAGGAGGTGAAGGATCTCTACAAGCGGAACTACAAAACACTGCTGATAGAAATCACAGATGGCACAAACAAATGGAAAAACTTTCCATGCTCATGGACTGGAAGAATAAATACCATTAAAGTGGTCGTACTGGCCAAAGGATCTACATATTCAACAATACTCCTATTAAGCCATCATCATAATTTTTCAGAGAATTAGGAAAAAACTATTTTAAAATTAATATGAAACCAAAAAAGAGCCCAAATACCAAAGCAATTCTAAGCAAAAAAGAACAAACCAACATGGCACATGGATACACATGTAACAAACCTGCACATTGTGCACATGTACCCTAAAACCTAAAGTATAATAAAAAAAAAAAAAGAACAAAGCTGGAGGCCTCACATTACCTGGCTTCAAACTATATTATAAGGTTACAATAATCAAAACATCACAGTACTTGTACAAAAACAGAAACAGAGACCAATGAAACAAAGTAGAGAACCAAGAAATAACACCACACACCTACAGCCGTCTGATCTTCAATTAAATTGACAAAAAAAAAGCAATGGAGAAAGGACTCCCTATTCAATAAATGGTGCTGGGATAGACCGCTAACCATATGGAGAAGGATGAAATTGGACCCCTACCTTTCACCATATACAAAAATTAAAGTGGACTAAGTATTTAAATATAAGACTTCAAACTCTAAGAATTCTAGAAGAAAACCTAGGAAATACCATTCTGGACATTAACCTTGGGAAATAATTTACGATTAAGTCCTCAAAAGCAATTGCAACAAAAACAAAAATTGACAAGTGGGATCTAATTAAACTAAAGAGCTGCACCACAAAAGAAACTATCAACAGAGTAAACTGACAAGCTACAGAATAGGAGATTTTTCCAAACTATGAATCTGACAAATGCCTAATATCCGGGATCTATAAGGATCTGAAACAATTGAACAAGCAAAAACCAAACAATCCCATTTTACAAAGGGGCAAAAGACATGAACAGACATTTCTCAAAGGAAGTCGTACAAGAGGCCAGCGCACACGTGACAAAATGCTCCACAACACTAATTATCAGAGAAATGCAAATCAAACCCACTATGAGATACTATCTCACACCAGTTAGAATGGCTATTAATAAAGGGTGAAAACCCAACAGATGAGGGCAAAGTTGCAGAGAAAAAGAAATGCTTAAACACTGTTGGTGGGAATGTAAATTAGTTCAGCCACTGCGGAAAGCAGTTTGAAGATTGCTCAAAGAACTTAAAACGTAACTACCATTTGATCGAGCAATCCCTTCACTGGGTATATGTATCCCAAAGAAAATAAATGTTTCTACCAAAAAGACTTATGCACTTGTATGTTCAACACAGCACTATTTACAATAGCAAAGACATGTAATCAACCTAGGTGCCCATCAGTGGTGGATTAAAGAAAATGTAGTACATATACAACATGGAATAGAACACAACCATAAAAAAGAATGAAATTATATTCTTTGCAGCAACAGGATGCACCTGGAGGCCATTGACCTAAGCAAATTAATGCAGGGACAGAAATCCAAATGCCACATGTTCTCATTTATAAGTGGGAGCTAAACTCTGGATACTCGTAGACATAGAGATGGCAACAGTAGACACTGTGGACTAATAGAGGAGGGAGGGAGCAGGGCAAGGTTTGAAAAACAAACGGAAACTATGCTCACTATCTGGGTAGCAGGATCATTCATATCCCCAACCTCAGCATCATGCAGTATGCCCATGTAACAAACCTGCACATGTACCCCTGAATATAAAATAAAAGTTGAAATTACTCAAAAAATAAGCTTTTTTTTTTTTTTTTCCTTTGAGACAGGATTTTGCTCTGTCACCCTGGCAGGAGTACAGTGCCATGATCTCAGCTCACTGTAACCTCTGTCTCCTGGGTTCAAGTAATCCTCATGCCTCAGCCTCCCAAGTACCTGAGATTACAGGCACCCACTATCATGCCTGGATAATTTTTGGATTTTTAGTAGAGATGGGGTTTTGCCATATTGGCCAGGCTGGTCTTGAACTCCTGGCCTCAGGTGATCCACCCGCCTTGGCCTCCCAAAGTGCTGAGATTACAGGCATGAGCCACTGTGCCCAGCTCGAAGCTCTTCTTCTTATAAGTTTCAAACTCATATTTATATACTTAAAAAATCAATACATGGGGTAGGGTATATAGCTACATGGTAGTTTAATCCAAACATAACTGTTAGTAATTTTAAAAAGAAAGAAATACATTAAGTGTTCATAGCAGCCACTTTTCAGTTGTTTGATAATGCATTACTCCTCTTAATTACTAGTATCAGAAATAAATGTGTATTATTTTATAATGAGAAAAATACTGATTTGAAAATCAACATGTAAGAGTTGATAACTGTGGTTTTTCCTTATTGTTTTTGAAAGTAGAAGTAACATAAATTTCCAAAACATATGTATATAGTCTAAAACATAGGACTATAGGGATTTTTATATTGCTCTATGGTATACCTTTGTAAAGGAGAGTATCTGAATATAGAAAAAAAAGGAAAATTGGTAGTTGCTATTCACGCAATTCTACTCAAATATTATTAGCTTCTATGTACCCTCCTATTTGAATTTATCACCTGTTAATTTAAGTCAAAGTTCTTAAATTTATTTTAGCCTAGGAGTTTCTAATAGCAGCACATTCCAGGTGTTTACTTGCAACTGTGTAAAACTTTACTGATCTTAAAACTCTTTCCCTTGCAGTGTAGATTTCATCACCTTTAATACCCTCCATAATGTTGTGTACTGCTATTATGTATTCACTTAGTCTTTCACTTTCCCTAATGAAAGATCTTGCTTTCATTTTTCAGTGTATTCTGTACCAGGAAATGGCTGAAATCTCTTCATAATTTAATTTGTCTTTCTTAGAACAATTTCAAAGTTTTCGGTAAGGGTGCTGACCTGACCTGTGTAGGAAGTGTTTGTGGATTGTGTTTTCTTGCTTTTTCAAACCTGGCTAAGATAATTCATTAGACGTTATTTTGAATGTCTCTTTTAAAAAATGCCTCAATCAAAAAGGGACTCTTTAGGGAGGGCTTTGGCATCACACCTCTGCTTCCCACCTGCCCCCTCTGCTTTTATTTTCTCTTCAAATATATAAACAAATAAATGAACAGTCTGGACAGCACTTGAGAAAGTGAGAAACACAGAAAAATAATTCAAGTAATTTTTTTGCAAATTCAAAAGTTAACAGTATTTTCCTGTGGTTATATCTGGATTTTGCATATGCTTAATCTCTAATTAGCTCTAGTTCATAAAGAAGGTAGCTCTGGTCCTCAAAGCTTTACTATGAACCCACTCCCGTCTTTATTTATATGCCTACAAACAGCTAAATTTGTTTGTTGGCCTCAATGTTTAGGTTATGCTGGAGGAAAAAAATTATAAAGGCATTAATTATATTCAAATATTATTAAAACCCTTAATCATTTTCTTTGTCTTGCATTTATGTATATATATTTATTTGTTAAATTGAAGCACACTAATTTTGTAAATGGAACTTTCTTTCTCTCTCTCTCTCTCTCTTTTTCTTTCTTTCTTGGTGTGGGGGACAGGGTCTCACTCTGTCACCCAGGCTGTGATCATGGCTCACTGCCACCTCCACCTCCTGGGTTCAAGTGATCCTCCTGCCTCAGACTCTCAAGTAGCTGGGACCACAGGTACGTGCCACCATGCCTGGCTATTTTTTTGTTTGTTTGTTTTTGGGGTTTGTTTTTTAAGAGACAAGGTCTCCCTATTTTGCCCAGGCTGGTCACCACCTCCTGGGCTCAAGCGATCCTCCCACCTTGGCCTCCCAAAGTGCTAGGATTACAGGGGTAAGCCACCGTGCCCAGCATAAAAGTTCTTTTGATAAAAACAACTACAAGTTATCAATGGATGCTAGAACTATTGAGTGCAAGATGTTGGGATATTGCATATTTACTGGGTTTAAAAATATCACTCACTCATTTATTAATGGAATGGGTGCCTTTATAACAAGCAGATTGCACAGTGCCACCTTAACCAAGTGATCAAATTTAGCACCACCAATAGTGAAATAAAATTGAAGTTAAGTGCTACTTGCTATGAAGCAATCAAAAAAGTACACAAGGTCCCCAATGTGGTATTTTTGAAAACAAAAAGTTAACATAAATGTAACCAGTTATGAGGAAACAATCAAAGAGACCCAGACTGTGAGACAGTCTACACAAACTCCAGCCTGAATGTTTTTAAAAAAAAAAAACATGTCGGGGCCAGCTGCAGTGGCTCACGCTTGTAATCCCAGCGCTTTGGGAGGCTGAGTCGGGTGGATTACGAGGTCAGGAGTTTAAGACCAGTCTGACCAAGATGGTGAAACCCCGCCTCTACTAAAAATACAAAAAAAAAAAAAAAAAATTATCTGGGCATGGTGGCGGGCGCCTGTGATCCCAGCTACTCGGAAGGCTGAGGCAGGAGAATGGCTTGAACCTGGGGGACAGAGGTTGCAGTGAGCTGAGGTCGTGCCACTGCACTCCAGCCTGGGCAACAGAGTGAGATTCTGTCACAAAAACAAACAAAAAAAAAGTCATGATTCAAAATATGGACTAAATATCAGTATAATTAGATTTACTGCTCACATGCGTTTAATTGTGAGTATTCTGGTTATATGGGAAAATGCCTTTATTCTCAAGAAATGCATGACAAAGTATTTAGAGGTGAAATATCACAATGTCTGCAACTTACCTTCAAATGGCTGTCCACCACCATTAACAAAGTATTAGCATTTAAGATAGAGAGAAAGAAAACAATAATAGCTAAATACTGAGTTAATTTTTAAGTGAAGAATAGATGAATGTTTGTTGTGCTATATTTTAATTTTTCATAGATTTGAGAACTTTCAAACCAAAATATGGGACTGAAGAAAAAAAGAACACTAAATGTAGCAAGAAAATTATCCCTTACGAATAAAGTTGCACAGAGTCCTGAAGTTGCATTTCTGTTTACTGTTTTTGCACTTAGAAACATTCCCCTGATGTCTCAAAAGGAATCGTGTCCTCCTACATAGTTAATGTGACTGCTTGTTATGTTTGCCATTTCCTGAAGGCCTGTATTTAGTAGATGCTGAATGATCTCTCCTACTCTTAGCTAAAATATTTGAAAACAAACAAACTGAAGGCAGCTCAAAGCAGCATGTTTCCTTCCAGGGTTTCTCTGCAAGCCATGTGTGCAATTCATTCATAGTCAGGTATCTCTTAATGGCTTGAGATTGTTTAGAGGATGAGAACAGAATAGATATCACAGAGAGACATCTGGGAGAGAAATTTGTGGCATATGTGACCATAAAAGTATGAATATAAATGTGCGGGTGTGGATAAGAGAGGGAATATATATGTATATATCACTATATGATGTTTATAGCTGTAGTAAATTTAGAAAGAGCTATTTATAATTAAGAGCATACTGAATGGCTTCAGATCATCTATAAGAGTGTGCACATTCTCACTCATACATGATTTTTCAAGGTGCATGAGAGAATGACAGGAAGATCAATACCACTCTGGTTGATTATAAGAGGCTGGAAAGATTAGGTTGAACATTTTCACAGACTAAATGACAATATAACAAATCAAAAATGTTGAGGTCAAATAAAAGGCAGCTTAATTCCCACACCTCTGTGGGTAGTACTGAGATCATACCTCAGCATGACACAGAATTAGCAAACACAGATGCTTGCTTATATATTTCACCTCTTTATGTCACTGGAAGCCATTGTTCCCATTATCTCAAACCCTCTCTAAGACCAGCAAAAGAAAAGGCTCATTTTCCCTTCCAGTTAACTTACTATTTCAATTCATTTTATTCAAAAAACCTTAATATGACAAAATACCCACACAGAAATAAAATCAACTTGAAATTTCTTTGGAAAAAGAATCACTCCTTGGCCATATGTTAAATATATTCAAATAGGTCTGGCAGAATGTTGCATCTGTTCTTGTCTTCCCTTATAGCTTTATCAGCTTTAAAGGTCAATTGTGATGGTGTTTATTAAATAAAAAGAACAAGGGAGTTTGCTTCACCTTTAAATCTTCCACCTACTTTGCATTAGGCTCTCCCCTCAAGACAGATAACACATTAAAGCAATTTTACTGTATTTGTAGATTATATGTCCTACACATATAATCTTCTTCCTTATGAAAGGTCTTGTTTTCTTTCTTATGAAAGGTCTTGTTTTCTTTTTAACTAGTACAGGTTAATTCAGAGTGTGAGTAATAATTGGAAATTGAAAAAAAGTGTTATGTGAATGTATCTTGAATTGAATTAAATCATTAATATTCAATAATATTCTTCTTGAACTAACAGTCAACATAAGTACTTGGGAATTTTGCAGATATAATTCAGTAATGAACACAAAGTGAGATCAATTTTTTTGCTTGCATATTATTTTTAATACAAAAGAATATCATTTTAATAAAAAAGAATATCCATGCAAATTGTTATTCTTTTAAGGAGAAAAGTGAATATTTTCTATTTATCAACTCCTTTTATTCCCATGCATGATATTACATGCTTTTCTGAGTAAACTGACTGGAAGCCTAAAGAAAGACTAACATTTAGGTAAATATTTTGTGTGGGACAAAGCATTTCTGGAGATTATGTTATGATTTTTTTTTTGGAATTGAGGTAGATACAAAATGAGATGGGGACGCCATGCCCAGGGACGTAGGCAGGCATCCAGGAGAAAATGACGTAGTGGGAATCAAGGACAGAAGGAGCCTTTAAGAAGTCAAGAATGCCAACTGGGTCAAATGCTTCTGAGAAAATAAGATAAGCTTGGCAAGGGTCCACTGGATTTATTGTCATAGAAGTCATAGGTGGCCAATTTGGAGGAATGGTGAGCGCAAGAACCAGACTGGAGTGGCTTCAGAAATTCAAACCAGGGGCCAGCACTGGTTTCAAAGTTGAGTACCACTTACATCCTTCAGAACTGTCTGACGGTGAAATGACCTCCTTAAGAGATCATGTGTTTCCTGTACATGGAAGTGCTCAAGGCAAGGTTGAATTGCCAGTTTTCAAAGATGTGATGGCATGAATTGAAACATCCATAGAGAGATGAAGAAAGGTATCTATTTAATACCCCTAAGGATCTTCCAGATACTAAAAACAAGCTTTCTAACTTTTACAGGGTGTGGTCTTATTCAGCCATAAATAATAATATTATCAATAATAGCATGTATTATTATTATTATTTGAGATAGAATTTTGCTCTGTCGCCCAGGCTTGAGTGCAGTGGCGTGATCTAAGCTCACAGCAACCTCCACCTCCCAGGTTCATGCAATTCTCTCGCCTCAGCCTCCTGAGTAGGTGAGATTACAGGCGCCCACCACCACGCCTGGCTAATTTTTGTACTTTTAGTAGAGACTGGGTTTTGCCATTTTGGCCCGGATGAACCCCTGACCTCAGGTGATCTGCCCACATCGGCCTCCCAAAGTGCTGGGATTACAGGCGTGAGCCACCGTGCCCGGCCAACATGTATTATTGATAGTTAAGTGCTTTATAGTTCATACAAAATAAGTCTTGCTTACACAGTTTACCTAATCCTCACAACAATCCTAGAAAGTAGGTAGGCAGTCATTAACAGTAGAGCTGTTAAATGTTAGGGCAAAAGCTTCATTCCAGGTCTTCTAACTTTAAATGCAGTGCTCTTTATACCACATTATAATTCTTCACATTTATTCACATGCTTCTGATTCATTCTCTTTTGATTCAGTGGCAGTCAATGTTGCACTTTGTGAGGTTACAAATGCAAGAAAACCCTCTAACCACACAGTTCAGTATTCTGTGCTACAACCATGTCTGAACCTTGGGTCATCTGAGAAGAGGCCTGGGATAGGTGGCAGGAGTGAGGTAATGTACACTGACGATAATCATTGAATTTTTAATCACAAGGAACTATGACAAGTGGCTACCAAAAATAATGGCTATTGACCCTGCTAAAATAGCAAAGACAGATCATTTATATATTGAGAATACAGCCTCTGGGGATCAGTGGATGCCCAATATCTTTTAAACTTAGCTGCTCTCACATTACTGAATACAATATATTTCTTGTGAAAATGAGCTCCATGACCTTGATTTCATTTCTGGATAAACATCACTAACCCCACTTTCCTGCCTTGGACAAATTTGTGACATAGGTGCATACCAGGGATGCTCTTTTTCTATTAACAGATTCTGAATGGAAATTGAAAATTCAAATGAAAAATTCAAAAGCACGTGCATCAGTACATCATGGTATTGGTATATGCTGACTATGAACAAATATGCCACATGCCCACTTCTAAGTGCCACCTGTTCAAGCCCTATTCAGAGGTAGGCCATGTCATGGAAAAGGCCTACCTGGATGCTAGAAAGTGGAGAAAACCCTTTTCTACTTGCCCCCTTGAGTCTTTATTGGCAAAGTTGTTGTTGAAATTAACCACAGTTGTAATCTCATAACCACATACATGATGGAAGTTCTCAAAATGGTTTTATAAGGGTCAGGCAACAAAAAACAGAGGGAGAAGTTTTGATGTTGGTGCACGATACTGTTAAAATGAAAAAATAATTTTTGACTTGAGTATTACCCTATTATAACTTTTAACCTGAAAATGAGAACAGGTACATTTTGATCTATCTAAACTCAATGAGGAAAGAGACAGTTTATGAGCTAAAGAAAATATAGGGATTATGTTTATATTTCTATATATTTCCATGCAGCCTTCTTATGCTTTTAACTCTAAATTAGCAGTTACAGATCATGATAGAGATGTAGAGATTCTGAGAACTTCCTACAAGATTAAGCAAATAGAATTCTCATGTAGTTGGAAGGTAAAAAGGAATTAGAAATATCTACAAAATCATAACAGAAACATCATTCCCTCAAAATTACTGGGAAAAGAGAGATTTTGGTTGACAAATATACAATCCCTCTAAATATAATCTAGAATGACAATGCCTTCAATCTAAAGTAAGTAAAAGTAAGAAGAAGGAAAAAACAGAGAAAGTAGGAAGAACTTTGGCCTTAAGAAATTAAAATGTATCAATAAATAAAATTTTGAGTATAAACATAAACATATTTCTACATAAGCAAAAAATGGATTGTTAACAGCTAAAAGGTAGATAGTAAAAGTGTCAAAGTTATTCTGAACAATAGTATATCTCACAACAGGAGATATTCTATGCTGAAACACAAAAATATGAAATATCCTGTTTGTGGCTCCCCATGTCAAAGAAGGCATGGTATTAATAGGTATATGAGTATAGGATTAATTTAACAAATATTTATGAATACCTACTCTGTCCAAGGCATTTTTCTGGGTAGTAGGGAAATATCAACAAACAAAACCAAAAAAAAAAAAAAATCCCTGACGTAATGGAGTCTGTGTTCTAATACAAGACATCAGCAATTAAAGGATCATTAACTAAAATGTATAGTATGCTAGAAGCAATAAGCACCCAAGGGAAAAAGTAAAATATACAATGAGATATGCAGTGTCAGGGAACAGGAGCCAACATCTTAGATGGGCGCCAAGAGAAGACATCACTAACAAAGTAACTATTTTTGCAAATGACTGAAGAAAAAGAGTGAGTGATCCGAAAGAGTATCTGAGAGAAGACCATTCCAGGAATAGAAAATCTTCTACCTCAATGCACACTTGAGGTAGAAGTGTGCATGGCTTGTCAAGGAAAAGCCAGAGGCCAGCATGTCCAGGGCAGCAGGAACAAAATAGAGAGTAGTTGGGGATGACCTCAGAAAGATAACGAGAATTTGAGTAGATCCAGTAGGGCTTTGCAGTCATTGTATGGATTTTGTCCTTTACCCCCAAATGACAATCCACCAGAGGGTTGAAACAGAGGAGTAATGTTACCTGTCTTAGATTGTAAGGTTCTCTCTGACTACAGGGTTGGGATGCATTGAAGGGTAGCACTTGAGAAAATAATTAAAGGGTGACTTCAAAACTCCACATGCTCATGCTGCTGGTCTGAACCAGGAGTATGACTGTGAGGATGGAAATAAATGGTTGCATTACAGACGCATTTTGAAGACAGAGCTGACGGTATTGGCTGAGAGATTTTCTGTAAGTTGTGAGTGAAAGAAAAAAGTCAAAGATGGCACCATAGCCTTTGAAGCCTGAACACTGAGGAGAAGAGACACCCCATTTCCCAAGATGGGGGAGGAGTTTGTTTGGGGGCGTGGTTAGGTTAAGATCAGGTTCTCCTCTTTTAGAAATGTCAAATTCGCAATTCCAAATTAAACCTCCAGCTGCATTTCTTAAAAAGGCAGTTACTTAGAAAAGTCTGAAATTCAGAAGAGAGATCTGGGCAAAATATAAATTTTGAGACTCATCAGTATATATATGGTAATTAAAGAGTTAAATCCATGAGCGATGATGATATCATTGAATGAAAGCTTTATAGTAATTTTTAGAAAAAGTAAAACTAAAACATCAAATGATTTTGTCATGATTTTATATACAGACAGCCCTTTGTATGTGTGAGCTGGGTTCCCACATCTCTAGATTCAACTAAGCATAGGTAGAAAAATATTCAATAAGTAAATAACACAATAAAAAAGTACAGATTTTAAAAATGGTATAACAACTATTTATATAGTATTACATTATAGTAGGTATTATAAGTAATCTAGAGATGACTTAAAGTATATGGGAGGTTGTGTATAGCTTAAATGTAAATACTACACCAATTTATATAAGGGACTTGAGCATCTCTGGATTTTGTTATCTCTGGGGGTCCTAGAACCAATCTCCCAAGGATACAATTGAACAACTGTATCTTAATAAATGTGCAGATGTCCAGTCACTGTAGCTATGCATGCGTGGGTATATATGCACACTCTTTTATATACACATATGAATATGTACATGTATTAACATTGTATAATATTAAAGATATTAATACTTTCTGTAAAGAAAAACTAGCCATTGTATGAAAAAGCTGTTCATATGTATATCTAAAGAAGAAAAATATCATAGAAGTGTAAATTAGTGTTTCTTTTCTAGAGAAGCCTATCTCTACAGTCAGCTGTCTGTCTATCTATCTATATATCTATCTGTCTGTCTGTCATCTATCACAGTCTATTCCCACAAGCACCTCATTATGTGACATCTATTAATTTGTGGAATTTTCTATTCATTCAAAGGTTGGCTGTCAGCCTTATGGTCTCAGAAAATGGATTTTATCAGTACAATGAGCCTATATTGTGATAGACTGTTAGTAGTTGAGCAAGGCTATTTTTTTTTCTTCTTGGGGACATACTAGACTATATTGCTTATCTCCTTTGCAGTTATATGTGGCAAGAAGCAGTGGAAGTGATGTGTGCCCATTCCAGTGCTGGCATCTAAAAATATCCCAGGCATACTTCTCTATGTTCTTTTCTCTTTTACTGAGTTGAATAAAAACTGTTCCAAATGATCTAAGAGCTACATCTGCATACATACTGTTTTGTTATTCCTGGACTGTTAAGTGAATAAGAACTAAATATTTATTCTTTCTAAGCCATCATTGTTAATCTATCAAATAAGTAGATTTGCATTAATCTTTCTGTTCTGAAATATAAAACAGAACACCAGTGAGAACACCAGCTTGAGCCTACTAAGGTTTCCATAAATTCCAACTGCAAACTTCCCCAATTTAAATGCAACCAAATTTTATTTTAAATTTTCACATTATTTGAATGCAGCCTTGAGTCTTCCCTTCAGTTCTATACTTCCAGCTAATGTCTTCCCAGATTGAAATTTTAAAGCTTCTAATATAGATATGTATAAGAAGCTAAAACATAATCAAAATGTTGCTTGAACACATATTTGGAGCAGAGAGAACTGAGTGAATTAAGTATTTATCAGGAAAAGATGGCCAAATATATTTATTTACTAATAGAATAGGGAAACGTGTGAGTGGAGCCAAGATGGCCAAATAGGAACAGCTCCAGTCTACAGCTCCGAGCATGAGCGACGCAGAAGACGAATGATTTCTGCATTTCCAACTGAGGTACCAGGTTCATCTCACTGGGGATTGTTGGACAGTGGGTGCAGGACAGTGGGTGCAGTGCACTGAGCATGAGCAGAAGTAGGGCGAGGCGTCACCTCACCCCGGAAGCGCAAGAGGTCAGAGAATTCCCTTTCCTAGCCAAGGAAAGGGGTGACAAGATGGCACCTGGAAAATCGGGTCACTCCCACCCTAATACTGTGCTTTTCCAATGGTCTTAGCAAATGGCACACCATGAGATTGTATCCCGCTCCTGGCTTGGAGGGTCCTAGGCCCACAGAGCCTCGCTCATTGCTAGAACAGCAGTCCGAGATCAAACTGCAAGGTGGCAGCGAGGCTGCAGGAGGGGCACCCGCCATAGCTGAGGCTTGAGTAGGTAAACAAAGTGGCTGGGAAGCTCGAACTGGGTGGAGCCCACCACAGCTCAAGGAGGCCTGCCTGCCTCTGTAGACTCCACCACTGCGGGCAGGGCATAGCCAAACAAAAGGCAGCAGAAACCTCTACAGACTTAAATGTCCCTGTCTGACAGCTTTGAAGAGAGTAGTGGTTCTCCCAACACGCAGCTTGAGATCTGAGAACTGACACACTTCCTCCTCAAGTGGGTCCCTGACCCCCGAGTAGCCTAACTGGGAGGCACCCCCCAGTAGGGGCAGACTGATGCCTCACACGGCCGGGTACTCCTCTGAGACAAAACTTCCAGAGGAACGATCAAGCAAGCAACATTTGCTGTTGACCAGTATCCGCTGTTCTGCAGCCTCCACTGGTGATACCCAGGCAAACAGGGTCTGGAGTGGACCTCCAGCAAACTCCAACAGACCTGCAGCTGAGGGTTCTGACTGTTAGAAGGAAAACTAAAAACAGAAAGGACATCCACACCAAAACCTCATCTGTACATCACCATCATCAAAGACCAAAGGTAGATAAAACCACAAAGATGGGGAAAAAACAGAGCAGAAAAACTGAAAATTCTAAAAATCAGAGTGCCTCTCCTCCTCCAAAGGAGCGCAGCTCCTCACCAGCAACGGAACAAAGCTGGACAGAGAATGACTTTGACGAGTTGAGAGAAGAAGGCTTCAGACAATTAAACTACTCCAAGCTAAAGGAGGAAGTTTGAACCCATGGCAAAGAAGTTAAAAACCTTGAAAAAAGATTAGACGAATGGCTAACTAGAATAACCAATGCAGAGAAGTCCTTAAAGGACCTGATGGAGCTGAAAACCACGGCATGAGAACTATGTGACAAATGCACCAGCCTCAGTAGCCGATTCAATCAACTGGAAGAAGAGGTATCAGTGATGGAAGATCAAATGAATTAAATGAAGCAAGAAGACAACTTTAGAGAAAAAAGAATAAAAAGAAATGAACACAGCATCCAAGAAATATGGGACTATGTGAAAAGACCAAATCTACGTCTGATTGGTGTACCTGAAAGTGATGGGGAGAATGGAACCAAGTTGGAAAACACTCTGCAGGATAATTATTCAGGAGAACTTCCCCAATCTAGCAAGGCAGGCCAACATTCAGATTCAGGAAATACAGAGAACACCACAATGATACTCCTCGAGAAGAGCAACTCCAAGACACATAATTGTCAGATTCACCAAAGTTGAAAGGAAGGAAAAAATGTTAAGGGCAGCCAGAGAGAAAGGTCGGGTTACCCACAAAGGGAAGCCCATCAGACTAACAGCTGATCTCTCGGCAGAAACTCTACAAGCCAGAAGAGAGTGGGGGCCAATATTCAACATTCTTAAAGAAAAGAATTTTCAACCCAGAATTTCTTATCCAGCGAAAGTAAGCTTCATAAGTAAAGGAGAAATAAAATGCTTTACAGACAAGCAAATGCTGAGTGATTTTATCACCACCAGGCCTGGCCTACAGGAGCTCCTGAAGGAAGCACTAAACATGGAAAGGAACAACCAGTACCATCCACTGCAAAAACATGCCAAATTGTAAAGAACATTGAGGCTAGGAAGAAACTGCATCAACTAATGAGCAAAATAACCAGCTAACATCATAATGACAGGATCAACTTCACACATAACAATATTAACCTTAAATGTAAATGGGCTGAATACTCCAATTAAAAGACACAGACTGGCAAATTGGATAAAGAGTCAAGAGCCATCAGTGTGCTGTATTCAGGAAACCATCTCACGTGCAGAGACACACAGGCTTAAAATAAGGGGATGGAGGAAGATCTACCAAGCAAATGGAAAACAAAAAAAAGGCAGGGGTTGCAATCCTAGTCTCTGATAAAACAGACTTTAAATCAATAAAGATCAAAAGAGACAAAGAAGGCCATTACGTAATGGTAAAGGGATCAATTCAACAAGAAGAGCTAACTATCCTAAATATATATGCACCCAATACAGGAGCACCCAGATTCATAAAGCAAGCCCTTAGAGACCTACAAAGAGACTTAGACACCCACAAAATAATAATGGGAGACTTTAACACCCCACTGTCAACATTAGACAGATCAACGAGATGGGAAGTTAACAAGGATATCCAGGAATTGAACTCAGCTCTGCACCAAGCAGAACTAATAGACATCTACAGAACTCTCCACCCCAAACCAACAGAATATACATTCTTTTCAGCACCACACCACACCTATTCCAAAACTGACCACATAGTTGGAAGTAAGGCACTCCTCAGCAAATGTAAAAGAACAGAAATTATAACAAACTGTCTCTCAGACCATAGTGCAATCAAACTAGAACTCAGGATTAAGAAATTCACTCAAAATCACTCAACTACATGGAAACTGAGCAACCTGCTCCTGAATAACTACTGGGTACATAATGAAATGAAGGCAGAAATAAAGATGTTCTTTGAAACCAACGAGAACAAAGACACAACATACCAGAATCTCTGGGACACATTCAAAGCAGTGTGTAGAGGGAAATTTATAGCACTAAATGCCCACAAGAGAAAGCAGGAAAGATCTAAAATTGACAACCTAACATCACAATTAAAAGAACTAGAAAAGCAAGAGCAAATACATTCAAAAGCTAGCAGAAGGCAAGAAATAACTAAGATCAGAGCAGAACTGAGGGAAATAGAGACACAAAAAAACCCTTCAAAAAATCAATGAATCCAGGAGCTGGTTTTTTGAGAAGATTAACAAAATTGATAGACCACTAGCCAGACTAATAAGAAAAGAGAGAAGAATCAAGTAGCTGCAATAAAAAATGATAAAGGAGATATCACCACTGATCCCACAGAAATACAAACTACCACCAGAGAATACTATAAACACCTCTATGCAAATAAACTAGAAAATCTAGAAGAAATGGATAAATTCCTGGACACATACACCCTCCCAAGACTAAACCAGGAAGAAGTTGAATCCCTGAATAGACTAATAACAGGATCTGAAATTGAGGCAATAATTAATAGCTTACCAACCAAAAAAAGTCCAGGACCAGATGGATTCACAGCTGAATTCTACCAGAGGTACAAAGAGGAGCTGGTACCATTCCTTCTGAAACTATTCCAATCAATAGAAAAAGAAGGAATCCTCTCTAACTCATTTTATGAGGCCAGCATCATCCTGATACCAAAGCCTGGCAGAGACACAACAAAAAAGAATTTTAGACCAATATCCCTGATGAACATCGATGCAAAAATCCTCAATAAAATACTGGCAAACAAAATCCAGCAGCACATCAAAAAGCTTATCCACCATGATCAAGTGGGCTTCATCCCTGGGATGCAAGGCTGGTTCAACATATGCAAATCAGTAAACGTAATCCACCATATAAACAGAACCAATGACAAAAACCACATGATTATCTCAATAGATGCAGAAAAGGCCTTTGACAAAATTCAACAAACTTCATGCTAAAAACTTTCAATACATTAAGTATTGATGGGATGTATCTCAAAATAATAAGAGCTATCTGTGACAAACCCACAGCCAATATCATACTGAACAGCCAAAACTGGAAGCATTCCCTTTGAAAACTGGCACAAGACAGGGATGCCCTCTCTCACCACTCCTATTCAACATAGTGTTGGAAGTTCTGGCCAGCGCAATCAGGCAGGAGAAGGAAATAAAGGGCATTCAATTAGGAAAAGAGGAAGTCAAATTGTCCCTGTTTGCAGATGACATGATTGTATATCTAGAAAACCCCATCGTCTCAGCCCAAAATCTCCTTAAGCTGATAGGCAACTTCAGCAAAGTCCCAGGATACAAAATCAATGTACAAAAATCACAAGCATTCTTGTACACCAATAACAGACAAACAGAGAGCCAAATCATGAGTGAACTCCCATTCACAATTGCTTCAAAGAGAATAAAATACCTAGGAACCCAACTTACAAGGGATGTGAAGGACCTCTTCAAGGAGAACTACAAACCACTGCTCAATGAAATAAAAGAGGATACAAACAAATGGAAGAACATTCCATGCTCATGGGTAGGAAGATGGAAAATGGCCATACTGCCCAAGGTCATTTATAGATTCAATGCCATCTCCATCAAGCTACCAATGACTTTCTTCACAGAAATGGAAAAAACTACTTTAAAGTTCATATGGAACCAAAAAAGGGCCCACATCATGAAGTCAATCCTAAGCCAAAAGAACAAAGCTGGAGGCATCATGCTACCTGACTTCAAACTATACTACAAGGCTACAGTAACCAAAACAGCATGGTACTGGTACCAAAATAGACATATAGACCAATGGAACAGAACAGAGCCCTCAGAAATAATGCCACATATCTATAACTATCTGATCTTTGACAAACCTGACAAAAACAAGAAATGGGGAAAAGATTCCCTATTTAATAAATGGTGCTGGGAAAACTGGCTAGCCACATGTAGAAAGCTGAACCTGGATCCCTTCCTTACACCTTATACAAAAATTAATTTGAGAAGGATTAAAGACTTAAATGTTAGAGCTAAAACCATAAAAACCCTAGAAGAAAACCTATGTCCATTCAGGACATAGGCATGGGCAAGGACTTCATGTCTAAAACACCAAAAGCAATGGCAACAAAAGCCAAAATTGACAAATGGGATCTAATTAAACTAAAGAGCTTCTGCACAGCAAAATAAACTACCATCAGAGAGAACAGGCAACCTACAGAATGGGAGAAAATTGTTGCAATCTACTCGTCTGACAAAGGGCTATCATCCAGAATCTACAATGAACTGAAACAAATTTACAAGAAAAAAAACAAACAACCCCATCAAAAAGTGGGCAAAGGATATGAACAGACACTCCTCAAAAGAAGACATTTATGCAGGCAAAAGACACATGAAAAAATGCTCATCATCACTGGTCATCAGAGAAATGCAAATCAAAACCACAGTGAGATACCATCTCACACCAGTTAGAATGGCGATCATTAAAAAGCCAGGAAACAACAGGTGCTGGAGAAGATGTGGAGAAATAGGAACACTTTTACACTGTCGGGGGGACTGTAGACTAGTTCAACCATCGTGGAAGTCAGTGTGGTGATTCCTCAGGGACCTAGAACTAGAAATACCATTTGACCCAGCCATCTCATTACTGGGTATATATCCAAAGGAATACAAATCATGCTGCTATAAAGACACATGCACGAGTATGTTTATTGTGGCACTATTCACAATAGCAAAGACTTGGAACCAACCTAAATATCCAACAATGATAGACTGGATTAAGAAAATGTGGCACATATACACCATGGAATACTATGCAGCCATAAAAAATGATGAGTTCATGTCCTTTGTAGGGACATGGATGAAGCTGGAAACCATCATTCTCTGCACACTGTCGAAAGGACAAAAAACCAAATACCGCATGTTCTCACTCATAGGTGGGAATTGAACAATGAGAACACATGGACACAAGAAGGGGAACATCACTCACCGGGGCCTGTTCAGTGGGGTTGGGGGAGGGGGGAGGGATAGCATTAGGAGATATACCTAATGTTAAATGATGAGTTAATGGGTGCAACACACCAACATGGCACATGTATACATATGTAACAAACCTGCATGTTGTACACATGTACCCTAAAACTTAAAGTATAATAATGATAATAATAGAATAGGGATAATCTTGTCAATGACATCAGGATAACATTAATTTTAATTTAGGTTTTCTATATCTGAAACACTCCTCCGAGGACATGATCAACAACTAATTTGTTTCTTTTCCATGCTTCTACTGCCTGACCATCCTTGTTTTGATTAACCCTCCCCTTCTTCACACTACTGTTACTATGGATGTCTCCCCGGTCCAGAAGCTTCAACTCTAACTGATTGGGCTTTGCTTTTACATTTTAACCAAAGATAAGTTGTTATCCATTTTCTAAGTTCTTGGGGAAAAGGATGAACTTCAAGTCCAGAGATATAGTTTAAGCTAATAATCTTTGGCCCCCTCCAAGGTCTTTAGAAACTTATTCCCATAATGCCCAAAGATTAATGATACAAGCTCTAAACCACAGATTTCAAAAGGCTTTCTTCTACTGAATCCTCTTGAGAAAAATTATCGTGAACTCCCAAAGTTTATGCTGGTCGTCAGTTGTCACTAACTTAGCCTCCTAACCTGCCAGAGCATTTCATCTTGGATCTTTGTAGATTAATTCTTACAACAGGCTTCTCCATATGTCTGCCAGTTGCTTTGCTGGGAACTGCTTGCCCCAAGCATTGACATAACTAGTCCCTCCATTCCCCAGAGCACAGCTTACACTAAGCTCTCTCTATTGCAACTTTAGAAGTCACTGGAAAATAACAAAAGTAAAATACCAAGAGAAATTACAATTGCTGGGACCTGTCCTCTAGGCTAACTTGGGGACAAGGTGAACCTCTCATTCACCACTTCAAGCCCATCTCCCTCCTTTCCTGCTCTAAGATAAATGATATGAGACTAGCCACTCCACTCAGGGGAAATCACTCATCACAACCATGGAGATGGTCTTCAGATAGAAAGACATGCATATTTCCAAATGTCTGTCCTATTCTGTCTTAAATTATGTCATTCACATGATGCCAATAGTTCAATGTATTTTGTGCTACATTAAGTCCTGTGCAGTTTTTTGTCAAAATTCCCCTCTAAGGTGAGATCAAAAATAAGTTCAAATCATTAGGATTTTTAGGTACTATACTTTTATTTCAATTCTGCCACATTGTTTTTCAGTACAGAGAATATTTAAATATAATTTTTTTAAACTTCCCTTGTTGTCACTTTCTTACAGTTGGCAGGCAGGCAGTTTCCCCGACCCATTCGTTATAAATCTAAAAGTGTTGCTTGGGGTCAGTCCTATACTAGCAAGAAGTCTATGTTCTGATACATGTGACCATCCCCATCTTTCACTGTCCAAGGATTCTTAGCCATGGCTCTGGAAATGAAGTTTTTTTAGAGGAGTCAAAAGTTATTAGGAAAACTGTAGACATCTGAAATCCCCATATGTTTCAAACACCACTATCAAAAATGCATGTGGTGTGTGCCTGCAAGACAGAATATAATTTAATCCTTTTTTAAAAGGCAAGGCAAAGAAAATATTTTAATATAATTATACGTTACTGGTGGAAAAAAGTCATGATTCCCTGAAATGTTACATAATGTTTTGTGTAAAATGGAGAAATTTACCAGAAAGATACTATAGTAATTTGGAGTCCACATACTCATAGATTCTTCTAATTCTAATTTGTCCTTTCCTGGTAGTCAGCAAGATCCTAATGCTTTGCTTGACTACTCAAAGAGGTGATTTCTTTTCAGTAAATTAAATCAATTTCCATTTGTTCTGGGTCTAGGAAATTTTATTTTCTCTTGTCTTTATTCAATTTTCAATTCATTCTTCCCAGAGCATAAATCAATGTCTTCCTTTGATTTCATGGCAGGTATTCCTATTTCTTTTGCATTATACTAAAGCCAGAAAAAAAAATCATTATATTAAGCATTATTCCAGGCTTTAAAGCTATAGTGGTAAAAGTCATGAACTAATATCAGGGCATTTCTAATGCTATGGAAATATCAAAAGCTTAATATCCAAATATATTAATAATTTAGGAGAAATAATTAGATTCCCTTGGATAGGTTTACCATTTCAGCACAGTATCATGGAGCAGGAATAGTATAAACCGAGTGAAAAAAATATTATTCCTGTCTTAACTCTCAGAAGAACTTAGGTCATAATGATAATTTTATTAAGACTCTTCTCTTCCTAGCACAATTCTACCTATCTTGGTTTAGATTTGCATATATTATATATAAATTATATATATAATATAGTTCTTTATATATTACATATTGTATAATATATAATTATATATTTAATATATATAATTATATTGATATATATTTTGATATATTTATGGTCCATGTATATTTTTTTATTTATAATATAGTCCGTATATATATAATATATATTATATATAATTATATATAATATATAATAATAAATATATAATATGTAATTATATATAAATATATAATATGTAATTATATATAAATATATAATATATATATTATAGTCCGTACATTTAAGAAAATCCAGTCATAATGATATAGCTCTTTATATATTATATATTTATGTATATTATAAATTTATATATTATATATAAAGAACTATATATATTATATATATAATTATATATTATAATTATATATATAAAATATATAGAGAGAACTATATTAGTTTTCTAGGGCTGCCATTACAAGGTACCACAGACTAGGTGGCTTCAGCAACAGAAACAGAAATTTGTTTTCTCACAATTCTGGAGGCTGGAAGTCTGAGATTAAGTTGTCAACAGGACTGGTTTCTTCTGAGGCCTCTCTCCTTGGCTTGAAGATGGCCATCTTCTCTTCCCTTTATCTTTACATGGCCTTCCCTGTGTGCATCTGTGTCCTAATCTTCCTTCTTAAAAGGACACCAGTTATATTGTATTGGGGCACCCCTAGTGACATTGTTTTAGCTTAATAATTGTACTTTTGTATAAACCCTGTCTCCAAATAAAGTCACATTCTGAGGTCCTGAAGATCAAGACTTCAATATAAGAACTTGTTGGGAGAGGGACACAATTCAGTTCATAACAGGAACAATTATTCCTAAAGAGCACTATGTGTGGCCTGGCGGAGATCACAGAGACATTTTGTCAGGAAACTAAACACTGAGATGAAATTTGTATCTGCCCTAATAAAAGGTAAAATATAAAAAATAAGAATGCATACTTTTAACCATATGTGTCAAAACAATGGTGGATCAATGAAAACTTTAAACTTTTCCCATTAAATACTATTGAGTGGTTCAATTCTTTCTCCAGCCCTGTACTCTCTTACTCCCTTGCATTCCCCTCTCAACATCTGGAAATATTTTCATGGGCATTATGAATATAGGGCTTTGACATTTCCTCTGTTTATGGAAGGAGTGATTTATTTTTGACCAACTGAATCAATATCCCATCAGTTTCAAGAATTCTCTTATCATTATGTATCATTTAATCTTCGTAGTGTATACATAATTTTTATTCTTCTTAAAATTATTAACCAATGCAGAAATATTGGATTAAAAAGTAGAATATTCCTAATGTAGATGATGGGTTGACGGGTGCAGCAAACCACCATGGCAAGTGTATACCTATGTAACAAACCTGCATGTTCTGCACGTGTATCCCAGAACTTAGTTATAATAAAACAAAATTTTTAAAATGTAGAATATTTGTTTTAAATCACTATTTACCATAAAACAACAGAGTTGAAGATTAAATGGATTTTTAAAATCAGAATTCATTTATACCAGTTGATACGTTCATGCAATACTAAAAAAAAAAAAAAAAAAAAGAGCTATAGCAAATGACATCACGTCAGAACCTTACTTTTATGGGTATTAGGAATTACAGGTTAATCCTGGTGGCAGGGAGTAGTGGTGAGAGGGACCAGAGCCACAATGTCTGGACATGTACTTCCTTAGTTTAAAAGTCACTTTTAATGTCCTCTTAGATGAATTCGTAATTGTACAGTTTTTAACTGATACTCTCTTAGAGCAATAAACAAGCTGATTTACATTCAATGCTGTCAAATTAATGGAAAGTGTAAAAATACAAAAAATTGCTAAATTCCGACCCATTCAGGTGGAAAGTATATTGCATATTTATATCATATTGAATATCCGTACATTTAAGAAAATCCAGTCACTAATGCTCAATAATTCAATTAATTGTCACTCCAGTTTGTGACAGGCTTATCAATTGATATTTTACATTATACGAGGAAAAATATAGATGGTTGATATTTTCTCTTTTATCATCAATTCCAGGTGCTCTTTAAACTCGTTCTTTATTGTTCTGAGTTTACTTCTGCAGTTGCCCTTGACTTTTTTTGTGGTTAATTCTTTTAACTTCAGAAATGTTAAATGGAGAGAAATAAACTTAAGGTTTAAGAAAATCTTCAAGGTGTTTAATTCTGTGGCTTTACCAAAACATGAAAGTCAAGGACAATTATGGCTTAATTCATTTCAATCACTGAGAGGTTTTTTATGTAGTTGTTGATATTAAAAATGTACAGCAATCAAAAATTTTCTCATGGAACATGCTCCTAAGATGCCAAGATACATTAAAAGAAAGATCATTTCAATAGAACTTTCACTCAAATGAAGTACAGTGTCAAACTATAAAGAACAGAGATTAAATCAAGTGGACCAAATGGTTCTAAGCTCTCACAGCTCAGTTATTAGACCTGCTTGAATACAATAAACATGTCAGATCAAGACATTTGCTTTATCTCAATTTATGTATATGAGCACCTAGCAAACTGATAAGTTTTTCAGCACTGATTCTCACAAATATTATATTTAAAGCCTTTTTAAGTGTCATTATTTTTAATATTACATTAAAATTATGTATGCATATGTATAACAGATATATATATATACACACATATATATTTATATTCCTAAGTAATTTATAGTCATGACACATGCAAGAAACTACAAATGCAAAATCTGGATCATATGTAAAAGGTAAAGAATCATATAACATCTCATTTTATGTGGCCTGTTTTTGTAAAGCAAAAATTACAGTATTTTCAGAGAGCACGTATTTCCTTGAACCCTATCAGCACCCAGCATATTGTTGCTCACATATTAGATACTCAATAGATGTCTGTTTATTTAATTTAGTTTGAACTGGATAGACAGATATACACTTTGTTAAATGACAGGAATTTTTTTCCCTCCCTCTTAAATTGTTTTCGGTTTAACAAAAATAACACTTGGATGAGGACTAACAAAACCAAACACCACCACCACCAAAAGCAAGAAATGGCTGTTATCTTTTATTTTATATAAAAGGAGAATGCTGATCTAAATTCTTTTGGTCATTTTAATAGAAGTAAAAAAGACTGAAGACTATAGTTGTATTTTTTTAGCTTTCTCATAAAAAAGAATTATAAAGTAGTATGTAATTACTGACTATATTATGTGCAAGGCATTGTTCAAGGTATTTACAAACAAAAACACATAAAAGGTTGAAAGAAAATGGATTATATAATATATACACAAAGCATTCTATTAAAAATTGTGTCATGTAACACACATTAATTTATTATAACACAACTTATTGGAAGATAGACATCAGGATCTGTCTTTAAAATATTAATAGTGGAAGGCCTAACCAGAGTAATCAGGCAAGAGAAAGAAATAAAAGGCATCCAGAAGTAGTCAAACGATCTCTCTTTGCTGACAACATGATTTTATACAAAAAAAAAACCCTAAAGACTCTGCCAAAAGGTTTCTGGAACTGATACACAGTTTCAGTAAAGTTTCAGGATACAAAATAAATGTACAAAAATCAGTAGCATTTCTATACACCAATAACGTCCAAGCTGAGTGACAAATCAAGAACACAATCCCATTTACAATTAACCACAAAACAAATAAAATCCCGAGGAATACATCTAACCAAGGATGAAAAAGATCTCGATAAGGAGAACTACAAAACACTACTATGAAGTAAATCATAGATGGCACACACACAAAATGGAAAAACATTCCACATCCATGGATTGGAAGAATCAATATCGTTAAAATGGTCATATTGTCCAAAGCAATCTACAGATTCAACGCTATCACTATAAAACTACGCACATCGGCTGGGCGCGGTGGCTCACGCCTGTAATCCCAGCACTTTGGGAGGCCGAGACAGACAGATCACGACGTCAGGAGATCGAGACCATACTGGCTAACATGGTGAAACCCTGTCTCTATTAAAAAACAAAAAATTAGCCGGGCGTGGTGGCGGGTGCCTGTAGTTCCAGCTACTCGGGAGACTGAGGCAGGAGAATGGCGTGAACCTGGGAGGCGGAGCTTGCAGTGAGCCAAGATGGCGCCACTGCACTCCAGCATGGGCGACAGAGCGAGACTCCATCTCAAAAAAAAAAAAAAAAAAAAACTACGCACATCATTTTTCACAGAACTAGAAAAAACTATTCTAAAATTAACATGAGCCAAAAAAAGAGCTTGTATAGCCAAAGCAATCTAAAGCAAAAAGAACAAAGCTTGAGGCATCACACTGACTTCAAACTATAAGGATACAATAACCAAAAGAGCATGGTACTAATACAAAAACAAACATAGACACATATCGAAGTTTTTAACAATCTGGTGAACAACCCTGGATATCTTTGTACTAATATATATTAGTTGTATTAGATAAGGAAGAATTATAATTTTATCCTTATAGCTCTGAAAATTATAGATTATGAATTATGATGTGGTCATGTCTTTGCTATAGGTTTTCTGAAATCTCTAAAACTCTTTGTTTATATTAACTTGGTAATTATTTGAATAAGTAGGATTAGGATGCTATTATTTTGAAATCTCAGGTTATAGTATAAAAACCCTCTCCCATTCTGGTCAATCATCTAAAAGATTTTTGGGCATTCCCACTGTCCAGATATACAATAATTTAGGATTTTGCCATAACCAAACTTGAAACTGCATTACAAGTTGCATATGAATCTGAGGAATCACTTATTTGTGATTCTAACTGATATTTGAATTCTAACCGATGGTTAAAATTAACATTCTCTGAACAGGTTCAAATTTTAATACCTTTTCTTAAGAAAGAGAACCAAGAAGGCTATACTATAAAAAATGTAGCTTTTTTAAATAAAGAAAAAAACAGTGGTTTTTTATTCCATTAATCTCTGACTCTGAATAGGTGGATATTCCTTTTCAACCACATACGTGCACATATACCTTATCTATATATAAGATACTAGAGGAGACAAATAGAGAAAGAGATTAATGCAATCTGGAGTTAGACTTCTACTGCAAGAGGTGATAATCAAACGGCATTCATCATTATTTAACAATCTTATGTACTTAGGATAAATACTTGCTGCTACAGCTTAGAGACAAGGACATCAACCAGAATTCTATTCCTTCCATTTGTCAATTCATCTCCTCTATTGCCTCCTTATCTCACTCACTCTCCCATGCCAAAGCAGGATTATTAGTAGATCTTTGGGTTTGGCTAACCAATTTAGTGTCAGGATGAATGGAGAATAACATTTGTTCCAAAGTGTATTGGGACAAAGAAAAAAATGATAAGATTAACTAGCTATGACAATGTAACATATGTATTCTTTCTTCCTAATTAAAGACAAATGTTGAACTGGAAATTAAAAAGCAACATATTCTGAGTAAATGTGAAGCTTAAATTACTCTAATTTTTTACCTCCCTCTTTCTGAAAAAAAAAAAAAAAACACACAATTTTTCAGAGCAGGGAGTGATAAAGATGGTTCACAGCAGGGTGAGTAGTTGGGAGGTTGTTGAAAGATGATCTATTCCAAACATAACAGATGACATGGTGTTGGTAGAATGTGACTATCAGGGCTACCTGTGATGATGACAGGACTTTCTATGCATACTTTATTCTTGTCAGCAGAACCAGGAGTTGACTCTTAAATATTCTTTCCATTTCAATAAGAACTTCAGATTAATTCAGAACAGGTTCAACTGGAGTCCAACCATAGTTAATAACAGTGAAGTACTCAGTCTGTGGCAAGAAATGATGTCCAATACTCTTCTAAATATTGGTGGTTTCATATGAAAAAGAAAAATAATGAAAGTCTGACATAAGAGATAAAACTTTTCTCTTTACTATTGGTTTTTCTATGTGCATAGTCATGATGACATAATTCCTTTCCCTATGGTCTTATTTATCTAAAAACGCAGTTCCTGGAACTTGGAAAGCACCTTAGAAGAGTGGGGAAGAGGATGTCATTGAATAATGTTACTTCCTAAATCACAAGTCTCTATGTTAGGATTATATCATAGAAGTCTGCCTGAAACTACATTGTGAAGGAGAAATACTCTATCTTGGGCTCCATCTCACTCTCTGTTCTTTACTTCTAGTTCACAATTTGCTTTCCATGCCACAGAAGATCCAGGGAGTTTGCTACTCCTTCCTAGAATAAACAACTATAACAGAATCCCCAGTGTCAGGTCTTCCTTGGGACATCACCTTTCCAGAGAGGAGGTCTTCTCTTCCAGGTCAAGAGGGCAAATGATCTGAACATGTGAAAGATTTTCACATAGTAAGAGGGAGATTTCATGAAATAATAATATGTTGGCAACCATAAGCTCTAGCCAGGCTATATATGAGTAGGACAAATAAATAATGCAAAATTCTTCTCCCTAAAGGGTTAATTAACATTAGGTAAAATTCAGATCAGACTTAGGCACGTCTTTCTAAACAGCTTACACATTCATCTCAGTTTCCATTTTACTTACTCTAAATGCAAATCAAGTCAAATCAAAACATTTGCTTTGAGAAAGTGGGAAACATATGCCAGTTCATGGTTTCTATGTATACTTGGTATGGATTCATGCTACCCAAGAACCTCAACATGCATTTTAAACTCAGGGCTTTTTTGGTCAATTATATTCCCAAAAGTTTGTCATAATCAACTGAAGTGAAGCAAAGTGATTTTTCCTCTAGGGAGTCACTAATTAGAATAGAAATATTGGTGATTCAGGCCTCTCTTTAAAGTCCAGAGAGTGCTCTGGTTTCGGCATTAGGCACTAATTCAGTTTGTTTGACTGTTAGAGTTGATCCTCCAGGCATAAAAGGATGTTTAGTCATCAAACAAACAGGATTACTGTATCTTGGACTTCTGCCACTGGAAACCATTAGTGGGGTGTGTCATGGGAGAAGGAGATGGAGATACAGATGGGGAAAGTTGGGTTCCTATCCTACAGAGACCCATTTCAATGAAGTAAATTTAAACTTACTAAAAGACTTTAAATGCCAGTCCCTCTCTTTATTCCCAGTCCATTGCATATAATCTTGGATTGTAAAGAACTGAAAGGAGCCTTAGGTTTTAAGCAACTTGCCATCTGGGGCAAAAAAAAAAAAAAAAAAAAAAAAAATCTCTAGAAAATAATTATGACAAATGGTTATCACAGACTCAAATGTAAAAATACATATTATATTCAGTGGAAATTTGCTTTCTGTATATTTTATCTCTTGGAGATATTTTACCCACTGGAGCAATGAAGATCAATAAATCAAATCCCAATTTCTTTTTGACAAACCTGGCAGACAATCTAAAACAACTATATCCTCTAAATTCACTTTTTCTAAGATTAACAAGCACAGCTTTGTTATTTCCAATTCTTTTCATGAGCCAAATAGCATAACCTCACATATCTGTGAAACAGATTGTATTTGGAAATTCAGTTTCCTGAAGAAGTACTCTGAAGCCTTGTGACTTATGAGGTTACGAAGGAGATTATATTGGGGTTTGAACCATTGCTTACTGGGTTCAAAGTCAACTGCCCTAACACTATTCCATAGTCCCCTCAACACATATGACCACCTTATTAAAGATGACTCCTTCCCCAAACTATATCAGCCAAAAGGAAAATTAAGACATCTATGAGTGGGTTTTCTTATAAAAGAAAAGAAGGCTGCCAAAATGGATAATCTGTGAATAATTCAGGCACTGAAATTTCTCATGCAGTTTCATTGCCCCACATGTCGCAATCTTCTCTCTGGTCCCTCAATGTGTTTTCATTTTAATTTTAATATATCTTTGATGGTGGCTGCACCCTAAAGCCCTCTTCACTTGAAGTGGTAATTGTATGGTTTTTCAAAGTTTAAACTAGAATGAACGCAGAGAAATACTGAGTTATAAAGAAATACTGAGTTATAAAGGTGTTGCATGTTGTTGCTAGATATGAATTTGCAGGAATGGTAATGGCAAGAGTGTGTTGTTACATCATCAAATTAAATAGTTAAAACTATTTCCCCCATACATACATGCCCCCCCCACCAGCTTTATGGCCAATAATTATAACAATGCACTTACATGCAAGCATGGATGTTATTAAATAATGCCTGAAATTCAAAGTGGCCTCATCAGCCACCCGAGGCAAAGTATAATTGCCCTGTTTTTGTGAATTACCAGAGAGCAGACAATGTTGCTGAATGTTATTACTTAAGCATTTTAATTTTTCACTGGGTAAGGAAATTAAATTCCAGCTCTAAAAAGTGATGTGTCTGGTCAGGGAAGGGGTTGCTGTGTGGAGGAGACCTGGGCGCATAGTTGGAAAGGGTGAGGTTTGCATTGAGAAGACATGCATTTTTCCTTTCTTGTAACACACATGGAAGAGAATCTTTAGCCCCCGTCTTCTAAGGAAAGCAAAGCTCACTGTCCTCAGTTCACTGAAGACATAACTATAACAAAAAATTTTCTGACAATCTGTCAAGCTTTTAATTTTTTTTTTTTTTTTTTTTTTTTTTAGACCGGAGTCTCACTTTGTTGCCAGGCTGGAGTGTAGTGGTGCAATCTTGGCTCACTGCAACTTCTGCCTCCTGGATTCAAGCGATTCTCCTGCCTCAGCCTCCCGAGTAGCTGGGACTACAGGCACATGCCACCATGCCTGGCTAATTTTTGTATTTTTAGTAGAAATAGGGTTTCACCATGTTGGCCGGGATGGTCTTGATCTCTTGACCACAGGTGATCTGCCCGCCTTGGCCTCCCAGGGTGCTGAGATTACAAGTGTGAGCCACCGCACCCAGCCTTGTTTTAATTTTGATAGCAGAAATTATCCTTCTTCACTAGAAGGCAGAGGCCATGAGGCATTTAGTATTATCATAAGTCACCAAGATAGATTCTCCTTGGCCCATGGTGCATCTTTACTGCTGTTGCTGATACAAGCAGCCATGCCAGATGTGTGACCTCTGCTAGGCTGATGGAGTATGTATCTATCTGTTGGAAGAGACTCAAGACTGCAAAGGAATCAGCTGTGTCTCTTGCAGTCTGGTCCCTCTTGGAGTAGAAACCAATTGCTGTATTAGGGACTAGTAGCAGGTCACACAGAATAAGCATTACATTTCCCTGTTCATCTCACACTTTATAAGCATTTCATTATGTTAGAGTTCATCCAATGGCATTGCTGGAGTTCAGTTTCTTTGTTGGTGGTTTTTTGAGTGTTTTGTTTTGGCAAACCTCAGAATCATTTTCATTAAACTTTGCTTTGGTTCACTGTCCTCATGTGGAAGGCCAGATTCGTTAACATGGCTTGTGAAGCCCTTTATGATCTAGTTACCAGCATACCTCTATAATCTCACCTTTCCTTCGTTCTTCATGCCCTCTGTGCACTGTGCAAACTTTCAGTTCTCAGAATGGCCATTACTTTCTCCCTTCAGGGTCTTTGCAGCCTTTACCCCTATGCTTAGAAGACCCTTCTTATTACTTCTCCAATCACAGGACTCACTTGCCTATCTTTTCATAGCTCCACTAGGCTGCAAGCACCATGAGGGTAGGGAGGGTGTCTCTCCTTCACCATTGCTTCCTTAACACCCAGCACTCATTATATATGCCACCAACAACTGTTGAATAAATGGGTCATGGGAAATTATTAGCCATTATTGTCATAATCATTAAACATTAAAATAAAAAGTCAAAAGAAACTTCATATCACATCTATGACCAGGAGGTTTTAAAGACTTAATCCAGTCTCCCTGCTTGTGTGTCCGTGGTGGAAATTCCTTTCAGTTCTCACTTCCAGAAAATATTTCAGAATCGAGAAACTGGTTTATTTATTTATTCATGCATTTTTAATTTATTTATATGAACTAACAAAATATGTTTTGTTCTTTCTGCTGGCTGCTGTGAAGCACAGATCGAAATTCGAGGCTGTATTTGGTTCACTGTTGTAACTCCTGGGTACATCATATTTTACTTTAATTCTCTTTGTTTTTGTCTTTTTGGTTCTGAATGTCTGAAAGTTGCTTCATAGGATCCCTCATCTTTATTTGGTATATTTTTGCAGAATGAGACAAAACATAAAATTGTTAAATGAATTCATTTTCATTTTCAAAGTTTTCAGAATTTTATGTTATTGGAAATTGGGCTCTAAATACGTTTTTCCCAATTATGCTATGAAAATTTAAAGAATTCCTTTTTACAAATGGATAAACAAAGGCAGAGACAGAAAGAAATGTTTTTTTTAGGTGTGCAAAAAGCCACTACTCTTACCTGAATGAAACAAGCAGTTTTTCAACTCAATGCTGGAGTCCCATTTAAAAATATATTTTATGCCTTACACAAGAAACTATTAGACTGAAAATTCAGACTGAGCTATTTGGTCTGAAAATTCAGACTGAGCTACATGTTATTGTTAGAAAAGTTATAAGTAATGGATTTGGGTTAACAGCTGCTGTTTTCCTAAAGAGGTGTTACATGGTTCTAGAAATAATCATTTCTCTAATCCTCCTATTGTATAGCTGATTTTTGCTAATTGATTTGAGCCTATGTTTTAGTCAAATATAAGCTCAGAAATTTTCCATTTGTAACCATGTTTATTCCGCCTCAAAGAGCTCAGGGAAGCTAAACCTCAAAACATGCACTGCTGTGGGGCCATCTCTTGTCACAGTTTGTAGCCTGTGGTTTGAATAGATATTATGGGGACCTGATCGAAAGTGAAGAAAAGGAAAAACATACAGCAAATTATCTTTAAACTACTTTTTAAAATTTTATTAGTTCAATACCTCCATTTAAAAAGTATGAATTTTAACTGTTCTTTCATTATTTCTTATTTTGAACTGTACCACTTGACTAGTGAGATATCGTGATCATTTCATAGCTAGTAAAATGACCTTACAGTTTTTTCTTAGTAAATGAAAATGCTCGTTGAGCTTTTACTGAAAATTTTGAAAAATAAAAGTTAAGGAAGCCAAAGGTCCTAACTCTGTGGATGTTCAATCTTAATGATCAAATCTGGTCATTCCAAAGATTTGAACTAACAATACTGATATTTTCTGTGAAAACTGATTTAAAAAGCAATGCTACGGTTATTTTTTGTTTTCTGTTCTGTTCTTAGTCTCTACATCTAATCGAATTGTGATATGTAAAAATATAACTGACCACCTAGGACTGTGTTTTGATTGTGAAAGGCATTCAATGTAGCATACTTGATCAAAACATCCTGTGGTAGAGACTGCCATGAATTCCCATGTCTGGTTCTATACTCCTTAACAAGCACAACCAGTGACCCTGACCTTTGAACTAGATGCAGAGACTGGATGCCTTTGTGTTGGGTCACTTGGAGAGAGGTCAGTCCATTATGCATATGGAAAGGAGAGTGCATTTAATTAATACATGGTGACAAGGGGGGATAACTAGTTAGAGACTGGCCAAGGTAGGGTCTAGCAGGTCTTTATGACTAGTTTTAGCCAAATAAAGGACACCAACAGTGACATATAATTTTGGTCCAAGGCAATGAAGAGCTCACCTGCTGCCTCCAGGGCTGCTTACCATGCTGCAACCATGCTGAATGGTGCATATTGGACTGGAACCTGGATCCCTGAGTAAATGAATGGAGAAAAGCCCCTATCCAGTATATCAGATTTGTGTGAACCAAAAAATAAACTTTCAGTATGGTAAGTCTCTGAGATTTAATTGTTATCTAAATTAATATATCACCACTAAACCACATTGTGGTCCAGCCTTTTCAGTTTTGTAAACACAAACTCAGTTCTGCCAACTCAATTGTGTTCTAGTTTATTTTCACACCTTCTCTTTGGAAATAATAAAATGAATTAATATTCTGCCTATCTTTCTTGGGTACATGAATATCAATCCAAAAGAACTTCGTTGCTAATTTTTTGAAGAATGGTTCAGATGAACTCTAAAGTATCTTTAAATGGTAAGATTTTATAATGTGTGGGTACAATGTAATTAATTTCCATGAAGATTTTTGATGAGATTTAAAGAGTGTCTTAAAGATAACAAAATAGAAATCTGAGAAATCAACAATTAGTTCAAAGATTTCTTTGGGAAGACTCAATTAAAGAATATAGCAAATATTCTTAATTTTTAAAAATGGAACTATATGGTGAAACTGCTTCTAAACATTGGTGTTAGTCTAAGGATGAGCGTGGTTATTGTCACATTTTTATTGATGTAATTTGAAACAAACAATACAAAATAGATTGGGTAAAGGCAATTATGACAATAAATAAAATTTTATCTTTGAATATAAATAAAAATTAGCTGACATTTATTTATTTTGACATCTAGTTATTTATGGAACTAGTTACAACCACTCACACTGCGAGGTGCTGAAAATAGAGTTGAAAAAGATAAGACCCGTGCCCTCAAGGATTTCACTGTTACTACGGGGAACAGATTAGAAGAACACATGATAGCAATACAGACTAAAAGAGATGCTATGAGTACATTCAATAAGCTAGGGAACCATGGGGTAGGAGTTGGGGGTAATATGAGCTAGGCAGGGAAGATTTTTATAATAGTGGTGTGTATTTTAAGTCTGTAAGAGATATATAAAAAATCATTCTACATTAGAATTTCTCTTTGAAGTAACTAAAATAACCAAATTAAACAATTTTCTATGCACTAGATAATTACTTCAAATAAAGGAAAGGCTAGGATCATAAGAGAGGGAGAAAATGCAAAATTGATGAGCAATGCAATAAAATAATGTAGGAATACAGGACCATTCTTATAAAATCTTTCACTTGACAGTATGTCGGGAAACACAAGGTCATCTTTAACAGGTAACACATAAGAAAAAGATAAATACATACAGTGGATCTCCTACTAATTACAGACACATGGTTATTTATTTGTAAGTAAATACAACGTCATTTTTTACCATAAGTCCACTTCCCAGAGCCCTACAAGTCTGAAAAAAATAGACTCCTCTTTTTAATGAAATATTTAATTTTAACTAGGAAAAGCTAGACTACAATGTCAAATGTTTTCTATATAAAATTGCTATTGAGGAAACCAAGCATGGAAAAGGAAAGGAATTTTTAAAAAATGTCTCTAATAATAGTTGAATAGGATAAGGGGAAGGAAGAGAGAAAAGTAATGGTAAAATTTAAGTTGATGTTTTAAGGAAAGAGATCATGAAGCCTTGGCCAAAATTGGACAGAAGTGCATTGATCTGATTTTTAGAAGCTCACATATGTTGAAATAGGTGCTTAGCTTATGTAGTAACACTAATTCTGGCAAGTTTATTTTGTAGGTAACTAAACTGGAATAATGCATATGAGGGAGGAGAGTTCCCTGACCCTCCTGTGAGTCTTGCCACAGGGACGGTATTGCGGGTTGGTGGTAACTTGTTTTGCTTTGTTGCTGAACTCAAACCACTTGCAGGAGGGGGAGCATGCAGGTAAGTTGGTGCAGGAACCAGGGCTAGTGCCTTTGGGTGCCAGGGGTAGCATCTAGCAGTTTCCCACAACCTCTGGAGCCCCAGAGGGCATGTGTTACAATTAATGCCCTTTTAGCAGTTGCTGTTCACAGATGGCTAAGTGTTAAACAACCCAGTGGAGAATTAGGGTGACATATACCCTGCCCTCTTGGAACCTGGATTCTTGTCCAGCGTACAAGAAGAATCAGGTTACACAGACTTGAAGGATGGTGAATGCAGAGGTTTTACTGAGTGATGGAGGTGGCTCTCTGTGGGTTGGGGGCTGGAAAGGGGATGGAGTGGGAAGATGATCTTCCCTGGAGCTCAGCTGTCCCCAGCCGAACTCCTCTCTGACTGTCCAGCTCCCTCTTCGACATTCAGACACTTCTATTCTTTCCTTCTCTGCCATGCCACTCTATTCCTCTGCCAGTGGAGTTTGGGGTTTTTATAGGTACAGCATAGGGGGCATGGCGGGCCAGGGTGGTTTTGGAAAAAGCAATCTTTGGGCAGGAAAACAGCAATGCCTGCTCTCATTCAGGGCCACAGGTCTAGGCTTGAGGGTGGAGCTGTCGTCAGGGACTCTGCCCTCCTGTCTTCTGTCTGTATCACATACAATGTGGACTGCATGTAACATTCCTTCCCAATCTCTTTAATTTTGTAAGTAACCTCTGGGGGTAGCCTCACCATCGTTAGTCAATGAAGGCAGAATGTCAGAAAAGAAAAAAGAACAGCTTTATAATGGGGAATGGATATAATTATAGTTATTATTACGGAGAAAATGAGGCAGAACATGTTTAAAAGAATAAAAATATGATCAAAGATCAATTTAAAATACATTCTCATCTTGCTGTAAATACCACACAATATACCTCTGAAAAATTTTGATCACATATTTAGATTGGTCCATTTAATATTTTAGAAAGTCCTAATCCATTCCTGCCCTCAAAACACTCAAAATAGAGACCCAAATTTATCTCATGTAATCATCATACACATATAGATGTTAACATTTATGTCTCATTTTTCTTTTCTGTAAAATTAGAATAATAAGCCACTTGTCCATTTCACATAGTTAGTAGTTCACCAGGATTTCAATTCTGATGTCTTTCCATGTTGCTGGAAAATTTTCCTTTATTGTATAAGTTTTAACACAAATTCCTTCCCACTTCTTTAGCCTTTTTCAACCCTTCAGAACAAAATACATTTCAGTTTAATAAAATGTGTTTTCAAAAAGTATACTTACAAGCAAAGGTTAGGGTGGTACAAAATCAAGCATGGTTACAGCCTTCCCACCTCCAACCTGTTTCCTCAATGGAAAGTATTTTGATATCTTCATCTAATAAATCTTCCTTGCCTATAGGGGATAAATGTGCAAGTCTCCCATGAGTTATTATTATTATATTATTAGTAGTAGTAGTAGAAAGAGTCTTGCTCTGTTGCCTATGCTGGAGTGCAGTGGTACAATCTTGCCTCACTTCAGCCTCTGCCTCCCAGGTTCAACCGACTCTCCTGCCTCAGCCTCCCGGGTAGCTGGGACTATAGGTGCACGCCACCATGCCCTGCTAATTTTTGTATTTTTAGTAGATATGACGTTTCACCATTTGCCCAGGCTGGTCTTGAACTCCTGGCCTCAAGTGATCCACCTGCCTCAGCTTTCCAAAGTGTTGGGATTATAGGGGTGAGCCACTATACCCCATGAGTTATCTTGTGTACAAAAGGGAGCAGAAAACATTCTAGTTGAGAGCCAGCACTCTTCTCTACCAGAAAAACTTAAAGTATCATTATTAATAAAGCAGAGTAAAAAGACACCAGGGCCAAAGTCCATCAGTGTGACGAAACAGGCCTGAATTCATCCTTTTGGTTGGCCTGACTCCTATGTTTCTTTGGCCCTACCACCACATGACCTGACCCAGTTGAACAACATTGGTCTTGCTATCAAAAAAAGTGAGAAAGGGGATCCTGATAAAGTGAAAGAGTCTGTACCTGAGTGAACCACAGAATGAACTTCTTGAAGTTGTGGTTACTCAGACCTTAGTGACATTGAAGATATTGCCAAAATCTGCTAATTATCCCCAAAGCACTTGGGTCTCTTAGGCTCTATCATCATGTTACACCGTGCCTTCTACAGTCCCCTTTTCTACACAGTGCTTTAGCTTGGATTTTTATTAGCCATTTGTCACAAGAGTCCTGTAAGATGTACCAGCCGTCATTGCTCTATTTTTACAAGGCAGGGAGGCAAAAGAGACATGGATACATTAAACGATTTGCCCCTGGGCTCCAAGTCTTTGCTAGCCTGTTACGCACAATGTCACCGCAGTCGGCTGGGGGTGGAGGTTGCTGAACCTTGTTCCAGAGTGCTTGCAGGCATTTTTCTGGATTTCATATCTGTGTTCAGGGCAAATGAGCACGTGTAACATGAACAAGGTTTTGTTAGGCCATTATTCTACCGCAAGTCAGTGAGAAGGATAGATGCCAAAATCTCCACATCTTTGAGACACGGGACTGGTCTCTGACTTCCCATGGCTGATTTTAAGTCTCTTAAAGTTAGTGGAGAAAAACAAGTGCAGAAGATTCCTGTGGGTCTGGAAAGCATTAGTGGTAAATCTTGAGTATAAAGCTCATATACACCACTTTCCCTTAATGAACATCTAATCCAGCAATACAACACAGTGCCCGTTGTCAGGACTACACATCTGCTATCCACATCCCGGCAGGGGTTCCAGTTTTCTTGGAAGAGGACTCCAAGCCCCCTGCAATATCCATTATGCCCTTGAAATCATGCATGGGCATTTGGAGTAAATATAGCCAACAGACTTGGCCGAATGCAAACTGATCAGGACTTTTCACTATCCCTGAAATGCTTGAAAATAAATGTAAAAAATAAGTATGCCAAAATATGTATATTGATGTCTCTTCTTTATTTTCAGTAAATATTTAGCACTAATTGCAGTGAAGGTGCTAAGGTAAGTAATAAAAATGTAAAGCGTTTGAGGTAAACAAAGCATTTTAATATAAGAGGTATCCTAATAGGAAAACAGATATATAAAACAGAATCAATAGGAGCCTGGGTAATCCCAGATGGTGTAATTTCCAGTCCAAGAGCAGAAGACCAATGTTCCAACTCAAGTAGGCAGGCAGAAATGAAAACAGGCAAATTCCTCCTTCTGCCACCTATGTTAGATGCTGTTCACCTACACTGGGGAGGCAATCTACTTTATTGGGTCAATTGATTCAAATGCTAATCTCTTCTGGAGACACCCTCACAGACATACCCCAAAATAATGTTTAATCTGGGCACCCTATGATGCAGTCCAGTTGACAGATGAAAGTAACCATCACAAACACATGATCTAGAAATATTTACATACACAGGAATACCTCTATAGGCATACATGTAGTTCTTTCTTATATCAGTTCTGCAAAACCCAGGTCAAGAAGACCCATCAATCACCAGGTCCTGGTATTCATGCTTTTGTGTAGTTTCCTCCCGCACTGAATTAAGCTGACCTGTGTAACTCACAAGACATTGCAGGAATGATGGCGTATGTGCTCAGGCTGGACACAAATGACTCTGAGACTTCTGCCTTGCCCTCTTGTAGCGCTCTCCAGGAAAAGCTGCCTGCTAGATAACATGAAGACACTCCAGCAGCCTCATGAGGGTGGAGGGAAGAGAGGCCTCATGGTGAGGAACTGAGGCCTCCTACTAAAAGCCAGCACTAACTTGTCAGGCATGAAAGTGAGCCACCTGGAAGCGCATCTTCAGCCCCTGTGGACCCTTTAGATGACTGCAGGCCCTGCTGACATCTTGACTGAAACCTCATGAGACAGCTAGAACCAGAATCACCCAGGTAAGCTCCTCCTGAATTTCTGACCCATGGAGACTGTATGAGACAGTTTTAATAAATACATTAAGCCTCTATGTCATCGAGTAATTTATTATGCAATGATTAATAGGTAACGAATACAACTTCTATATTATAAATCAACATTATCCACATTGTACTTAAGTCAAGAATAAGGCATAATCTTTGAATTGCTGTCATATGATTTGTGGTAAACTTAGTGAAGGGACACCTTGTCTAAATCCCCTCATCACCAGAAATTCAAACTGATAAGATGGCTGGTCAGAAAGGTACAGTCTGCAGCCATACAGGGAGAAGCTTTCTGTCTGTTCGAATATTTAAGTCTACCTTAATTGTGCTCTAACCTATTCAAAGAGTCTGGAGTACTGGTGTGATTTTTAAAAAACATTTGTTACTAACAGCTATGTTAGAATTTATAAAAGTACTAACTTAGAGATGATTTAATGTTATTCCTATAACAATTCATATTCATTATGAACAGGAGGAAAAACGGAGAATTTACTGCAAGTGCTCAGGGAAAAGATGAGCATTCCAAGGTGTCCTCATGAGGAGTGTGCTATCCTAGTAAATACCATACATCCTCTGTGTCTCCATGGAAAAACAATCTGAAGCTAATCCACTCATAAAAATAGCAGATGAGTTATACCATTGAGTTAGTATTTTGTAAGGAGTCTCTGACAACTTCATAAAGGAGGTGAGGTTTTCTCGTGCATTTGCAAGAGACAAGTTTGATTGCAAAACAGGCAGAAAGGTGGCCTTGAAATCTCAGATAATCTATGCAATGCTCAGAGGTGGAATAGGGAGACCAGGCAGAATGTAGGTGAGTTGGTTAAGAGGGTGAGATGAGGATGTATACATGTAAATAAAATAAAATGAATCATTCAAGGCCTGGTGGAATTAACTGGAACTAAAAAACTTAGGCTGGAGGAGAAGGAAAGTGGAGACAGACATGTGATCACATCATGTCTAATTGTATGTAAGTGCAGAGAGAAGAACACCAAAGGTGTGGTAAGTTTAGGGCCAAGAAAGCCACTAGCCCCTTAATATCCAGAAAAGGACAAAAACGCATGGGAGTCAAGCTCTGTTTGCCTGGAAGAAGAAAGATAAAGACACAGACAAGACCCCTCCCCCACCAGTCAAAACTACTATTCTACCTGTTTCCGGATTCTGACCCACGTATATTCACTTGTTTCATCATTATCTCCTTCAAAAATATATTCATTCAATTAATAATGATTTACTGAGTGTGTATTATGTAGCCAGTGCTTGCATGGAACTCAGGTTACAGCTGGAAATGAAACAGATCTGGTCTTACACCCTCTGTACATCTTCTTCCTCCTGTTACCAGTCTGTCCTGTCTTCAACCTCAACTTCACTACTAATTTCTTACTTAATCATAACTTAACAGCACTCAATAAAAATGTAAAAATATAGACAAAATTATTCCTTACTCAATATTTCTGGCAACAGCTACTGCTGTTCTCTTCTCTCTCTCAATTATCTGAAAAGAGGAATCATACAATCACCTCCTCTTAATCCCTCCATCCTTAGCACTCTGATTCTATTCCTACCTCTGCAGGGAAACCACAGTGGACTTCTTTATGAGGTCATTTAGGAATTCCTTCTGAGTGCTCTATGATATTCAAAGCAGTTTTCCACAACTGCTTCCATTGTCACCTAGGACCTCATTATCTCTTGTTTTTCCTAATTCCTCAATGCTTCTTTTTTGGCATCAAATGACATTATCCACCCAATGTTTTGCCTACGGTTTCACTCTATGCCCTATTTCATGTCCATTGTGTACAAGAAGTAAACTCCTCTGAGGACATCTTTTCAACTACAATTCTGAATAATTCATCTTTTCAGTAAATTTTTCCTGAGTGATCCCTGTGGTTCAGGCACAGTTCTAGATGGTGGAAATAAAGAATAAAGCAAAGTTCTCACCCTCGTGAAGTTTATTTCTAGTCAGGGAAGACATGAAATAAAGAATGTGTCAAGAGATCATATATGCTATGATAAAGCACTGCACAATCTCAACCTCTCAGATTTTTTTCTCTCTCTTATGCCCAAATGTTGTCTTTCCCACTACCCTAAACATTTCTCTGAATATGTGAATTCAACAGATTCCAAACTGAGTTCATCATGAATTCCCCTCTACCTGCCACCCCTTTAGGTCTCTATCAGTTCTCCTTCTCAGCGACTTGAACCATGATGTACCCAGTGGCTTCAACTTTGATACATTTTCCGTATTGCCAGTGGTATCATTTTTTCTAAAATGTAATAGTTGTGTCTTTGCCTTACCCAAATTCTCCTAGCAGCTCTCCATCCAGGGTCAAGCCCAAACTCTTTAGGATACCAGAGAAAGCCTTCCTGCCTCTTGTCCCTTCTGTGTCCTTCAGGATACACTTTCTTGCCTTCACCTCTTGGCTCAAGCTCTTTCTTTTGCTAATCATGGCCCCTCTCACTCAACCACAGGTTCATTTAGCTAACTCCAACTTAGGCATTCTTCAAGGTGACAAAGTAACATCTTCTTGCAAATATGTAGCATTCTTTGCCTTTCTACTTGAGATCCACACGTCCAATCAATGTATCTTTTTTTTTTTTTTTTGAGATGGAGTCTGGCTCTGTCACCAGGCTGGAATGCAGTGGCACCATCTCAGCTCGCTGCAACCTCTCCCTCCTGGGTTCAAGCGATTCTCCTGCCTCAGCCTCCTGAGTAGCTCGGACTAGAGCCATGCGCCACCACGCCCAGCTAACTTTTGTATTTTTAGTAGAGATGCGGTTTCACCATGTTGGCCAGGATGGTCTCGATTTCTTGACCTCGTGATCCACTCCCCTCGACCTCCCAAAGTGCTGGGATTACAGGCATGAGCCACCGTGCCCAGCCCCCAATGTCCCTTTATGTTCCCTTAACACTCAGAAACTTATCTTGTCATTGATTGTAACCACAATATATGATAAGTTATTCTATTTCTTGTCTTTCTCCCTCATTCATCTATGACTTCTCTGGAGAGAAAGACAGTTTCCTGCATCTTTTCCCCCAAAGTATAGTGCAATGCTACCCATAGAGGAAGTTTAATACTTTGCAATTATGAATGAGCTTAGTACATTACTAACTCACAAGGTCGGCAAGCAAATCGATACGTTGTACCAATATTATGCTGATTTACATTTCCACATGCTTACAGGTATTGCGCTGTTGGAATATAGTAGTTCCCCCAGTCACAATTTCACCTTCTGCAGTTTCAGTTACCCACAGTCAATAGCAGTCCAAAAATATTAAATGAAAAATTCCAGCAATAAACAATTTATAAGTTTTAAATTGCCCACCCTTCTGTGTAGCATGATGAAACCTCGTGCCCTCCTGCTCTACTCTGCCTGGGACGGGAATCATCCCTTTGTCCAATAAATGCAAGCTGTAGATGCTCTCCACCCATGAGTCACTCAGTAGCCATCTGTGATCAGATCGACTGTTGTGGCATCACAGTGCTTGTTTTCAAGTAACTCTTGTGTTACTTGATAATGGGCCCAAAGTGCAAATATTTAATAAGGAAAGAAAAAAAATCCTATGCTGAGGTTGCTGAGATCTACAGTTAGAAGGAATCTTCTATACGTGAAATTGTGAAGGAAGAAAAAGAAATTCAAGCTAATTTTGCTGTCACACCTCAAACCACAAAAGTTACGGCCACAGTGCATGATAAGTGCTTACTTAAGATGGAAAGGCATTAAATTTGTGGGTGGAAGACAAGAATAGAAATGTTCCAGTTTATGGTGGTTTCAGGCATTCACTGGGGAGGGTGGGGGCTTGGAACTATGCCCTTTGAAGAAGCGCAGACTACCATCATTTCATACATCGGTATTCATACACAGCCGTGTGCTCTTCTGCAATTTTAAATGTGAAGTGGTAACTTAGGGAAGTATCCTCTTCAAGTCAGTTGCTGGGCAAAGTGGTTTTGTTTATTCTCAATTCTCCTTAACAGTAGAGCTGTGTAGTTTCCATGTGCAGCCATCTATTTTTAATCCAAGAGAGTCTCATTAGAATACTGTGAATCATTCCTCAGCAGCCATACCTGACCCTCTCATTCTGTGACATGAGCCTCTCCCATCATGTCTGCCCAAATAAAAACAAAGCAACTGTTGTTCATGTTTTCTTTCTGAAACCACCATCTGTCATCTTCCTCACCTTAATTTATGCTCCTTGTATTTATAGGAAAAGAGAAGAGGTAATCTGCAGAATATTATTTAAGAGAAAGTAATCTTTCAACTCCTCACTATTTACCTTACCTTCAACATCCTTTGTGTGTTCAGTTCCATCCAGGAGCACATTATTTGACTGTGGTGTGACTCTTCCTTTCTCATTACCAGCAGTTAAGCTGGGCGTAGTGTGTCAGAGGCTAAGCCAATGGTCCTGGTGTCTGGTGGAGACAGAGGGACCCAGGCACTGTCAGCTATGGCTGAAAAGTAAATCCTAAGCTGACTTCATATTGCAGGGCATAAAAAAGAGAGAAAATCTGGCCCTTGGCAAGATCGAGTTTTGTGGAGATTTTTCTCCCCCCACAGCAAGACTACAAAAAGAAACAAGCAGTGCTCTTTGGAGACTCTTGAATGCTCACTCAAAGGCATACTGCTGCGCAGCTATTTTGTAAAAGTGGAGAAATGGGAAATGATCATGTTCCGAGGTAGCTGGAGGCTGTCTGGGCTCACAACCAGGCTGCACTTCCTTGGGAAGAATAATTACCCTGCCATATGTGGCACTCTGGAGAAGAATGAGACAAGAAGTGGCTATGAACTAAGTCTTAAGAAAGTAAATTAGGCCAAGTACTAATGCAAAAACTCACTACCACTTACTAATTATTCATTCATCAAATATTTTTTGAGCACCTACTTTATGCCAAGCACTCTTGTAGGTATGGGGGATAAATGAGTGAACAAAGCTGACAACAACAACAAAAAATATATTTTTATGATGCAACATTTTAGTGAGGGAAAAAATAAATAAAAAACATAACAAATCAATCATATAGTATATTAGAGAGGGTCAGGCGTTACAGAAAAAAACAGAACAGGATGGAGGGAAACAGGCAGGCTAAGAGAAGGACTATTGTTTTAAATGGAGCCACACTGAGAAGGTGGCGACTGAACCAAGAGTTGAAGGAGGAGAGGAAGCGAGCTATGTGGCTTTTTGGAGGAAGGTTATTCCCTGCAGGGAAACAGTGCAAAGGTTCTGAGACACGAACATGGCTATAAGGTTTGTGAAGAATCAAGAACAGGCCATCGGAGCAGCCTGAGCCAAGAGAAGGTTATAGGAAACGAAGATGAGGAGATAACAGGCCAGCAATGAGGACAGATAGGGCAGGGTCTTCTGGGCCACTGTCAGGACTTTCGCTTTCACTCAAAGTATTGAGGGGACATCATTAAATAATTTTGAGCAGAGGGGTGGCATAAGATGACCTCAATGTTTATAAGAGCTATGTTTGCTGCATTGAGAATGGTTTGTAGGAAGATCATGTTAAGTCCTGGTCACTAGGGCACTGAGAAATACAAGTTATCTTGTTAAATCATTTTAGCAAAATAGATATTATTATCTATTTTGTAGATGAGGAAACAGAAAGGGGCAATCGCCTGAACAAAGTTACATAAATAGAAAATGATAGATTTAAACCATGAAGTAAGCAATAACATATATTCTCCAAGCCCTATAGCAGTGTCAATTCTGGTTTAATTGCACTGAGGCTCAGGGTTACCAATGGAGTGTTGTGTGTGTCAGGAAACAGTCTATAGACTTTTGGAGTTACCACACGAACTAATTTCCGGGCCATATACGACTGATATAATTAAAAACTTTCACTAAAATTGCAGATGCTTTTAATAGTTAATCAACTAGTTTTCTACATAAAGAAGAAAGAGTTCCCTGTCTCTCTTCATAGATGTGTCTGCAGATTGCTTTCTTCTCCTGGGCAAGGATTCCTGTATCATTGAAGAGGTAGAAACCTTGTTAGGTTACTAGCACAAGCTGAGTTGACATCTCAATAATTTCCTAATAACCCCACACTGTTTCTGAAAGATACAGTATTTTTCAGAAGCAAATATCAGAAAAAGTGATCAAACTAAATAAAAGCAGGGACCATAGGCATAATCAGTGGTTTTTAGTGAAGGCTACCTGTTGAAGTAAATCCTCATGATTCCTGTATCATTTTGTTTTTAACATATAATATCCCTCCTTTTAGCTAAGAAATATGCAGAAAGGCTTGTAAGGAAAGATCAAAAAAGGTGAAAAAAAATACAAAAACTGAAATCTGCAAGGTTTGGTACCTGCTCTAGAAACAAAATATTGAAAAGAATGAATAGACTATGAGTACTTCACACTCATCAAAGCAGGTGAGCCATCACTTTAAGATGCTTTTTGATAAAAGCAAAGATGCAAAAATATTTTCTGCAAATGTATTTGATTATAAATGTTACAATTACTTGAGGAGGTAATTTAGAGGATATTGTTAATTTGCTAACTTATTTGATTATTTAATTGCAGACATTAGTTTTCAAACCATTTAAATTCCAGACTTCCTGAATATAATCAGATGTGATCGGACATGACTTTCTTGAGCGAGACTTGCCAAGAATATTGCTCTTGTTATTCACCTAGTGGCAGATGACCAAAATATAGGCTTCTGCTATTTTCTTCAGGTAACATTTAGTCAGGTTTCAAAGATCATCACAGAATTCCAAAGAACTGAATTTCAGAAATTTTAAAACTCCACTCGAGGGAAGAAAATCCCAAAGTCTATTTAAACTATATAAGGCTCACAATTATATCCATGCACTACCACATGAAACTGTTTTGCCTATGTGATGTGAAGCATGAGAAAATAATTAATAGCATTCAAAGATTTGGCCTCACATGGAGGAGAACATCTGGATAATCAATTTATTAACTAAAAGAATCTGAATGTTTGGGTGTAAAGAATTGTTCCTGTTCTTTGGTTAGAAAAGCGGACTTGAAGTCATTAGAGAGAAGTTCCTTAGGAGAAGGAATCTCATTAAAGTTTCAGTGTGACCTATTTTAAGCTTGACTGGAAAATACATAATAGTTCCGATAGAAACCAGGAATAGAGCAAATCAACATCCCAGTAAAGTGCCTGCTTCTACATAGATGCCATAAAGATTCCTAGGAAAGTTGACACTTTTCAATTTATAGCATCTGAATGGAAACACAGTTGTAGGTGAGATTGGTTAAATAGGTTTCATTACTTTATAGTCACACTGTACTTGGGTTTGTGCATTCTACTAAATTATTCTTACCAAATTATTTTATAACATTCAGAAAAAACTGTCTCTGGTTCTGATTCTGTCATAATATTCAGGGAACTTTTCTGTCATTTTATTTTTATTGCCCTCTGGAGATGGCTTTCAGAAGTTCATCTACACCAATTTATTGTATATATTTTGTCTTTGTTTCTTACGGATTCAAAGCTACATTCAGTTGTTTTTACGTAGGCTTGTATATGAAGTAATGTGACCAATCTTTCAAAACCATTTTACAAAGACCAATGCTGTTGGACTCCTGAATTCTGATATTTTTTCAACTGCAGAAACACTAGCTAGCTATTGAAATTATGGCAAATATTTCTTTGTTTGATTGACTCACATCAAATTCCAGTGAGAAGCCATAATGAGTGAGTGGCTTCACTTTCTATCACTGAGGTATCTGATTCATTTTATTAGTCAGAAATACATTTTAACCTTATAGAAATATTTTTTTCATTAGACACACATACATACATAAATACCCCTAGCCTAGGCACACCCCATATGTAAGAAAGTTAACACTAGAAGAAAAAGCATGTGCATGTGTGTGTGCTTATTTTATCTATCTGTCTATCCATATGTAGATACTATATCATCAGATCTAGATCTAGATATATAGCTAACTAGATATGGAAATCACTTATGTCTGAGAAAAAGAGATGGACTTATAGTAATATGGGCAATGCATTTCTGTTCTCTTAAGCGAGTGTCTTCATCTCATTTTACCTGTTGGATCCAGGCTCCAGGTTACTAACATAAATCTGTCAGTCTCAAAGGCTATGGTGTAAGGTTTCCTTCAGAGGAAAAGACATAATAAAGCATACATCATCTTATTGCTATGGATTAGTTTAAAATGAATTAATCATTTTTGTCAATAATTTTCTTTTGTCTCTCTGTTCTCACCTCATGGCAATGTCCTTGAGACCATCATCTCCCCAAAAGGCATGGGGTGGGAAAAGAGGTAAAATCCTATTATAACTATTTTACTATTTAAAATAGTTACTCTAGCAGCTCTTCTAAAGAACACAGTAGAAAATGAAACACAGAATCTTCATTAATTTCATTATGATTGGTTTAGATTGTGCAAGCAGTTCTCAAACTTTCATTTCTTGCATGCCCTGTTTTTGAACAGGCTTACAAAACAAAGATCATTGGCAATGATATGGTTTGGCTGTGTCCTCACCCAAATCTCCTCTTTAATTGTAGTTCCCGTAATCCCCACATATTGTAGGAGACACCAGGTGGACATAATTGAATCATGGGGCGGTTTCCTGCATTCTGTTCTTGTGATAGTGAGTTCTCATGAGATCTGATGGTTTTATAAAGGGCTTCCCCTTTTGCTGGGCACTCATTCTTCTTCTTCCTGCTGCCATTGTGAAGAAGGACATATTTGCTTCCCTTCCACCATGATAGTAAGTTTCCTGAGGCCTCCCCAGCCCTGCAGAACTGAGAGTCACTTAAACCTCTTTCCTTTATAAATTACCCAGTCTCATGTATGACCTTATGCAGTTGGAGAACAGACTAATACAGGCAGCCAGTTAACCTTTTTTTAGCATATTGCCTCTAGTTATCCATGGTGTTCAATTATAGGAGTTCAACTTATATTATGTCCTGGTAATGCCCTTTTAACACTGTATTTATTAAACTATCTGGTTTTCTTTCACAATCCCAATATAAAAATAACTATTCCTTAACTTCGATAATTCAGAAAATTGGCTATAAATGTGTTGGGGATAAGAAATAGACATGAAGAATAAAGATTATAAATACCAGTTGTCATCTTCATTCCAAGATCAAAGTACTTATCCAATTAGGAAAGTTTCCACAGTAGAGTATTTCCTGAATCTTGAAAATATCTGCCTTTGTCTTTTTATATTCTCTAGACGTACAGTTTATTAGTCTCAACTCTTCCTTTGATAACTCTATAGATATTGTTCCAACATTTGTAGACACTTTTATTTGCTTGGCTGCTTGCAGTATTTTTTTATATCCATGTAATTTCAAACATGCATCTGATTATTTGGAGTGAGAATTTCCAGTCTGTATGATCCCTGGCTTTCTGATATAAAGAAGCTTCTTATAAAGAGTCTCATGGGATAGAAAGAGCCTTTTTTACCTCTTTACAGATGCTTTTCTGAAGAACCATGTAGCTAGGCCTTGTGACTTACATTGGGCAAATTACTTTCTATCTAACTTTGTTTTTGCCATCGCCAACGTTTATTAGTCTGCACTTTCAGTTATGTTATAGATTCTCTTGTCTTTAGTGTATTTTCATAAGCATTCTGGTGGGATATTGGGAGAGGCCATATTAGTGGGTTAGAGGAGGGTGTAATGTTTTAAAGCTGAAGCCTATCAGTAATGAATATGAGTGACCTGTAAAGAGAAGGGCTACCAGGATTAAACAAATACAAATTGTTGCGTTTTCTTTAAAAAAAAAAAAAAAAGATTATAAATACCAAATATCCCAGGGCATATTAAAATAGCAATAATAAAAGTCGTACTATTCCATAAACAAATCAAGTTTTGATGGAAAGAAACACATAACTGATTGCCTTCTCATTAGAACAACAGAAAATCAGTTGTCATATTGGGCTCTAATTGAGAAGCCAGATGGAGGCTGGCAGTCAGAGTGGCATTCCTGGGACACACAGAACCACAGGAGGCAGTGAGCAATAGGTTCATATTTCTATTTGCATATAGCCAGAACTGCATTTGACAGCAAGAACAGATTTCCCAAACCAAGCATCTCTCATCAAACATATATTCCTCTGGTAGACAGCAGGCAGCAGCTTCTCTTTTAACAGGCATTTTCTAGTTTTTATGCACAATCCTAATGATTTTAATGTAGACAGAAGAAGTAGGTACAAATATATGAATGACTTGAAGAAACTATAGGCAATGAATTATTTCTCTGCTATTTCTGAGTTGAACAAACATGCTGCTAGAACGAATAGGCAGGTTTAGCAATATCACAGGATACAAGGTCTATATATAAAAGTAAATTGTACTTCTGTATGCTAACAATGAAAAATTGGAAATTGAAAAAACAGCTGTGATAGCATCATAATGTGATAATTTAGGGATGACTTTAATAGAATGTGTGCAATACATTTACCTTAAGATTACAAAATATTGCTGAGAGAAATTGAAGAAGACCTAAACCAATAAAGACATACACTGTGTTTGTGGACTGGGAGTCTATATATTATTAGGATGTTTATTCTCCCCACAGTGAAATATAAACTCAAAAACATTTCAATCAACATTGATACATAATTTTTGTAACAACAGGCAATTTGATTCTTAAATTTACATGACAATACAAAAGCAATAGAGAACCAAGACTATTTTTAATGAGAATGGCAAAACAGACTACTTACACTACCTGATTTCAAAACATGATAAAGTTCCTGTAATGAAGATGATATGGTATTGACATCAGAATAGACATAGAGGTAAATGAAATAGAATAGTGAGTTCAAAAATAGACATATACAGTATAGTCGTTTGATTTTTGACAATGTTGCCCAAGTAGATTAATGGGGAAAGAGTAGCTTTTCAATAAATGGTGCTGGAACAATAGAATATTGGTACTTAATTATACCATATACAGAAATTAAATTAAAATGAAGCATAGGCCTAAACATTATATTTAAAACTACAAAACTTCTAGAATACATGGAAGAAAAAATTTTGGCATTTGCTTAAGCCAAAAAGTTTTTATGACACAAAGCATATGAGAGAAAAACTGATTTTGTATATGGTATAGGATGGGGTGGAGTTTCACTATTTCCATATTCTCAGCATTTAAAAAAAGATAAATATCAAAATTTTTAATTTTTTTTTCAGAATTTTTGTTTCATAAAGATTTTAGAGTACAATCCATCTCAGAATAACCTATCTGAAGCCCCTATTTGAGATTTCATTATCAATGTTGAGGTCTAGTTATATCTTCATCTTATGATTTTAAACTTTTCAATATGTCATAACTTTTTTCTCAAGTAGATATAAACCTTGAGAATCATCCTTGCTATATGCTTGTTGACATGATTTATTAGCCGAAGGGATATATTAGTGGGCCAACTGGCATTTGTTCATATTTTTCTTACGTATCTCTCAGAAAAGAGAGAGGAAAAGACAGCGAGGGAGAGATATGGGTCTTAGCAAAGATAAGAGAAAACAAGAGCGCTATGTTTCCCTCTTTTTCTCACAGTGGTTTTCTGGCACAGTGCTCAGGCTCCATTTGAACCACCTGGCTCCCTTCACTTCCTCAACCAAGAATTACAAAGTATACCAGAAAGGACACTGAAACTCTTCAAGATGGTGATAGTGTATTAATTTTTGTATATGGTATAATTAAGTACAAATATTCCATTGTTCCAGCACCATTTATTGAAAAGCTGCTCTTTCCCCATTAATTTACTTGGGCAACATTGTCAAAAATCAAATGACTATATATGTCTATTTTTGAACTCACTATTCTATTTCATTTACCTCTATGTCTATTCTGATGTCAATACCATATCATCTTCATTACAGGAACTTTATCATGTTTTGAAATCAGGTAGTTTAAGTAGCCTGTTTTGCCATTCTCATTAAAAATAATCTCTTTGTTCCTATGCATATCAATCTCTTGTGAATTTCCCTCTTCTGATGCCTTTACTATTATCTTCAAATGTTAGTTGTTTATACAAAGAGAGGTTGTCAGGGATCTTAAGACCGACAAAATTTATTTCTGTTAGCAACTGATTATTAACTTGGTTGTCATACTGACAGTGAGAAGAACACAAGATTAGAAATGAAGATCTAATATTTACTTAACTCCAATTCCATGATAAGCCCTTTTTAACTTTTCTCTTGCTTAGTTCTCAAACATTTCATAGAATGCTAATGACTTTGGTATTATTTCCATTTTAAAGATAAGGAAATTGAGACTCATTGAGGGAAAAGGCCCTTGACCAAGCCTAAAGAGGAAGTAGACAGCAGTGTTTTAATTCAAACTGAGAGCTGTCTGAAGTCAGAGTCTGTGCTCTTTTTGCTACTTTATCCTACATGCAGGAGGATCAGTAACCTGGATTCACTTTTGTGGCCCTGTCAATGAGTGGTGGCAACGATGGTGCATTGGTCATCTATTGCTGTGTAACAAATTATCCCAATAATTACAGCTTAACATAGAAGTAAACATTTATTTTACATAATTTCTGTGGATCAGACATCAGGGAGTAGCTTTGTTAAAAACGCATCCACAAAATTTTATTTTTATTTTTTTACGATGGAGTCTCGCTCTGTTGCCCAGGCTGGAGTGCAGTGGTGCGATCTCGGCTCATGCAAGCTCTGACTCCTGGGTTCACCCCATCCTCCTGCCTCAGCCTCCCGAGTAGCTGGGACTACAGGTGCCTGGACCATGCCTGGCTTTTTTTTTTTTTTTTTTTTTTTTAGTAGAGACAGGGTTTCACTATGTTAGCCAGGATGGTCGATTTTTAATTTTTTGAGTGATAGCACAGGGAGGTTTATTCATTGAAGGAAGAATGTATTACTTGCATTTCCCCAGAGAGGGTGGGTATGCTACTCTACACAGGGTCATGTGGGGAAGTGCCAGAGTTCGTCAGGAGGCAGAGGAAAGAAGGGAGGAGAAACTATGGCCCAGAGTCTTTACTGTGTTTTCTGTGGAAGAGGCAAAGCAGGTCAGGGATAACATTTAGCACTGACTGATTAGAATAATGGAGGTTTCTGCACTGTAGGAGTGGTCTCTAGTTGTGTGGTACCTTCCTGGCCTTGGGTTGATTTAGGGCAGGAAAATATTGGCTTGGTGTGTGTGTCAAATAAAGCAGGTGGTTGGAGGTATTGACTTGAGATTCAGATTGGCTGGTTCACATAGGAAATATGCATTTTTGATCATCTGTGAGTTGTTTATTATCTCTGAATTTGCTAGCCACAGGAGGAGGAGTTTATCCTGCCAGCTAGGCCTCTGAAGATGTTAAAACATTATAGAACATATTTTTAACCAAACAGGATGTATACAGCAGCCTAGTTGTGCCGTTCTGACTTAGAGTCTCTCATGAGATTCCAGTTAAGATGTCAGCCAGGATTGCAGTCCTTGAGAGTTTGATGGGGGTTGGAGGATCCACTTCCAAGATGGTTCATTCATATGATGGTGGATATTGGCAGAAGGCCTGAGTGCCTTTCAGTATTAGTTTTGTATTGCTCTATAACAAAGTACTACAAATGTAATGACCCAAATGAACACACACTTGTTATCTCACAGTTTCCATGGGTCAGGAGTCAGGGCAAGGTTAGATGGAGGCCTCTGCTCAGTTTCTTCTGAAGCCGAAATCAAGACATTGGCTGGGCTGTGTTCTCACTCGGCTCAGGGTCCTTCTCCAAGCTCACTCAGGTTGTTTGTCAAATACAGTTCCTTATGGTTGCAGGGATGAGGTCCCTGTTTCCTTGCTGATTGTTGGCCAGGCATCTCTCCCAGCTCCTGGAGGCTGTCCTCAGGTCCTAGCCTGTGGCCTTCTCGCAGCGTGGCAACTTACTTCTTCAGAGGCTGCAGGAGAATCTCCTTCCAGTCTGCTATCACAGTGTTACATAACATAATATAACAAAGGGGTAACTGTCCCTTTAGCTTTTCCATATATGGTTATTTGTTCATGCATGTCTGATGGTAGTCATATGTTCTGCCCACACTCATGGGGCAGGGCATGCACATCAGGGGTTAGGAAGCTTGGGGCCTGTTAGAATTGGCCACACGTAGCCACTATATAGGAAGGTTAAGTTTCAGAAATATGAGTGTCTTATAATAAAGATGTTTTCTTCACGAGGCAATGTTCCTAAAATATATGCTGGGTAATCTATGATCCACTAATGAGTTGGAAGCTTGGGGCCCTGTTAGAATTCTCTGTTGACATGGACATGGCAGCTGACTACTCCCAGACCAAGCTATCCAAGAGACAGCAGGGAGAAGCTGCCGTGCTATTTATGACCTAGTCTCACAAGCCCTGTACCACTACTTCTGCCACACTCTATTTTTTGAAAATATTAATAAGTTGCTAAATCTGCTCTACCCTCAAGGACAGGGAAATTGGGCTCCACTGTTTGAGTGTAGCTTATAAAAACTTGTGGACTTATTTTAGAACTACCATAGATGGCATTTAAATACTTTAGTTCTCTGCCTAATCAGCTACAGAATGAAAAGCTTCAGCCAGTTGGTTATTAAGGTTCTTGAAGTATAATATGTGCATGTTTATGTATTTGTCTCTTTAGTAACTTCACTTGTGCCTCCAGAAGGAATATCATTGGTGAGGGTGTGACTCTTTCTAAGGAAAATATAATTTATGTTGAAATTAATTGGTCTTGATTTTATATTATTGTCTTTTTCCATCAAAGTGAACAATTTTTCTCATTTCTATAATTGAAATAATATATAAGAACTTATGTGAATGGTTTTGTGTGTGTGTGTGTGTGTGTGTGTGTGTGTTGGGATTATCACATGTCAAACTATGAAATTGTTTTTATTGCTTCTTTTTTTGCAGAAGGATTTTTTAAATAAGTAACTTTTTCTTCTGAAATAACAGGTAGAGTTAACTTTGTCTATTTTGTGAAGGGAAAGGAGAAAAGTGAAAAAAAGTTAACTTTAGTCATCCTGACCACCCTTGACATTCAGGGAAATATACAAATCCACATCGAGTTTTCCCATCAAGGAATTGCTGTGGTTTATGGCATATATCTCAGACCCATTACTTCATGGATTTAGTGGATCATGGATTACCCAGCATACATTTTAGGAACATTGCCTCATGAAGAAAATATCTTTATTATAAGGCACTCATATTTCTGAAACATAATCTTCCTATATAGTGACTACATGTGGCTGTACTGCCTAGGAATATATATTAATAAAAAGCCTCTGTCATTAAGATACCTGATCTTAGACAAAACAGTTTCTTCTGGAGGGCCAAGTGAGCTAACACTATTTCTCGCTGACATTTTGTGAATTAAATACTGCTATGCAATTCAAGAGAATATTTGCCAGAGGTAATTCCATTAAAGAAAGCTACAGCCACGTTTTCTTCTTTTCAGAGTTTCCAAATCAGCAACAGTCCAAAATTAATCTCAGAAACTGGTCTTCTCAAGTGGTCAACTAGCTGTCACTTGATTTTAGCATTGTTTATTCAATAAGTTTAAATAATTGGCTGGGCATGGTAGCTTACACCTATAATCCTAGCACTTTGGGAGGCAGAGGTGGAAGGATTGAGCCCAAGAGTTCAAGATCAGCATGGGCAACATAATGAGACCCTGTCTCTTTAGAAATGGAAATAAAAATAAATAAATAAATAAATAAATGATCAAAGAAGATACTGAAAACCATTTTTTTAGGCCCTTAAAACCCAACCCAAATTAAAGAGTGGAAATCCAGGCACTTCTTCAGGGTGCCATTATTCCAGGGCTACTAAAAAGTCATATGGCAGCACACAAAAGAGACACAGTGGTATGAAGAAGAAGGTTGGATGAAATATTCTAAAAATTTAACTTAACATAGGTACAGAAGAGTTATGATCTAGAAATGTCTGATTTCTTATGTGTATATATTTTTTGAACTTTTAGGTTCAGGGGTACACGTGCAGGTTTGTTACATGGTAAATTGCATGTTGTGGGGGTTTGGTGTACAGATAATTTTGTCACCCAGGTAATAAGGATAGTACCTGATAGGTAGTTTTTCAATCCTTAACCCCTTGTCACCCTTCACTCTCAAGTAGGTGCCAGTGTCTATTGTTCCCTTCTTGGTGTCCATGTGTATTCAGTGTTTAGCTCCCACTTATAAGTGAGAACATGTGGTATTTGGTTTTCTGTTTCTGTGTTAGTTTGCTTAGGATAATGACCTTCAGGCCCATCCATGTTGCTGCAAAGGACATGATCTCATTCTTTTCATGGCTGCATACTATTCCATGGTGTATATGCCCCACATTTTCTTTATCTGGTCTACTGTTGATGGGCATTTAGGTTGATTCCATGTCTTTGCTATTGTGAACAGTGATACCTAATTTTTAACAATTTACTATTTGCTAGAAACTGTCCTAAGCACTGTACCTTTATCTTAATCCTCATTACCTTGTAAAAGAAATACTATTTTATATGCAAATGAGAAGAAAAAGGTACGTCAAGAAAAGTCAAGTAATTTGCGCCCAAGGTTGTCTTAGTGAGAAAGTGGCAGAATTAAGTTTTCACCCAAGGAAGGCTGATTCCAAAGCTTGAACTTTTAAACATGGTACTCAAAAAATCTGACACAGCAGCTACTAAGGAATGTTAGTTCAGGTAATTCCGAACTTCTGATTTGCTAAATGAAATATCTAAGCTAGGCACTGCCACCAGTAGAGCGCCTTCTTTGCTCTTCCATGCCATAACACTCAGCCTCTTTTCTAAATAAATACAATGAAACAATAAGAATATTTGTTCAAAAGGATATTTCATTAGTTATATTTCTTTTCTGCAATAATACTACATAATAAAAATCTCCCCAAATCTAAGTGGTTTTGTTTTTGTTTTTGTTTTTTTGTTTTTGAGACTGAGTCTCGCTTTGTTGCCCAGGCTGGAGTGCAGTGGTGTGATCTCGGCTCACTGCAAGCTCCACCTCCTGGATTCACACCATTCTCCTGCCTCAGCCTCCCGAGTAGCTGGGACTACAGGCACCTGCCACCACACCCAGCTAATTTTTTTTGTATTTTTAGTAGAGACAGGGTTTCACTGTGTTAGCCAGGATGGTCTCGATCTCCTGACCTTGTGATCCGCTCACCTCAGCCTCCCAAAGTGCTAGGATTACCAAAGTGCTGGGATTACAGGCATGAGCCACCGCGCCTTGCCATCTAAGTGGTTTTTAATGATTAACATATCTATAATTTTTTCCTGTGGACAGGCCTATGGGCTGACTGAGATGGCTCTGCTTCAGATAAAGTTCTGGGATCTTCCACATGTGAGTCACCCTGATAAAGAGGTGTCCAGGACATGCTCTTCTCATGGCAGACGCTAGAAGTATAACAGCCACGACAAACTGCATATGCATACTTCAGCCCGTGTTCACAGCAAAATGGCTCATATTCCATTGGCCAAAGCAACTCATGTTCAAGATCAGAGCCAATGGTGCAGGGAAGTCATGGCAAGGGTAAGGAGTGAACAAAGAATTGTGGGCAAGTAATACCATCCACCACAAGCACCAATTCATTAGCTCTCTCATGTTTAAGTGACTTTATGGGGCTTTCCTTTAGAGTAGCCAGCCTTTCTTCAAATGGCATGTTACCCATTTTCTTGTTCTAAAACTCTAATTCTCATAGTTTCTTTGTTTACTAGGGCTTCCCTTATTTTTTGGTTATTTATTTGATTTATAGAGGAAACATTCTCACTGTATGAAGCCATACCATTGACTGCCAGTCTTGGGTATTCCATATCTGCATATCCCCCCCATTCCCTGTACCAAGATACACACACACACGTTCTTACCCTAATGATCTAAAGACCATTTTTCTGGGTACAGTATGCAGTCTGCTAAGTCTTTTATCTTACCATTCAAAAATTCAGAAAGTAAGGCCATCTCTTTCTCATAAGCAGGTCACAGTGATACCATCTTCTCTAAGAAATCTTCCTCCTCCTCTCAAGTTCTGATTAATTGACCATAGAAATATGATCCCTTAGGCCCTTGAACAAACTCTCTCTTAGCCCTCATCACACTGTGCAGCCTCTGCCCATTTTCTCACCTGTATGCCCATTAAACTATAAGATCCTGGAAGGTAGACTTACTACTATATCAAGTACCGAGATTAGTGTCTGGCAATCTTAGATAAATGTTATTTCTTCTTATTGTTATAGTCTTCACAATTATATCCCTATATTTAGGACATTTTCTAGCACTAGTGAATGCTCAACAATTACTAATTGAACTGCTTTTTTTTTTTTTTTGTACCTTGAGAGCAAGTATGACTAATTTCCAATCAAGAGATAAGAGTGAAAAGTAGCTGGTGCTCACTTTGGGTCAGGACATCATTTACTGTGTCACATTTAGTAATCACAAAAATCATGTGGATAGGTTTTATAACTGAGGAATCAGAGAACAAGCAACTTGTTCAGGATTTGACAGCATTGAATTTAAACCCAGATCTGTCCCCCAAATTTGAGCTCCTATCACAGAGGTTACAAGCATAGCAGCATTGTGAGAGTAGAGGCAGTGGTCACTGTAAACTAGGCTTGCTTCACTCAGTTCAAGAATGAGAAAAACATCTTTGCTCTTGGCTTGTGATATGTGTCCTGCAGGATTTTTACTTTCTGTCCTTTATTAAGTTTGTATATTCCTGATTTTGAAACAGATCATAATGGGTATGTACTCCAAACTCATTTTCAACCTTAAGGTTGCGCAATCCCCAAACCCTATCTACTAGCCAAGAGCTTCGCCAATTTGATTTTCTAGTAAGACAGAAAATTCTATTGCAAATTTATCCTGAGGCTTATAACCAGTATCTATTGGCAAGATTTAGGAATACAAACATAAAATGCACGCTCTGTAGCAAAGCACCCTCCTGAATTGCCTCCATATTTCCTAGCAAACATACCAAGGGCTTTTATACCCACAGTATATAAAACTATGAGCCCAGCTCATATGGTTCAGCATACTTTCACAACGTGCATTAAAAGATATTACCTGTACCTTGTATCATGTTTGCAATTTTCCCACGAATTAGAAGTTATTTTCAATAACTCAGACAGAAAGTCTGTAATGCTTATAAATTGATTTCTTTTGGCATGCTGATGGAATGAAACAGAAACTTAAATGCACAACAGTGCATTTAGGAGCATCAGTGAAAAGATGAGCATAAACCTTTTGTGAGACCTGTAGCTTTAAAATCACCTAAATTTTCTTATCTTCAGAGAGAGAGAGAAAAAGACAAAGAGAGAGGCAAACAAACAAACAAAAAAATCATGAACATTGAGATTTGAGTTTTATGCTTGGGGTACAGTTATACAGTGTCCCATAATATACTTTTCTTGGTAGAACCAAGAAAATTGAGCAGATATTTAATAATGTATTCTTCCATTAAGTATTATTCCCTACATATGCTTTAGGTTATGTTCTTTTACTTAAAACACAAGGTTACCTCCTCTACTAGAAAACTTTAATGAAATGTTTCCTGATGCAATGATTTGAAGGCTGACCCTGAAGAGGCAGGGTTTCCTGTGTCCTGTTACAATGGATTTTTCATGTCCTGGGATCTCCAAAGGATACGGGAGCGTTGTGGTAAATTCAGTCTTGCTACAGAGAGCTTACATATATATGTACACTTCCCTCACCTTTCCTTCCAAAGGCCCCAGGAGCAGATGTTTGCAGATTGATTTATGCTCCATTATATTTAGCTGTCACTTCACCCAGAACTGAAAAGCAGTCATCTCTGGAGAAAATATGACAGTAGTTTAATGAAGTACATGGATACTGCAACGAAGGGCAGGAAGTGAAGGTGCGTGTGAATCTCAACCTGCTATCATAGAAATGTAAGAATTGTTTTTCTGTCAGGTGTTCTGTGAACAAATTTGGAACATGGAATTAACATTCAGAGAGGACTTTGTAACAGCACCCCTCTGTCCCCTTCAGCTCCTGACGCACAGCCTTTCATGACCCCTGGTGGGTGACAGGCATCACCCCTCTTCCTGGCCCTCTTCAGGAAACCCTCTTCACAATGACGGCTGCCAAATCAACCTGGAATCTTGCTGTTTAAAAATGATAAAAAGCTGGGGATGGTGGCAAGTGCCTGTAGTCCCAGCTCCTTGGGAGGCTGAGGCAGGAGGATAGCTTGAGGCTAGGATTTTGAGACCAGCCTGGGCAACATAGTGAGACTCTCTCTGTCTCTACAAAAAGAAAGAACGAAATTTATAAAAATGTGAGAGCCCGTTTTTGTGGAGCATTCAGTGGCTTCATTTAGCCCCTTCTGAGGAAGCCAGGCCTTTATAGCAGCCTTCGCTTGGGAAAAGCACAGGGCTAAGTTATTTCTGGAGATGCAGCCAGCTCCCAATGGGCCACATGGAAAGCATTCTGTCCCATCCCCCAAGCTCTACTGCCCTGCCTCCAACATAGCCTTCACCCAGAACCATTCGATTTGGGAAAACTATGGAACATGGTTTCATTTCATTTCCCATTCCAAGGGTTCTTCTTGTACAGTGCAAATCCGCCCTAGGGGGCAACTTTAATCTAATTCACCTTATGGAATATATTTCCTTCTGACTGGAGAGACCAGGAAAGGATGCAAATGCAGATGTTGGTTGTATTGGAATTCTAGGTGAAAAAAAATTAAAGATAAAAGGGATAAAAGGGAGTGAAAGAAGAGGCTGAAATTACAAAAGCTACATTGAGAATGTCTGCTTAGGAGGGGATCTTCTTTTTTTTTTAATGATTTCATGCCTCTGCTCACTCACTCTAGACCCTGCTCACTCACTCTAGACCCTAAATTCTAATGCTTTCGAACATCTCCATTTATGGGAACCTCTGCCCTTCAAATGTAATGTCATCCAAGAAAAGTACCATCTTCCTCTTTAATTCTTCTTCTCATTGAGCAAATAAAACTTTGTTTACTCTTCTGCTTTATCATATACTTTATTTGTTGCTTTGTGCAGCACTACATTATGCACTTATTGACATATATGTTTATTTTTAGTAGAGTCTTGGTGCATAGGAAGCTTTTGGTCATTATTAGTGAGATTGGATTACATTTGATTAATCTGTAGAGAAGCAATTTATGCTTTCCCTGTTTTGCAGGAGCTCATCTCACGGTTATTGAAACAAATCATTTCAAGAGTCTGGGTAGTTTCCTTGGGCTCTGAGTGGCCCAGTATGACACTGAGAACCCAAGGTGACATTTGGGAAGGATCTTCTTACCTCAAGACAGGGCAGGCATTCTGTAAACACTTTGTAAGGACTTCAATACACTGTCTGCACTAGGCTGGCCATGCTCCTCTGTCTTCATCTCAGTCACTGCCCCCCATGTTTTGCAAGTCAATGGCTGTTTCATCTGAGAAAAAGGTGCTTCCAAACAGTGAAATTAAACTCATTCATATTTTTATCCAATAGTCAATTATTGAAAGCTTTCTGTACCCCAGGTCTTTGCTAGGTACTTTAATATGCAAAAGCAATTTAAGGCCTTCAAAACCACTCTGTGATAGGGATTATTACATCATTTTACAGTTGAGAATACTGGAGTTTAGAGAGGTTAAGGAAGTTGCTCAAAATTAAGCATCTAATATGTGAAACAGACTTCAAATTTACAACCAAATCTGCTGACTCCATGCCCAACATCTTTTTCACTTTACGTCACAACTGCTCGTCAAAAAAGATTCAAGTTGTGTTCAGTCTTATTTGATTACTCCCAGCTGTTTATCACTTTCCACAAAGTGTGGCGTTAAAATTTTGGACTAAATCTACCAGATCAGATCCAAAGTGCTGCCTACCACTCTCTGGACAAATAATTTTTGCAAATATGGTCCAGTTCAATTAATGGAACCCAACACACTCAATTTCAGCTCTGGTTCTTTGTGTCAAAGTGTACACCTGTTGAAAATAAATCATAATGCAATCAAGAGATCAAATATTACTCTAGAAAATGTACCAGAATATGTCTTTAAAAGAGAGAAGTATTGTGAGCCTGATTTAGGTTATTTTATTTGAGCCTTTTTTTTTTTTTTAAATCCATGTGTATGTTCTGGCCTGTTGTCAATGCAGTACCATCCTCATCTGCCTAATTGGATACTGATACCAGTCCATGTATATCTGTATATGTGTATTGTTTTGAAAGAAACTCTTTTTCTATGCAATTTACAAATAAGTTTATTTGAAACAGGGCAGAAACCCTAGCCAGTTTCTAGACTTTTGACCCCAAATGGGAGAATAACAGCATATTTAATGATGGAATTGGGAGGAGGAAAGCAGTGGTAAAATACAGTGCTAACAGCCTGTCTTCATCAGGAATATTCTCCATGTGTGCCTTGCTGAAAACGTTTTCAAAGCAACTTTTTCCTCTATTCTGAAAGGTGTTAAGTATCTCAGAGTGCCAGGAACACATCATTCCCAGCCAATTCTAGTGAATTATTTTTTTGCCAATATTGCATTTCTTCCTTCCTGCCTGAAGGTATGAAGCTAACTGAGAGTTAGGAAAGTGATACATATCAAGAAGAAAAGCTTGTATTTTTTTAAAGTGTGGTTTACATGTCTTTTAAAATTGCAAATATCCCCCCAAATGCTCGACTTCTCATTGTTCCCCTCATGGAGGCAGGCCACCTACTCCTTGGAGATGGTCTGATCACAGATATACCTCACACCCATTTGGTAGACTGTCAAGAAAATCTTTGTTTGTGTGTCCTGTAGACAATAAAATTCCCATAGCTGGTTATTTATAGAGAAATTTGGAAATATGATGGAAGAATGCCAGGTGTTCTGTGAACAAAGTAGGGATGTGAAATCAGCATTCAGAAGAGATAAAGAAATGCAAGAAGAGGGGCTGAATCTTCTCCAGCTGAATACCTCTTCCCCAAAGCACCAGGGAGAGTCAGGTTTTGAAAGGAGAATAAAAGTCAGTGAAATTGGGAGGACAGAGAGGAGAAAATCATAAAGAGGAAGCTAAAGAAGACAGAACAGATAAAGGCTCTGAAACTCCCAGAACACAAAAGTAAAGTATATTTATGTACAGCAACTTTGCCTATGGGAGAAAAAAATTACACTGTCAACTTTGTTTCCTGTTTCTTCTTATCACCTTGCTTGACCCACTTCTCTTCCAACTGTCTATAGCAAAGTTTTGTTTTTGCTTTTTTAGGAAAAGCTTCATGTTATAGCAAATAATACTTATCACCTCCCGCACAGATCCGAATTTCCTGCCTGATTCATCCTCTTTGTGTACTTGATGCTCTTGAAGTGCTTACTTGCCATGCACTCTGAGCTCCACACACACGCACACCATACTGTTCCATACCCTCATTCCTTTCCTCATGCTGTTCCCTCTGCCTGATCAGCACCCCCTGCAAACATACCTATTCATTCTTCAATGTCTGCTCTAGAGAATAACTGCTGATATTAGCCTTTCCTGAACCTCACAGACCTCAAGCTTCAGCTTTGTTTTACATTCTGAATTTATATATTCTTCTGTTATTATAACTTCTCACAAATATATTTTTTTCTATACCTTTTCTTCCACATGAATGTGAAATTCTGGAAGTCAGGAACCATGTTTGTTCACATTTTTATCTCTAATACACAGTCCAGTGCCTGGTATAAGAAAAACTCAATGTATTTTACCATCCTAACATATTAAATAGTGCTCTACTGCAGATAAATGTTAACTCTCATGATCACATCATTAAGAAGATGTGGCTGTAACAGCCTGTCATTGCTCTGAAAATAAAGAGGCAAATTCTCACCGCTGCTGCAAAGGCCTGCCTAATGGGTGCCCTTCCTTCCTGTCTACGTTCTCGCTTTGCCCATCCTCCTCCCTTCTCAGCCTGGTTACCACCTACCCTTCCTTCAAAACCTGTTGAAGCCTCACTTCCCCTTGGATGCTTCCCTGCCACCATTGAATAGAGCTATAGCTTCTATTAATCACTTCCATAGCACCCAGTAATTGTCCATTAAGTATCCTGCAGAGCTTTTATCACAGCTATCATTTTACATTTATTTGTATAATTCTTTCATATATTTATGTCTCTCTCACTAAGTTCTATGAAGATAAAAACCATGTTTCTCTCTTTTTTAAATTTCCATTTTCCAGAGCTCAGAACAATGCCTGGTACACAATAGATACTCGATAAATATATGTTGACTAGATGAACAAATGATGTCTTCATTTTTATATTTAAATATTTTAGATAATGAGTCAAGATTGATCCTTTTTTTTCTCTTTTAGGGGAACAATAATTTTAAACACTGGCAACTTCAGATATTTGTCAATTCAAAGGCAGAGCATGACCAAATGGTCTATTCATTTCTATGGTTTGTTATTTAATTATTTTAAGTAGGTGATATAGTTCGGCTGTGTCCTCACCCAAATCTCATCTTGAATTGTAGTTCCCATAATCCCTGCGTGTCGTGGGAGGAACCCAGTAAGAGGTAATTGAATCATGGGGGTAGTTACCCCCATGCTGCTGTTCTCGGGATAGTTTCCGTGAGATCTGATGGTTTTATAAGGGGCTTTTCCCTCTTTTGCTTGGCACTTCTCTATCCTGCATCATGTGAAGAAGGACGTGTTTACTTCCCCTCTCCCATGATTGTAAGTTTCCTGAGGCTTCCCTAGCCACACAGAACTGTGTGTCAACTAAACCTCTTTCCTTTATAAACTATCCAATCTTGGGCAGTCCTTTATGTATAGTTCTCACTCTACAGAAGTGAGAACAGACTAATACAGTAGGTTACAGGGCATAGGGTAAGAAAAAAAAAAAAAAAGCTGGATGCTGGAAATTCAAAGAATAAAAAAGACCTGATGCCTGCCCTCATGTTGCTACTGTTTCATAGAGGGGTAGAGAAGAAAAGAAATTAACTGCAATGTGAAGAGGAGTAGAATGGTGAACTTAGAAGATATAATGGGCATACAGGGGAAGGGATGTCTCAGGGCCAACTCAGGGAGTAGGGGGCTTTCAGAGAGGGAACTGCCCTCACACTGAGACCTGAGGGCAGGTCGCATGAGTACTGCATCAGGTAAACCAACAAGGAAAGGGTCTTCCAGGCAAAAGGACTAGTGTGAGCCTGGCCCAGAGATGGAATCAATAGCAAAGTCAAGCTGTTACAATTCACTGACTATTGGTAAAGTTTTACATTCCCATGCAGGAACAGAAAGGAAGGAAGCTAGAGAGCAAGGTGAGAACAGGAAAGGCCTTGCCCTGAAGAGGAGCTTAGATTTAATTCATGATCAGGATTATGAAGACTCCATTTTACAATTGATACAACTGACTTTCATTCTTTAGAGAATATAAAAATTATTCAGGAACTTTTAACATTTGCTCGGAGTCATTTTAGGATCAGATACTATGCTGTCTTGGGAGGTATCTAAAATTAACTGAGATTTAAATACATATACACCACATATTTGGATAAAAAATAGAATTTTCCTAAAAGATGAACCACCACTTCAGAGAAGGGATGTGCCTGCCCCATTTGTTGCATTCCCAAAGCAGTCCTTCACCATCACAGGAAAATAGATCACAAATCTTATGATTTTTTTTATGGAAAATTTACCACCAAACATTACATCATCTTGGAGAAAGGAAACGCTAAGTATTATAACAAACGCATATCAGAGATAATTTTGCTTCAGTTAGAATGATCTGGCCTTCAAAATATATTGACAGTGAGTATCCCCCACTTCAAATGGGACAACTTTATAAATAATGAAAACATTGGGATTGAGCCCTTCTTTTGAAAGTCAGAAGTATGTGTGTGTGTGTGTGTGTGTGTGTGTGCGCGCACACACACATGCACGCACAGATAGGCAAAAGGATGGCAATGGGGTGGGGGCATAAATAATTGAAAAGTATTTTACATGTGGGAGTTACTCAAGAATCCATCATACAACCCCCCTCACTTCTCATTTTATAGCCCCTAGACAATTTCATTTAAATCCATGGACTCAATTATCATCTATATGATAATGACTCACAAATTCTTGCAATCAGTTCAGATCTCCCTTATGAAATACAAGAGAACTACTTATGCTTACTTATGAAAAGTAAGCAGTGAGATTATATACTCTGTGTCTCTGTATAAAGAAAATCAACATGCCTAAACTAAATCAATAGTCTCTCCTCTGCACCCACCCAGGCTACCGATCCTCCAGTGTCCCTCATTGTAGTAAATGTCACCACCATTTATTGAGTGGAGTAGCAGCACCTTTTCACCATCTTTCTCAGAATCCCACCCATCTCCGAGTTTGTCTATTTTTTACTATTTCTCTATTTCATACATGAATGTTTATCTGCTGCTTCAAAGCAGGATCATCCTTTTTCTAAATTATACAATGACCTCCTAAATGATCTCCTTGCATTCATTCTTCTCCCTTTCAATCATTTCTCTTTCTGTCATCAAAGTAATCTTTTCAAAGTCAAATCTCATCCTGTCACTCATCTCTCACCAACTCCTGCCTAGCCCCTGTGCCCACCATGGCCAAAAACCTACATGGCTTCTCCCTGCTTCTGGGACCATTAGCCTGTAAGGCATTATAGGATCTGGCTCTGTCTTAATCTGCTTGGGCCACTATAACAAAATACCATATACTGGGTGGTTTAAACAAGAAATTTGTTTCCTCACATTTGTGGAGGCCAGAAGTCCTGGACAGAGTGCCAGCATGTTTAGGTTCTGGCGAAGGCTTCAATTTCTGGCTGTGTCCTCACTAGGCCTTTCCTAGGTGCTTGCAAGTAGAGAAATGGGGAGTGGGGAGGAGAGGGGGTCAGCGAGAGAGAGAAGGCACACCTCTTAAGTACACAAATCCTGTGGAGTTAAGATCCCACCCTTAATACCACATTTAACCTTAATGATCTCCTAAAGGCCCTATCTCCAAATACAGTCACGTTGGAGATTAGAGCTTCAACATAAGAATTTTGGAGAGACACCATTCAGATCTCTAGCAAGCTCATACTGCCACTATTTTTTTGGTTTCTGGCCTCTCTTATTTCCTTCTTTCATCATGCCATGCTACTTCCCACCTCAAGACTTTTGTACCTGCCATTTGCACGCCCCTTTTCCTGGTTAATCCTTATTCATTGCTTAGATCATTTCTGCAAGCAACCATTCTCTCATTACCCAGCCACTCAGGCTAGGAAAAGTTATGCTGCTAAATGCTGTAACAGAAAAGTTCACCTTGTCTTTGTAATTATTCACTTATTTTTATGTTTACTGTGTTCTCCACTAGACTTCAAGGTATTTATGAAGAGGGACTATGTCTGAGTTTATGCATTATTATGTTCCTAACACCTGGGAGAAGGCCTGGTACCTAGTTGACACTTGGTAAGTATTTGTTGAATAAATGAATGAATGAATGAATGAAGTGTTTAATAAATATTTGTTGAATAAATGAACAAATAAATCCTGATAAAGAAGTGAAATTGCTGAGTTCCATTATTAGTTTCATTGTTCAGGTGAAACATTGAGATGGAGCTATCTCTCCTCTCTACCCCAAGTGAAAAATACTGGGGGAAGCAGAATCATACTTCAGAAAAAGCCAATAATACCATGTTCTTTATCAGCCATTTCTACCTGGAGGAAGAGCATGCCTGGTCGCTGGAGAATAAAATCCTGGAACCAGGCCTGAGTGAAGAGTGGGGGCCAAGGCAGTTCATATTGCTTTTGCTTTGTCTACAATACTCTTTCTTTCTTTTGTTTATTTTTATTTTTATTCTTTTTTTATTTTTTTATTTTTTGTTTCTGGCATTGAACACTCAACTTGGCCATTTGGGCAAGTTAAGAAAACTTTGGAAGCAGTTTTCTTTAATTTCTCTAGTGAGCCATTAATAATGGGCTTGATGACCCTAGAAGGTTATGGCTAAGAATTAAAAAGAATACTGAAACAATATCGGCTTCTAATCCCAGATTTAGTAAACAGTATCCAAAAATTGATTTATAAAATTTTGATACACAGCTTATACCAAGTTTTCAGTAGCTGTTTTGGGTTAAATCCCTCCTCACAACACAAGTAATTAAGTCACCGACACCAGCAAGCAACTTGAACAGTTCAAGATGTTTTCAAAAACAAAGATCAGAAATTAGAAAGATTTTATTTCTTCACCTAAATTTGACAAATTTTTGTTGAGTTAGCAAAGTCTCCAGGGAAAGGCCATCACTAAAAAGACAAAAATCTTTATTAAAAATAAATACCCAGATAAAAATAACCCTACAGGATTTTTGTTTTTGTTGTTGTTGTTGTTGTTTTGTTGTGGCTTTGGGTAGAGTTTAGTCATGGAAACAAATGAATTGTATTGCACCAGAGTCATATCTTCTATATTTAGAGAAGAGTTTTGTGAGTGTTTAGGAAAAGTGTCATATTTTGCATTACAGATAGGCTGAGCTAGGTGAACTTCAGTGAGACAGGAAACATAGGCCCTGTTATTCTTTACTTTCAGAGGGATATAGAAAGTACTAATGGATCAAATCCAGCCATAACCAATTGTGGGGTGATGGGAAAGTGGGGAGCCCAGTATTGCTGTCAGCATTTTCTCATTGTAAAGTAAGTCAAAAGATGAGAAATAATAAACAAAAGGCTGAATTCAAATAAGCAGTTTACAAGGAAGCTATTCATGGAGTAAGAATTCCAATGGCAGGACAGGTTTGATGATGCCCAGCAGATACAAAACAGGGAGGTCGGAAGCTGTCATATTAAGACACTGTTGATAAAAAAGAAATTAAGCCTATTTATTACTCTGAGATTGAATTTGGCTAGTTCAACTCCAGGCTTCAGCACCAAAGACACAATGAAGGGCCTTGGAAACCACGAAGTCAGCCTTTGAGTTACCAGAATGTAGAACAGAGTAGTACAATAATTCCCAGTTATTGGCCAATTACCACCCTGAGGGCTGCCATCAGTAACAGGTAAGAGGCAGTTTATGACCCAAAATAAGACCTCCTGCCCACTGTGAAGGGTACCCACATATCTGGAGTAGAACCTCTACAGACTACCATTGGCAGGCATCATGATTGTCCAAATATTCAAAGTATGAGCACCTCTCTTCAAGAAACCTTACCTCTCTTAGCAGAAGCCAAGTAGGTATGCAAGAACTCTTCCTGTCTTAGGAACGCTCTACAGCCCCCCGCCCCTGCCTCCACATGTACAGTCTTAGAATGGTGAGGACTACCCAGGTTTAATTTCATCACACACCTTGTCCTGTTTGAGGAGGTCACCAATGGAAGCTCAGAACTCATGCTCATCCCTTTAACTCTAATCCTGACACCACCAAGACCTTAGCCTTTTTCTGACTTTCTCTCCTACCTTGCCCCAATGTGTTATCTTAATTCACAGAGCTTCTGGAACTTGAAATCGATCGTTAGTGAACCCTCCTGTATCATCTGCTTCTTCAAACATTCACTTTATCTTCTTGCTCTAACTGAAATGTGACTCTCCCCTCAAACAACTGCTTTCCCTACAACCTTCTCATGGCTTCTCATACCCTTGGGGCCTGTCCATGCGATAAGTGTCTTCCTTGCTGCTTATCACCATTTTCAGACCATTGTTCTTCTCTTTACCATGTAATCATTCACCTTGGACTCTCCTGTCATCAGATAATATCAACCATCCCCCTGGTTTTGCAGATAAATACTTCCCCTCTTCAAGTCATGGAACTTCATTCTTTGAAGAATTGAGCTCCTGGCTCACTTTCTCTCTCTCCAAAACTATTGCCATGATCCTTCATGGTTATTTGAATATGCACAGAGATGACTCTTCCTACAGGTTGGCTTTTCATTCCTTGACCTCCAAGAACCTTATACTCTATTCCCTTGTATTCTATTGTACCCTTTTCCATCAACTCATTCTCACAGCCTTACCTTGACTTTGTTATAAATACCTGGAACCCCTCCATAATCTCAGTGGCCAACAGACCATTCAGTGCACATGTGGCTATAAACTGATGTGAAAGAAAGGAACAGGCTGCTATGTTCTGATAATAAAGGACGTCGGCCTCCACTGGATATGTCAGGCAGGTTTACCACAAGAACATGGTTCTTGAGCCGAAAGCTAAAGTATGTTTAAGCATTCAGTAGAAGGAAAAGGATTTATGTGGGGAAGCAGAAGACAGGGGATGGGGAAAGAAGTCTCCAGGTAACAGGAAGACTATGCATCTGTTCTGGGATTAAGAGGGAACATACTTAAAGAATAGAAAACAAAACAAAAGAGAAATAAATACAGTTGTGCAGTATGCAGAGCTGATACACAAGGCCCTTAAGCAAATGATATCCCCATCTATGAGTTGCTCCTGGAAATGAATGCCTAATACTCTATTAACCATCACCTTTTCTAATGGTACCTGGATCTCTGACCTATTCTTGGACATTAAGACCATGAAATTGACCCAAGATCTCTATTAGCTTATATGGTCATAAGATATTCATTCCTCAAATAATACATTTTTAAGTTACTGTATTATGGATTACACTCAACTGCTCTGTGCTGGGGTGACTTCTAGTACTGAGGACAGTGACCCTAGCTTCTCTCAAATGATCTTGCCCACTCATCATTACTTAACAGGGCACACAAACCATGGGCAACAGGATGCTCCTGGCCCTACTTTCTCTTTGCCCTGCCCTGACTACAATGCTGGATTCATAATCCAATGGGGATTGGGCCTGGGGGAGTAGCAGACACACTAAGAGAGTGTGACAGCAGGGCACACTAAGACAGTGTGACAGCCCAGGGCACAGCCACATCCATGTAGTCACCAGTGAGTGTGCGTTCACATTCTCTCCCATGTGTGCACATGTGTGCATGGCCAGGAGTGTTCCTGAGGATTTAGGGAAGAAGAGCTTTCTCCCCTTCCATTCCAGAACTTGGTTGGGAGCCTTGGAACCTCCATGTCATGTGCCCACTGCCATTAAGAACCACTTTATGTCTACAGCATGAATAGTTCTATCTTGTGCAGTAGACACTCAGAACACCGATTTCTTGTGTCCTGGACTTAACCTCTTATCTCTGCTTTCACTGTCTACTTCTTGGACTGCATCTCCTTTTGTTTTGACTCCTTAATAGTTGCTGTCCTGACTTCCTGTTAATTAGATCTTTAATTCACTTTTGATCACTCTTCCTCAAATGATAACATTTTTACATGCCCTATCAACTCCCAGTAACTGATCCAAAACACTGACTTTTAATCAGTCCTGTCATTGGGGTGCCTAGTACACTAGGCTGTATAACCTGTTTGACCAGACAGATACCAATCACATAAATATATGCTCATTTTTCTGCCAGTGGGAATAACTTCAGTTTTATTGCTTTGAAGCTGATAGTTTATGTGATGTCTGAGGACTTCTAGTTTTAGTTCCAAGAAGTATGAACACTATATTTTGGTCAATGTTCTTCAAACCATTTTTTAAAAATTTTTAATTCTTGTAAGTGGAAGAGTGTATTTGTTTATACACACTGTAGTGTACATGTTTATGGTGTACATGAGATATTTTGATACAGGCATGCAATGTATAATAAGTACAACCAGCTAAATGGGGTATCCATCACCTCAAGCCTTTATCTTTTATGTTACAAATAATCCAATTAACTCTTATTTACTTTAAAATGCAAACTATTTTTTTTACTTCTTAATTATCAGCGTGTGCAGTACACTTTAATAAATTCCTAATGCCATTTGCTGAAAATCACAAACTGCATTTTATGATCCTTTGAAAGTGAAAATGCATGGGTATATGAATGTGGCAAAAACATACTTCATCATTTTCAACTGTTAAGCTTTTGCTGCAGAGGTTTTTCCTAGGCAGAGTGTTGGAGTTTTAACTTTGTACTCAAGAATATTGATTTAACAAAGGGGGAGAGAGCCTGGCATTTTTTGTCAGCTCTTTCCACTTGAAGACTGATCACTTACCGGTGGCGATCACCTTGAGCCTAGCGCGTCTATACTTATTTATATAAGCAAACCCATTGTCAGAAGATTGCAGCAGTAGACATGGTCTACTATTTTGTTAACACAATTACTCCTGCCATATCTAAGCAATCAAAAATAAGTAGAAATTTTAAATAATAATCGAAGTTTAATAATCTATCATTAAAAACAGAGGACTTGTACTTAAGGTGCATGGAATATTGTATCATTGATCAACTTCATCTAAATGGTTTTCCAGCTCTTCTTGGCTTATTCTCATTTCCCCTAAATGTGCTTTTAACAATAATCAACCATCAGAGGTTCTGAAAAAATTAGCAGTGGGACGTTTGCATGGGAAAATGATTGAACTAAAGTATAAATCATAATATTTGATCATCTATGTTTTGGTTTTAAGAACAGTAATAGTTTTAGTGAAATATTTATAAAGATTTCCTAACTGATTCTTTGGGAAATTATTTGTTTCTAGGGTATTTTTTTGGAGTTAAAGTTATATATAATAAAGATTCAGAAAAAAAAATAAACAACTGTTAAAAATCCATTTGAGTTGGCTAAATGTTTCTGATAAAGTATACAAATGACCACTACTACTTTTTTTCTTTGTGTTAAGATTAAAAACAAGCTGTAAATGAACAATAGCACACTATTTACAATAAAGTGTATCAAAACAATGGGAAACCAAGACAGGTAGTAAAACATAATACTGCTTAACCTTCCAGAAAAAAAGATAAATAAGATTGGGAATTTTTCTCCTTGCTTGTATATATCATGTTATATCACACAATAGGAAATCTGCTGTGAATACAATAATGGAGAGAAGCCATTTAAATCTATCTATTGTTGTAGGCATATAACAAATGAACCTTCATTGTATCCTCCCTTCAAGGTGGTTCAGGAATAATAGTATAGTAAAAGCATGTCAATACTGATGACACATCATTTTTCTCCACTTGGAGGAGGAGGAGAAAAAAATACATTTAATAAATGTATTTTAACAATGTCGTATTTTTATATCATAAGCATCTTAAGCCACATGGCTCCAGCACAACACAAATAGGAATTAGTTAGCAGCTCTCCTTTAAATTGTGTTTTCACAAAAAGCCGACCTGAATAAATCGAGATTAAAAACTGGATTTGCCCTAAGAGAACTGAAGTACAGATAAATTTATGAAGAGAGTTGCCTTTCCCTTCTTTTGGTTTAGATGAAGCTGTCCCTTGTGGAAGGCAGACTGCTTTCAACACGTCTTGGCAAGAGTATTTGAATCATGGTGCTTATTATCTGTGTGGCTTTCAGCAAGTTGCTTATCTTTTTTGAGAGTAAGTTTTCTTATAAATGAGGATATTACAATATTGTTCTAAAGCTTGGACATGACAAAATATTATTTTATAAATTAATCTATTGTTTACAAACGAATCTATTCTAGGTATAGAATGCCTAGAACCTTAGTAACAAATAAGCATCAAAGAGCTAAAATAGTTATAGAAAATGATGGTGATGATCAAGATAGATAGATAGATAGATAGACAGATAAATAGACTCCAGTGGCTATAGCATGTTTTTACTGAAATTTAATATAGTTAATTCAATTTGGAAATTCAACTACGACTTAAATGCCATATTTAAGGGCATTATTTTATGAATGCACATAGTTTTCCATCTCAAATTATATACTTTTAAACCCAAGTTTGCATATATTAGATGTCCCTCCAGAAAAGCACACCCATATATCTGGAAGGCAGCCATTCATACATTTCAATGAAAGAATAATCTTTATCTAGTCCTAACTCTGTTCAAAGGCCTGAAATTTAATGAGCAAAGTTGCCCAGTCCAAAGTAAAGCTTAGCATGTACAGACATTTGTGAACTTTAACTTCTCAAAACATTTTTTTCCTTGTGCTTTTATGTCGATAGGCACTGGCTGAATGTCAGTAACTTATGTGGCAACTATTCAGGCTGTGTAAACAGCCAAAGTATCCATATTCATCGTTTACACTTTAGAACACATTAAAAAGTGACATTTGCGTCAGGGTTCTCTTGCTCTGTCTCACTTTCCTCTATTTCTTTCACATCCAGTATCTCAAAACCAGAACATAGCAATGCTGGCCCTTATACCCTCTCCAAGGAATATCGAATAAACACAGTTGAGTGATGAGAACTTAAGGCCACATTCACCAACCCAATTAACCTTTGAACCTTGGACGATGATCCTTACTGCCACATGTAACACCAGCAAATGGTCTCTTGAGCACGAGTTTATGGTGTATTTGCTTTTTATCAATTTGTTTTCCAGTCAAGTGCATAATAACTTTGAGTACTTGCTGCTTTTAGTTTGCACTGGTTCACACTAATGGACCAGAGCTCACCTGGGTAATAAATATCTAATACGCTAACAATGTGTGTTTTTCTCAACACAAAATGGTGAGTCAAGTGGACAAGATGAAAGTCCACCCACGGTCCCTTTAATTGTATCCTGAATATTCAGCAAAGATAAGAAAGTAATGAGTAATTTGCAATGAATAAAAGGACACATCAAATTAGTCTTGGCTCTTCACTGATTTTCAGTAGTGTTCAATATAGCTTTTCCAAAAATAAAGTGAATTTTTTGTTTAAATGTTGGAATGCATTAAGGAAATACAACCCCTTGCTCAGGAAATGCAGGAAGCTTCTAAGTACAGACTTCACTCAGGAACTTTAGCAGGTGCTAAATCTTAAATAAAAACTTCAACATACTCTTAATTGATCAATTTGTCTTGAATTTAAATGTCAAGATGTTTCATTTTATGTTAAAGAAAACAAAAAATATTGTGAACACAAGTTTGCTATGTTTTGCTATGCTCCTGATAGTCTATGCAGCCCAAATATTTTTCACATGAAAAAAGCACTGACATTCATTCTTCACTTCAGAGCATGTCATGGGATGAATTTGCAGGATTCATGAAAGTAGACTGTTTGTCAGATCTTAATATTTCTTTAAAGATTTCAACTTTACCCATAGAAAAATATCTTGTACAAAAATTACTATTCTCAGTGCATATATCTGATTCTTGTCTTGACTCTATAATCCTATTATTTAGATTGCATATCAGAATCACTTCAAACATCAGCTTTTATTGATGTCCTTCAAAGAACATCACACATTAAAAAAAATCTGTATCTTACAAACATGCTGAATATAATACAAACACAAGCAGGATATGAAAAATGTATACTTTGCAATAACTGTGGATAGTTTTTGAAATGTCACCTGCTCTGTGGGATGTAAAGGAGATGAACATTATCATTTGGCATAACTGTCTATTTCTTTGGATGTAGAAATAAAGTACTGATCATTAATCTATTTGATTTCATAAAACACTTTTAAATGTCTTGATGGATGTAGAGTTTTCAAAAAAACTGATAATGAGTCTGAATCTGGATTTAAGAATGCTGGAATAATAATGCTAAAAAAAATGGTACTCTCTAGGATATTCTGACAAGGACTATAGAAAGCACATATCATTCAACATGACATTCCATTTTACCCATACCAGTTTTAATAAATTACTGATAGAACCATTAGTATCTTAATATATGGTCAAATTTTCTCCATCTAGTGAATCAGGAATGTAAATTTTGCCTTTGCCAGATCCTCTAGAATTAGATTTAGTGAATTGCCCAAGGTCATAAAAGGTCCAAATTGCACATCATCCAGTGTGACACGACATGGTTGGTCAACTAAAATGCAACTACAAAGGCACAGAAGCCTTTCCAAATATACTTACAGAGCTTTTCCTTTTAGTCCAGAGGGTAGTGTGGATGAGATTCCTCAGGAATCGCTAGTGAAACAAACAAGAAAACCACAATATTAAAGTGGTTCAGCTATTTTTATCTTCATTAAAAATATTTATAGCTCTCTTCCCATGAATCAAACACTTGGCCATTTGCTCAAAGACTACCTCCCTAACTAGTGCTGCCTACCACTTCAATTGAACCCAGATGTCTTTCTTCTAGGTTTCTTTGTATTCCTGAGCATGTCCCATAAAATAATTGAATTGATAAATTATTTCAGTGAGATTCTTGCCCTTTAATTTCATCGGTAACAATTTTTATAACATTGAATAACAGAATCCTTCCACTTTTACAACAATATTACTATTGCAAATTTATTCCATACCTTCCCTGTCCACAGCATCAGGTTTCCAGTGAATTTCAAAGTCAGTAAACAAAAGGAAAACTCAGTGTTCACAAAAGGGTCTTCAGGATTTATATCAATTTCTTCTTTTCTTTCACTTTGGCTATGTCATTTAGAGAATGACTGTGAGACAGGGATCTGGCTAAAATATGAGTCAGCAGCCCTAGTTTTTTGGGGTTTTTTTTTATTATTATACTTTTAAGTTTTAGGGTACATGTGCACAATGTGCAGGTTTGTTACATATGTATACACGTGCCATGTTGGTGTGCTGCACCCATTAACTCGTCATTTAACATTAGGTATATCTCCTAATGCTATCCTTCCCCCCTCCCCCAACCCCACAACAGGCCCTGGTGTGTGGTGTTCCCCTTCCTGTGTCCATGTGTTCTCATTGTTCAATTCCCACCTATGTGTGAGAACATGCGGTGTTTGGATTTTTGTCCTTGCGATAGTTTGCTAAGAATGATGATAGTTTTGACACAGTTTTGCAAAAGGAACTCCTATTTTATCTAAAATTGTGGCAGAGAAAAGTCCCCAAGTTTATTTGTAGATTCAGTTTCCTGTATGTGTGCGTGTGTGCGTGTGTGTGTGTGTGCCTGCCTGTGAGAATATGTTAGGTTACATTGCAAAGGGTATTTAAGTTGAAAACCCCATCGTCTCAGCCCAAAATCTCCTTAAGCTGATTAGCAACTTTAGCAAAGTCTCAGGATACAAAATCAATGTACAAAAATCACAAGCATTCTTGTACACCAATCACAGACAAACAGAGAGCCAAATCATGAGTGAACTCCCATTCACAATTCCTTCAAAGAGAATAAAATACCTAGGAATCCAACTTACAAGGGATGTGAAGGACCTCTTCAAGGAGAACTACAAACCACTGCTCAGTGAAATAAAAGAGGATACAAACAAATGGAAGAACATTCCATGCTCATGGGTTGGAAGAATCAATATTGTGAAAATGGCCATACTGCCCAAGGTAATTTATAGATTCAATGCCATCCCCATCAAGCTACCAATGACTTTCTTCACAGAATTGGAAAAAACTACTTTAAAGTTCATATGGAACCAAAAAAGAACCCGCATTGCCAAGTCAATCCTAAGCCAAAAGAACAAAGCTGGAGGCATCATGCTACCTGACTTCAAACTATACTACAAGGCTACAGTAACCAAAACAGCATGGTACTGGTACCACAACAGAGACATAGATCAATGGAACAGAACAGAGCCCTCAGAAATAATGCTGCATATCTACAACTATCTGATCTTTGACAAACCTGACAAAAACAAGAAATGGGGAAAGGATTCTCTATTTAATAAATGGTGCTGGGAAAACTGGCTAGCCATATGTAGAAAGCTGAAACTGGATCCCTTCCTTACACCTTACACAAAAATTAATTCAAGATGGATTAAAGACTTAAATGTTAGACCTAAAAAACCATTAAAACCCTACAAGAAAACCTAGGCAATACCATTCAGGACATAGGCGTGGACAAGGACTTCATGTCTAAAACACCAAAAGCAATGGCAACAAAAGCCAAAATGGACAAATGGGATCTAATTAAACTAAAGAGCTTCTGCACAGCAAAAGAAACTACCATCAGAGTGAACAGGCAACCTACAGAATGGGAGAAAATTTTTGCAACCTACTCATCTGACAAAGGGCTAATATCCAGAATCTACAATGAACTCAAATTTACAAGAAAAAAACAAACAACCCCATCAAAAAGTGGACGAAGGACATGAACAGACACTTCTCAAAAGAAGACATTTATGCAGCCAAAAAACACATGAAAAAATGCTCATCATCACTGGCCATCAGAGAAATGCAAATCAAAACCACAGTGAGATACCATCTCACACCAGTTGGAATGGCCATCATTAAAAAATCAGGAAACAACAGGTGCTGGAGAGGATGTGGAGAAATAGGAACACTTTTACACTGTTGATGGAACTGTAAACTAGTTCAACCATTGTGGAAGTCAGTGTGGCAATTCCTCAGGGATCTAGAACTAGAAATACCATTTGACCCAGCCATCCCATTACTGGGTATATACCCAAAGGACTATAAATCATGCTGCTATAAAGACACATGCACACGTATGTTTGTTGCGGCACTATTCACAATAGCAAAGACTTGGAACCAACCCAAATGTCTAACAACGATAGACTGGATTAAGAAAATGTGGCACATATACACCATGGAATACTATGCAGCCACAAAAAATGATGAGTTCATGTCCTTTGTAGGGACATGGATGAAACTGGAAAACATCATTCTCAGTAAACTATCGCAAGGACAAAAAACCAAACACTGCATGTTCTCACTCATAGGTGGGAATTGAACAATGAGAACTCATGGACACAGGAAGGGGAACATCACACTCCGGGGACTGTTGTGGGGTGGGGGGGAAGGGGGAAGTGACAGCATTAGGAGATATACCTAATGCTAAACGACGAGTTAATGGGTGCAGGAAATCAACATGGCACATGGATACATATGTAACAAACCTGCACATTGTGCACATGTACCCTAAAACCTAAAGTATAATAAAAAATAAAAATAAAATAAAAAATAAAGTTGCAAATGAAATTAACATTTCTAATCACCGACTTTCAGATGGGTGATTATTCTTAATTATCTAGGTGGCCCCAATATAATCGCAAAGATACTTAACAGGAGAGGGATGAATGAGAAGAGGTCAGAGTAACATGTTGTGAGAAGGGCCTAGCCCACACCATTGCTGAGTGTTAAAGGAGCCACTGTCAAGGAATGTGAGCAGACTCTAGAAGGGGGAAAGGCAAGAAAATGGATTTTTTTTCTAGAACCTCCAGAAAGGGAAGCATCTTGATTTTTAACCCCATGTGACTATTTCAGACTTCTGACTTCCAGAAGTGTAAAATAACAAATTCATGTTATTTTAAGCCACTAAGATTTTGGTAAATTTCTTATGGTGGAAACAGGAAATTAATAAAGATTTCCTGTAGTTCCATCCTAGAATGTTATGTAATTGTGTCCTACACTATTGGCATAGTGGGTGTCAAACAGACTGTGGTAACGGTGCAGTTGCAGGAGTGGAGAGAGGGTTTTGAAATGAAATACAATGCTAGCTTAGAAGAGCATCATGTCACCAAAGAACCGTCTCCTTGAAAATTTTCCATTTCAATTCCCCTCTGCAATGTTAACCATGGCAACACGTTGGTATCACATAAAATATTATCTAACTTTAGTTTAATCTAGAAAAAGAGAATCTGATTTCAAAGGTATTATTTTTAATATGCTTTTCCTTTTGTAAAATAAAAAATAGTGTGTTTCAATATCCTATTTAACTAAATAAGATTAAATGCCATCTGAAACTTTTTCTATGTTATAAATCCATCTACTAAATGTGTGTCTCATAAAAATCTGCATTTACATGCCATAAGTCATTTTCCTTGCAACTACCTCTCACTTTATACATTAAATTCCTTTCCGTTTTTGTTCTAACCAATTTCTGAAAGAGTGGAAACCACTCTATTTCTATTTTTGAGTTAAATGACTTTGTATGGATTCTGCATGTGATTTATTGCTCTAAGCTTAAATACGTGAAGACTTACATCTTAATAGAGATATGCTTAGCCTGGATATTTTGTATTTTTAGTCACTGAAAATCTGAATTACAGGATTGGAAGGGAAATCAGAATTCTCTAACTTCTCTTTTTGTAGACATCTACACTAATGTTTTAGCCAGATATTGTCCTTTTCCTTTTTTCTTTTGGCTTTTCCAGTTTTCCTGGGAATACATTTTCATAGCACATAAAAATAATGTGAAGTTGGGCCGGGCACGGTGGCTCACGCTTGTAATCCCAGCACTTTGGGAGGCCAAGGCGGGCGGATCACGAGGTCAGGAGATCGAGACCACGGTGAAACTCCGTCTCTACTAAAAATACAAAAAATTAGCCGGGCGTGGTGGCGGGCGCCTGTAGTCCCAGCTACTCAGAGAGGCTGAGGCAGGAGAATGGCGTGAACCCAGGAGGCGGAGCTTGCAGTGAGCCGAGATCGCGCCACTGCACTCCAGCCTGGGCGACAGAGCGAGACTCCGTCTCAAAAAAAAAAAAAATAATGTGAAGTTGTACTTCAAATCCATTACACCATGTTTTGTTATGTCTAACCTAAGTCCCTTCTAATCCATTTAAAATTCACTTCCTATTCTGGTCTTCCCAGTAATATGTAACAGCTCTATATCTTCTGAGTCATCCTCCTTTTTATACTTGAAGTCTTCTTAAGTCTTCACCCTCAATCAGCCACAGTTTTGTTATTTCCAAGCTTAATAGAAGCTAACATGTTTTTTTAACTTGTAAGGAAAATTCAACAATCACTTTTATTTTTCTCCCATGGATGTACCCTATAGACCAATTGCGGAATACAAATAAGGTACTATATCCTAATTCAATTGTGATCATTATGAATCAAATGATATTAAGATGTCTTAGTTGCTGTTATCTGTCATTGTCATATTTCTTATAATATTACTGCATTAAAGACTCATATCTAATCCACAGCCTCCATAGCCTGATTTTTCTAAACACAACGAAAACTAAACCACATTTTTTTATAGAAATTAGTTTTTTTTGCCCTCTTTGAAGGGGTAATATAGTTACAGGCCAAAGACTAATGAACTGGGAAGCAGGAAACAAAGCGTTCACAAGAACTTTCTCTTAGCTGGGCCTCAGTTTATTCTGTAAAATTAGACAATTGAAGTAGGTAGATTTACTCTATGTTTCTGCTCTTGGGATGTTTTTAGGGTAAATGTGGAACTCAAGAACAAAAATATTTCACTGCTTGCTGTGAAGTGCTACTTGATTTTGTCTCACACAGAATATTTCACTAGTCTGTTAAAACTAGGAAAGATAGTGGAAAAATCCACAAAGCAATTGGTCTATAATTATCCCCTTCAAAACATTTTGAAACAGCCTCATTGTCTGGGGTACCACCAGAAGTTCTCTGTCTCATGGCCGAGGAAATCAAGGATGCAGACATGCCAAGGGTGAGGTTGGAGCAGAAGTTAAATAATCACAAGAGAGAAAGCTGTCTGCCACAGACAGGGGTCCTGAAAAAGGGTTTCCATTTCACAGTTGAATACAGAAGCTTGTAAAAGAAACCAATGAGGGCTAGGCATCTCATTTGCATAACGTGCAGATTTCTGGTAGCTCCACACCATCCTCCTAGTATGCATGCGGGCCCTTAGCTTGAGTTACTCCATATTGCTTTGCTCCCCTTACTGTGTATGTGTGAGGGGACAAAATTTTCCATTTTGGGCATGTCTGGGTAAATCTCCTGTGTAGCCTTTCTTATCTATGAGGCTGTGGGCATGTCTCAGGCAAGCCTCCCTGTGCAAGTTCGCTTATCTATGCCTGCAGGCTGTTCTTTTGTTTGAAATAATTCAACTGAAGACCCATCCTAACTGCCTGTCTAACCAGTTTATTCCATCCTCCTCTCTCAATTTCACAATTTTTTTCAATATTTTCTCGGGTGGTAGTTAAGGTAGCACAAGCCTCTAATATTCAAGGTTATTATTATTCTTGTAACTTTGAGATAGATTTTAAATTTATGAGATCTTATCTGAGGCTATCTACCTGAACATTAATAAGCTGAAGAAGATATATAATACTTATAAACAAATGTTCATTGTGAAATTATCTGTACTTATAAACAAATGAAAATTAAGTTTCTTTAAGTAAATCTTAAAATAAATGTTAGGACCCTTAAGAACACGAAGAAATGTTTAAGATATAATTTTTAAATAAAGCATCATAAGTATCTAAGTATTTTGGCTGCAACTTTATAAACATATTAAACATATTTGTTGAATATAAGAAAACATAACTAATGAATTAAAGACATTTTTATTGCAAATTTATCTTTACTCATGCTATATGTTTGAAATTGTAGCTCACAGCTTGAAGGTAATTCAATACATTTTTAAAGAACTATGTTATGTAATATAAAGTTTAAAAACCTCTACATATTTAGTTAGACATAGTCAAAGACTCCCCATTCACAATGCTCTACCTGAGCATTGTGTATTCTAGTTATTGCAATACTGCTGAGTTTGTGGTTATTGGTTATATCTTGAAATAATTTGTTTTATCCTTCTAATGTTTTATTGTTTTTTTCTTCCTTTTATATTGCTTTTAGATTTCTTTTGCTATCTTTGGAGATGAGGATATAATGGTGATTTTTCAAACAGTAGTTAAAATGGACTCCATTTATAACCCAAGACATAATTCTCTTTGAAGAAAGTTGTCTGCCTCAGCAATAGCACTCCCTTTGAAAGAGAAGACCCTGAAGGCTAAGCAGGAGTAATTGAAGAGGAATGAAATGTTTTTAACTATTAAAAATCACATTTGGCTTACAAGATTTCATTAAATGTAGTTTGTACCTCTTCAACCATTTGTATCCAACATTAAAATTGTCAGCATTTTTTTCTGCTAACAATAGAGGACAAACCAAAAATTTGTATATCCTTCTCCAAACTGAGGAATCAATGTATAAAGAGCATACATACACACGTAAGTAGAATAGTTTGTTCCCTTTGACTAAATGGTGGCTGAATATTCTTTATTTTCTTCTAATGTCTCATATATTAAGAAATTATTTTTTGTTATTCTCAAAATGTAATTGTCATCTAAAATTGGCCAATACAATACATTAACATCTCAGTGACGAAGTAGCTACTAACGAATTCAGAGGACTGTTCCAGGAAATATAGTTGAGTAATTGAAAGACGTGATCATCTTTCTTCACTCCCAGTTTGCATGAAAATCGTTCCAGGAAAAATGGGTTCACCTATAATAGTGCCTGTCAGACTCTTCCCATGAGAAACACAGATTCTCAGTGACACACTGAAACACAGGGAGACATAGAGATGGATCGCAGTCAGACCTTGAACTTCAAATTAGTGGACAATAGCTCTATAGAGATACCAACTAATTTTCTCCCTACAGGAATACCATGCAGGCTGACAGGCCAATATCATCCATTATTTTTAATTGGAGAGAAAAATGCCACAGTTAGAGTGACACACCACATATCCACGGCCTAACTTTGTGATGGGTAGGAAATTCACTAGCAAAGTGGACTTTCATTTTGTATTCAGTTCCTTTTCACACCAACAGGAAGAGGTCAGGGGAGAAATGTCTAAATGTCAGACAGTCAGTGAGAAGGAGACTGCTGCTTCTCAGCAGAAGCAATTAGGTGGGGCTTTCTCAACCCTGGACTAGGCAGTGAAGGCTCCTTCCAGGTAACAGTGCCCTTTGTTCTGTTTTCAAGAGTCACAGACTGATGTGTCTTCTCAAAAAGGAGCTTTCCACTCTGTGATTAAATATTTATCACAGCAAGAAGCTAGCAGTGGTACTATGTGCCTCCAATTAACCACAACAGAGGATGATTAGTGCCTACAGGACAAGCATCACTATTTTGAAAGGGAGGGGCAGGTTAGTGCATCCATGTGGCCAATGTTTACTCCCCCCACCCCGCCCCCACCAATAAGCCCATTAAAAAAGATATTGTTCGTTGGTAAACATCAGCACTTGCCAGTCTTCCACTCTATCAGCAAGCTTCTGGTGGTGAGCCTGTGTCTGCCCATTAGAATGTAACTTACATGTACATCTTTTGGTTTCCAGATGGTCTTATGAGTAAAAGAAGCCTTTTAAGATGAGACTGATCAATTTCAATGCTATAAGACTTAGAAGAGTTGCTCACCAGGAAATAAATTGGTTTAATGTTCAGGCAAAAATAAGCTCCTTGACGGTAGGGGCTGTACTTTCTGTGGGTCCCATCAAGAACTCAGTGCCTGATGAACAAGAGTGTTACATGGAGGGATGATGGCCACATTACACTTAGCCATCTGAGTCAAAAAAGGCAGTGCTCGTTTTCAGAAAAACGCCATCATTACATTCAAGGATACAAAAGTAATGTAAATATGACAAAATGTCTCCATAGTGCCCAGAAAAGAAAAAATATATATATAGTATAACCCCTTAGAAAAGAGGTACCGATTTAGTCATGTTACATTTCAGAGTTAGGGTACAACGGCATTTATATGATAGAAAGTCAATACAAACTCCTGTTTTCAGTGAGAAATTCAGATGTTTCACACCTGTCGAAAGATTTAAAATTGAATTTTAAAGTACAATTGTTTGATACTGCGTAAGCAGCCCTGTTTAGCTTGAATCATAGTGTTTTTATCACCCATAAACATGGTAGTAATATTTTCTACCTCATAGAGATAGTACACTATAAGTAAAAAAGCTGATAGTGTAGATGTTCTCAACTAGCACTGTACCTGCAACATAGGCATCCAATAACGGTTTGTTTTCTCTTTTCCTTAGTACAGATCTACATGCTCGAATTGCTAGTTTATCATAACAAGTTTTTTATAAAAATAGTAAACATAAATGATCTATTAATATGTTTTCTGGCTGGGCACAGTGGCTGTGGCTCATGCCTGTAATCCCAGCACTCTGGGAGGCTGAGGCGGGCAGATCACGAGGTCAGGAGATCAAGACCATCCTGGCTAACACAGTGAAACCCTGTCTCTGCTAAAAATACAAAAGATTAGCCAGGCGTGGTAGTGGGCACCTGTAGTCCCAGCTACTCTGGAGGCTGAGGCAGAGAATGGTGTGAACCCGGGAAGTGGAGCTTGCAGTGAGCCAAGATCACACCCCTGCACTCCAGCCTGGGGGGGAGAACACGCCACCTCCCCACAAAAAAAAAAAAAAAAAAAAAAAAAGGTTTTCTAGTTGCCAAACTACCAGCAGGTCAACTTTCACCGATATAATAAGTCAATGGATATTTCTTCAATTTTCTGGACCTTTCTATATAATGTTGGGCCTAGCCATGAAAAATCCAGATGGTGTAAAAATTCATATTTTAATAATAACATCTAACATTTATGAACGGCCAGCCTCCACTGGAGTGCTTTATCTACTTTAATAATCTTTACAAGAACCCTGAACGCATCAGATCCTTTGTTTACTATGATATCCTCACAATTTGCATCAGAAATATTTAAACAAACAAAAAAACTGGCCTCTCCAATGTCTCTTGGACCAGCCTTACTATTTCCCAGCAATGCATTTGTGTTCACACGCTTTCTTTTCTTTGTAACCCCACTACCCTCTTCTGTATATGAGCCCTCTTCCTCGGCTGGAAGGTTCATGAGACTATACTCAAAGTGGGCTCAAAATTGACTATCCAGAGTTGGAGATTCACTATTTCGCACCATTTGGCTATCACCTAATTTCAGACCCAGTTCCAACTAATGGCTGACACTCCAGTCCTATGCTACATTCTACTTTCTCATGTGGTAATGTGTCCAGAATTGGCTCCTTCTAGTGGGTTCTTGGTCTTACTGACTTCAAGAATGAAGCCATGGAATCTCGCAGTGAGTGTTATGGTTCTTAAAGATGGTGTGTCTGGAGTTTGTTCCTTCAAAATGTTCAGATGTGTAGGGAGTTTTTTCCCTCTGGTGGGTCGATGGTCTCACTTGACTTCAGGAATGAAGCCGCAGACCTTCGCAGTGAATGTTACAGCTCTTAAAGGTGGCACATCCGGAGTTTTTTGTTCCTCCCGATGGGTTCATGGTCTCTCTGACTTCAGGAGTGAAGCCACAGACCTTCGCAGTGAGTGTTACAGCTCATAAAGGTAGTGCGGACCCAAAAAGTGAGCAGCAGTAAGATTTATTGTGAAGAGTGAAAGAACAAAACCTCCACAGTGTGGAAGGTGACCCAAGCGGGTTGCTGCTATTGGCTCAGGTGGCCAGCTTTTATTCCCTTATTTGGCCCCACCCACATCCTGCTGATTGGTCCATTTTACTGAGTGCTGATTGGTCCATTTTACAGAGTGCTGCTTGGTCCATTTTTACAGAGTGCTAATTGGTGTGTTTACAAACCTTTAGCTAGACACAGAGCACTCATTGGTGCGTTTTTACAGAGTGCTGATTGGTGCATTTACAAACCTTTAGCTAGACACAGAGCGCTGATTTTTACAGAGTTCTGATTGGTGTGTTTACAAACCTTTAGCTAGACACAGAGAGCACTGATTGATGTGTTTACAATCCTTTAGCTAGACAGAAAATTTCTCCAAGTCTCCACCCGACCCAGAAGCCCAGCTGGCTTCACCTCTCAGAAATTTAGGGTTCATTTTGTTAAGACTCAATAGAATAGTAGGTTGTCTTCCCAGTGTCACACAGAGAAAAAAAGAAGACTGTCAGAGTGTCTTGGGGAAGTTTGTTTCTATTTACTTTGATTTTTGTATACTTTTTTACAAGATAGATGGTAACTCATGGCTATGTTGTTTAACTGTGCCCCCAAATGAAAATTTTCAGTGTGGAACTATTATGTCTATTCAGTAATCCAGCTTAACATAATTGAGCATTAAAGATGTTACTATCAAAATGTATTAAATAAATGTATCAAAAAGATGTGCTAGTTAATACTAATCTATGCCAAAAGGTCAATTATTAGTTATTTTTAGTTGTTATTGTTGTCTAAGGAAAGACCGTTCATTCAAGGGGCAGTTTCATGTGATCATAGTCTAGGTCAAAGACTATTTCAAACTACAGAACAGCTTGTATGACTCTTCCATACATATTTACGAAGAAATGTGACTACATTTGGTAAACTTTGCAATTAGAGTTCTTTTCTTTAGAAAGTACTCCTTTCCTTCCTTTAACTCTGGTTAGTTTACTAACATTTGCAAAACAAAAACAAAAATAATAATAATAAACAACAAAGAAAGAAACCTTGATATCAGCTGAATGGCCTAATTGACTTAGGTTAGTTTATTTAAAAGATATATATTGCCTATTTATGAGTACTCATCAAATTTGTGTCCTCCTTATTCTGTGTAAACAGCACCACAGCTATTATGCTTATGAAGAAAAGTTAACATTTGTCTTGTTTACTTGGCATCACAATGCTTAAAATAGTTCCAACAAGCACCCCTTAAATGTGCATTTGGTTGTTTTGCTCATTAGCAAGTAGGTCAATAAGCAAAAGAGGTGGCTGTGTAACTGAACCTCTGCATCAGTAAACACATCAGTGGAACTGTAGATACATCATAGAACCTATAATGGCTTTTGTTATGAGTTCTGAGTTCTGTGATTCCTAGAACAGTAGATGAGGTTGAAGTACTTTTCAAGGAAGGACACACGATTAAAATAAAGTTAATTGAAAATTGTCTTCTTGAAGTCACAATATACTCCACTAAACTAACAAGTCATCATCGATCAAAAAATTGTATAAGTATTATTTCATACAGTGTATAAATTGCAACTAAATGGCTAATATTTATCATCCCCAAATGGTGCAGGTTGGAATAAACCTGTAATAGCTCACATGTTCCCTGGTTATTTGAAAATATGAAGGATTTGAATGAGTTACAAGATGAGTGTTCAGGCATTTCACTTCGGAACAAACTACAATTGCTGCCAGAAGATCATTTATATGGCTGTTCTCGCCTTCTGTTACAGCACTGTCTGTCCAAAAGTTCTTTATATTCATCTTATCTGAACAAATTTTTAAAAGCAAGTAACTGCTTAATTTTTGTGTCACAAAGTCATATGAGCAAAAGAATAGCCAAAAAGACCCTAATAGAATGTAAAATGTGAAATTCGTTGTGTATGTATGCATCCTCTGAGTGGGTGGCCCCATAATAAGCCATGCAAGACAGTATAAGCCTGTTCCCAGAGATCAATGCTGTGACTGCAGCCATCCATCATCTCTAACACAGGCAGGAGGCAATCAATGGTAATCCATCTCTTTCCCATTGGATAATTGATTTTTTTAAAAAATTTGTGGGATTGATCTTTTTTCATTTTAAGAAACTGTCATTGCATAATACAGCAGTCCTAAGGGCTGAGGGAAAAGGGGTTTCATTGTTTCAATAAAATCCTAATGACATTAGATTTAATTATACTCTCATCCACAATTTGCCCTGAGAAAAATTACGAAGCTTTTATCTTGAGTATTTTTCCATGTTTCTATTTTGGCTATTTTCTCCACCTTTGGGGTGGGACCATACATAACCCTTTTTAGGTGCTGATCAGTTTTCTGTTTGTGTAGGTTAACACACATTAAGGTGTGACATGGTTTGGCTCTGTGTCTCCACCAAATCTCACCTTGAATTGTAATCCCCATAATCACCTTGTCAAGGGAAGGACCTGGTGGGAGGTGATTGGATCATGGGGGCAGGTTCCCCCATCCTGTTCTCGTGATAGCGAGTTCTCATGAGATCTCATGGTTTTATAAGGGGCTCTTCCCTTTTCACTTCCCCTGCTCTCTTTCCCTCTCTCTGTCTCTCTCTCTCTCTCGCTCTGCTCTCTCACCTGCCGCCGTGTAAGACATGCCTGCTTCCCCTCCCACCATGATTGTAAGTTTCTTGAGGCCTCCCCAGCCATGCTGAACTGTGAGTCAATTAAACCATTTTTCTTTATAAATTACCCAGTCTTTGGCAGTTCTTTATAGCAGTGTGAAAACAGAGTAATACAAGTTGTTTTCTAGTAAAGATATTACCAATCCTGGTACTTCCATCTTCACAGAGGTTTTTTAAAATATGAAAACTTCAGTTGCATTTTCAGGACAATGACAACTAATAAAACATATTTTTGCATGCAGGCACTCAAAAAGATACAAATATTATACTTCTATGCCAAGCTTCTAATTTTTTCTTCCAGTTTCATATTCTTAGCACTTGAAAACATACTTCACATTCATTTATATGTTTATTCATTCATTCAAGTGGTATTAATTTTGCATCTTCAATGTGCTAAAGACTGTTCAATGTACTGAATATGCATTAAAAAAAAAAAACAGAATCTTTCCCTTAAGGAACTTACATTGCAGTAGGAGGAAAAACAAAAACAAACAATACATAAACATCTTCTAGTATTGATAGGTTCTATAGAATATAAATTAGTCTGGTTTCAGAGTGATAGAGTGATATATATATCTAAATATATATGTATGTGTATATATAGTCCTATGTATCACTAAAGCACTATATACACACACATATATAAAATATATATGTCATCAAGATTATAATATGTGGAAATTATTAATACTTATTTTATGGCCCAACAGATAATTTTTCATGGTAAACATTCCACAAAGAAACAAATGTATATTCAGTTGTAATTGGGCATAATGTTATATAAACATCAGTTAGATCAAGTTGGTTGACTGCATTGACTTGTACTATCATTTATACACTTACTGAATTTTTGTCTATGTATAATATATATTATGTATTTTATATGTATAATATTTTTATTTTATATATTAAGACATATATTTTTAAAAACAGACTCTCTCCCTTAAGGAACTTTATAGCTATATAAAACATTATATATTTTTATATACTATATAGATATTCTACATAGACAAAAATTCAGTAAGAGTATAAATATATATGTATGGTTAAACTGGTTACATACTTACATGGTTAAACTGGTTTCTTATATATAGATACAGCTGAACCATGTAACCAGAGTGCAGTGAATGCCATCTGGCATGGCACCCCTCAACAGACAAACACCATTGCTACCTACCTGACAGTATCTCCCACAAGGAACTGAGACTATTAACAAAGCCTTGTTCATGGAAGATTCCCAGCCTGATTTCTTCTGTTAGGGTCTTACTTTAAGCTTATCATAATAAACACTAACTTCTGTAAAATTCATTCATCACAGTATTAATTTTCACCAAGCACCAAACCAGAACTTTCATAGGACAATCTAGAATTCAAAGTCTTAAGTCCCTTGAAACAGTCCTAAGTATATTGATTGACTTTAGCCTTTAAGTATACAAGATAAATTTTCTAAGATAACTTCTTAGAAGTATATTAACTAGAAATATTTTCCTGTAACTTTCCTTTTCTTATAATGTCTTTGTCAGGTTTTGATATTGGTATGATGCTGACTTTATAAAATGAGCTGGAAAATGTTCTTTTCTTCTCTACTTTGTGCAAATATTTGGGTGATATTGGTCTTATTTCTTTCTTAAATGTTTGCTGACATTCACCTGCACAGCTGGATTCGGAATGTCTTTCTGGGAAATGTTTTGTTAATTTCAATTGAATGTTTTGAAAAATACGGGGCTATTCAGATCTATTTCTAAAAATGTCAGTTTCAATAGTGTTTTTCAAGGGATAAGTCCATTTTATTTAGATAGTCATAATTAATTTTATAAGGTTGTTCTGATAATCTGTCATTCATAATGTAATTCTCTGACAACTGCAAAATCAAAAGTGATATTTTCTCTTTTAATCTTGAGATTGGTAATGTACATTTTTATAGCCCCTTTTCTAAGCACTTTCTTGGGATTATTCATTTTAACAGTCTTTTGAAAGGTTTCCTTTAGTATTTCTTTTAGTGCAGTCTTGTAGGTGACACATTCCTTAAATTTGGGGGTAGCAGAATATATCTGCATATAGAATTCTGGATTTAGAAGTTTTGGCTTTATTGATTTTTCTCTTTAATTTATATTTCATTGATTTCTGTTCTTTGTTATTTGTTTTCCTCTATATGTTTTGGGTTAACTTTGCTCTCCTTTATTTAGCTTGCTAATGTGACAATTTAGCAAGTTAAATAAAGGAGAGCAAATATAAAACTCTCCCTCAGTAATTTACACAGAGAGAGAGTTTTGCCATTACTATTAATGCCAAAAACTGCAAGTACTTATGCACCAACTTATCATTTGTGCAAACTTTTCCTTTTTTCTAATACAAACATTGAAACATATAGCTCTCCCTCTAAGCATTAGTATAACTATATCTCACAAACTTCAATCTTGCCTTTTCTTTATTATTCAGCATGAAATTAATAACCCTGTGATTTCTTCTTTTACCTGTGAATTATTTAAAATTATCTGGTCTAATATTGTATTGCATTGGTAGCTTTCTAGAAATCTTTGTTGTTGTTGATTTCTATTTAAATTCTGTAGAAGTCAGAGAACATGCTCTGTAAGATTATAATATTTGCAAATTATTAAGACTTATTTTATGGCCCAACATATAATCTGTCATGGTAACCATTTCACAAAGAAATATATGTATATTTGGCTGTAATTGGTTATAATGTTGTATAAATGTCAGTTATGTCAAGTTGGTTGACTGCATTGTTTGACTTTTACTATCATTTATACCCTTACTGATTTTTTGTCTATAAATTACTTTTTCTTGATATTACTGACAGTTTTTAAATCTCCACTTATGATTGTAGATTTGCCTATTTTACCCTTCTTTCATTTTTTCATATATTTAAAATACTATTTTTAGTTGCATGAACATTTATGATTGTTGTGGCTTTCTGATAAATCACTCATTTGATCATTATGAACTGTTCCTCTTTATCACTAGTGATGCAACTTCTCTTGATGTCTACTTGGTCTGAAAGTCATGTAACCACCTCATCTTCATGCTTAGTGTGTACATTACATTTCTTCTTTCCTCTTACTGTCACTCTGTCTGTGTCTGTATATTTACAGTGCTTTCTTAAAGCACTTTAAAAAGTATTTGGTTGGTCTGGTTATTCAGTCTGATAATATCACTCTTTTAGTTGAAAATTTTAATTTACTTCTAATGTAATTAGTAATACAAATATATCTAGGATATATGATGTATAGATCTCTGTACATCATATATCCCAAACTCTCTGAAAGTACTTTAGGCTTGCCTTAGATATATTTGTAGAGATATATGACCACATCCATTTGTATAGATATTTGACTCTCTCTGTCTCTCTCTCTATATATATATATAAAATATTTGTACATATATACAAATATATCTAAGCCCAAAATACTTTCAGAGTTTTATATCTTGTGGCGGCTACTACAGCCATACAGCCTTGCTCCCAAATATACAAATATCTATATACATATAAATATATCTATGTGTGTGTATATATATATATTATATATATATATATCGGATATCTAATTTTTTCTTTAGTTTTTAATTTACACATGATAATTTTATATATTTATGGGGCTTGGCATGACATTTTAATACATGTACACATTGTATAATAATCAAATCAGAATATTTCATCTCATATGTTAATCATCTCATATTTATTATTTCTTCACGGTTAGAACATTCAAAATTCTCCCTCCTAGCTGTTTTGACATATACAACACAATACTATGAAGCATAATCACCCTACTGTGCAGTAGAGATCAGAACTTACTCCTCTTATTAGGTTGCTGCAAAAGTTATTGTGGTTTTTGCCATGACTTTGATTGCAAAAACTGCAATTACTTTTGCACCTACCTAAATAAAACTTTGTATCCATTGGCTGGCCTTTCCCCATCTCCCCTTCTCTACTTCTTTCCCCAGTCTCTAGTAACCACTATTAAGCTCTCTACTTTTCTGAGATCCACTCTTTTAGATTCCACATATGAGTGAGATCATGTGGTATTTGTCTTGCTGTGTCTGGTTTTGACAGACAGACTTCATTTCCTTTTGATGTATACCCAATAGTGGGATTGATGGGTCATATGGACATTCTACTTTTAATTTTTTGAGGAACCTCCACGCTGTTTTCCTTTATGGATGTATCGATTTACATTCCCACCAACAGTGTATAAGCGTTTCCATTTGTCCATATCCATGGCATCATTTGTTATTTTTTGTCTTTTTGATAGCAGTCATTCTAATTGGTGTGACATAATATATCATTGTAGTTTTGATTTGCATTTTTCTGATGTTTAGTGATTGTATTAGTCCATTCTCATGTTGGGAAGGCCTCACAATCATGGCAGAAGGCAAAAGGAGAAGCAAAGGCACGTCTTACATGGCGGCAGGCAAGACAGCATGTGCTGGGAACTGCCTTTTATAAAACCATCAGAGCTTGTGAGACTTATTCACTATCATGAGAACAGCATGGGAAAACTCACCCCCATGATTCAATTACCTCACACTGGATGCCTCCCATGACACTTGGGGATTATGGGAACTACGATTCAAGATGAGATTTGGGTGGGAACACAGCCAAACCATATTGATGATGTTGAGCATTTTTCATATACCTGTTGGTCATTTGTATGTCTTCATTTGAAAAATATCTATTCAAATCTTTTGCCCATTTTAAAATTGGATTATTTGTTTTCTGCTATTGAGTTATTCATCTATCTGTTGTTGTCAATACTTTCAGCAGTAGACAGATTGTTTGGTTTCAGTTACAAGATGGCATGTGCAGGAGCGGCTTGGGTCACAAAGGGGAGGGGGCACAACATGGGCTCCTTCTCCTGGCCAATGCAGCCATGCAAGCTCCTGGAAGCTCCCCAAACTGGGCTCAAGGCCGTTGAGGACTGCCATATTTTAAAGCAGCAAAGACTGAAGATGTCCACAGCATTAATGGGGGCTGCTAGATGCTGCCTGCTTACCTTTATTTCCAGAGAGTAAAGTGCCTCCTATTCTGTGCTGATCCTGACAGAGGAGATGGGCGGCACTGGCTGAGTAGTGTTTCACTGCTTTCTGTATGAGGCCATCCTGAGTCTTCACATTTCGCAAGGTATTAACCAGTCCCTTGCTGTACCTCAGTGCTTTACTTCAAATGCTCTTGTAGAAATGTAGTTTTTTATTTGTTCTTTTGGTCTTTTCTTTGGAGGGTTGGGGGTTGGATAAGTATTAGGGTACTGCTACTCATTCATTTTGCTGATGTCCTCTGATATTTAAATTGTTGTTTTATTTGCAAGTAGTAAGGAGGAAAAAAACCGCATAGGATATCTTGAATTACCTCCAAGGTTTTGCCTTTTATCAGTATAAAACAAAAGTCCTAATGGCTATGTCGATGCTACCAACTTGAATCTACTGTGGTAGTAAGGGATACTAGGTTGCTCACATTTACATGGATCAACCAGGACACACTTTTGAGGCTAAGGGTTAACCCACTTTCCTTGAAACATATATACTTCATGAATGAGAAGTGATACCTGGAAAGAGAGCTGGAGTATTAACAGAAGTAGGAGGATGGATGTTGGCGTGTCAATCATTTCTGGTATAATGTACTATAGGTCATTGTATCTTCCACATTAAAGACATGACAAAAGAGGAACTGTGCTCTCAATGCTGGAGTTGAGGAAACAAGAACATTTTACTTCATGCATTAAAAACAAATATAATGGTATTTAATAATAAAATGACAATTAGCAAATAGAATGCTTTACTAATGAGGCTATAATAAATAGAATGCTTTACTAATAAAGCATTAGTAAATAGAATGCTTTACTAATAAAGCATTAGGTTGATATGTATACATGCCCATTTATAAGCACTATAATTTATATAAGATAAGTAATGGTTAATTAAAGCTACATTGTTATAGATTGTTATATGTGTTCCTGAATTCATTCTTTCTTTCTTTTCTTTCTTTCTCTTTCTTTCTTTCTTTCTTTCTTTCTTTCTTTCTTTCTTTCTTTCTTTCTTTCTTTCTTTTTGACAGAGTCTTGCTCTGTCACTCAGGCTGGAGTGCAGCAGTGCAATCTCTGCTCACTGCAACCTCCACCTCCCAGGTTCAAGCAATTCTCCTGCCTCAGCCTACTGAGTAGCTGCGATTACAGGGGCATGCCACCACACCTGGCTAATTTTTGCATTTTTAGTAGAGACAGGGTTTTGCCATGTTGGCCAGGCTGGTCTCAAACTCCTGACCTCAAGTGATCTGCCCGCCTTGGCCTCCCGAAGTGCTGGGATTACAGGCGGGAGCCACCGTGCCTGGCTGGTGTTCCTGAATTCTTGCGAACAAGGTTAATGGTTATGTTATTACATAGAAAACGCAATGACATTTATGTTCCTCACATTGGGTAAATCCATTGTCAGCTTTTTACCCTCTTCAGAAAATTACTATTCTGACCAAAACTGTAAAGTCTACTTCCAAAGTAGGGGTAGAACACAGATGCAATAGGTCAGAAAAAGACAGAAATAAATAAATAAGCACAGAACATTGAGGGAGGAGTTGAAAATTTGCCGCATGAAGCAGAAACATGGAAATCATTCCTCTGGCGTTAAGCAAAGCAGGCAGCCAACAAATTACAGAGAATTCTGGAAGAAAAGCAAAACTTTCTGAGAAATGCCATGATGATGTATAAACTTTGAATGTACTCATTAACAAAGATTGAGAATTTTATATAAATAGAATGACTGTGACCTGGAAAACTGCAGACTGTCACAACAAGAACAAGCTTGCATAGAATAGTCATGGTTTGGGGGCCACCGAATTATTAAATATTATCGACCGTTGCTTTAACAAACGTAATTCATTCCCAGTGTGCTACTCATTAAAATTGAGCCGCTAAATCTTTAAAATTTTTTAAAAGCAAATTTGTTATGGCAAGATTATTCATGGATATATATGTGTATAAATTTAATCACTTCCAAAAATCATTCCAATAAAGAATTTATTGAAAACCTATGAGTACACTCTCATAAGCAGGTTTGGAGAGCCAATTACAGTACCCAAAGAACAATTCCATTGCTAATAGCTTACAAATAGCTACTAAATTCATTGAGGTTAACAGCTACCCAGAAGTGTATAGATATTAATTCACCATATTTCTTTGCTTAAGACAAATTACTCCAAAGCACTTATATTTTTGACTATGTCTACCATATTCTAAACATTTTCATTTTCTAGCACCTATAGGAAACTGAAGATCTATAAGACACTCTCTATTATGCCAAGAAGCAGTGCAGTTATGTTGATGGGCTCTAGAGATCAACCTACTTTTACTCCTGCTCCAGCTCCTTTTAGTAGCTGAAACTACTCACTCCATCTCCCACCCCAGCCTCCTCCAAGTATCTGTGGTCTTCCTGTGGGAGTATCATAGAGGTCTTTGTTTATAAATAATTGGGTATCATTTATTTAAATATTTAGATCTGCTTAACTTTGGGGAAAAATCTCCAATGACCCTGACTCCCTGCTAAACATTTAACATAATTTAAAATCTATTCTCAATAATTCTTTGTTAGAATTCAGCAAAATCTATCTGAGTTCTCTAGCCGGTGTCCTATAAGGCTCAGCTGCCTTAATCTCCTAGTGTATGACCATCTGAAAGGTAATTCATGGGCTTCTGTTTCCTCATTCGAAACATAAAAATAATTTTACTACCTATCTTATAAGGCTGTTGTGCAGTTCAAAGAAATTAACTCATAAAACATTCAGAACATTGCCAGTTGTGTCATAAGTGCTCAACAAGGATTGGTAATGTGGTCACATTATTCATCTTGCAAATAGAAATAATTTTGGGAATAGAAGAGTATTGCCAATATTACAAAAGGACAAAAGGTATGAACTGGAACTGCTTAGAGCAAATGAAGATATATGGTTAACTAATAGCTATTATTAGCTAAGAATTCATGACTTACAATGTAGTGCTTATGATTTGGCACTCCTGATTCAACTTAGATAGATCTCATCCCCTAATACGTGTTTTGTTTTCCAGTATGACACATATAGACTTGCTTGCCAATGAGCCTATAGTCCATGCCATAATGTGAAATACCATTATTACTTGGGGCCATTAAGGTCACAATAAGAATCTTGAGAGTATTCCGTTTGAAACTCCCATCTTTATAGATTCTTGTCTCTCCTAACATTTCTTCTATGTGTAGCTGTACACAATTTCATCCTAACCCACACACCCATGTGTGGACCTACAGCCATAGTGAGTGACTGAGTATTCAACACCCATTGGTATCATAGCTAATTCCAACAGACAGTGAAATAAAAGAGGTAGGAGCCAGAATAACTGCTTCTGATTACAACACTTTGGGCATAGTCTACAATAGATTAAACTCTGAAAACTCAAATTTATTCCTCTTCTTCCAGCCTCCTCTTTGAACTCCAGCACAATGCAGATGCCTCAAACGCTTCCTTGGTCACAAATTTTCTATGGTTTTCTTACTATAGCATCTATACTAACTCTATTCCTACCTTTTTAACGGTGCCTATGTTTACATATTTTAAGCTGGCTATTCCTTCAACTCTGCCATCTTGCATTGTCTAAACTGAGAGTGCCTTATCCTAGACCCCAAACCTAAAGAATACCAGAACTGTCTCTATGGTGGGAAACTTCAGAAAAGCGATCACTGAGGCTTGGAGTAGTTATAGAGGTCTCTAAGGCTGGGCAAACTTTGAACATGTTGAGGTAAAAGAGAGTGTATTTCTAGGGAAACCATGTGTAACAGTACTGATAATAGCACACAGTGTACCCAGTGGAGAATAGACTGATAGGAATAAATGTTTATCTGGGGCTGGGCACAGTGGCTCACACCTGTAATCCCAGTACTTTGGGAGGCCGAAGCAGGCAGATTATGAGGTCAGGAGTTTGAGATCAGCCTGGCCAACGTGGTGAAACCTTGTCTCCACTAAAAATACAAAAAATTAGCCGGGTGTGGTGGGATGCGCCTGTAATCCCAGCTACTTGGGAGGCTGAGGCAGGAGAATCGCTTGAACCCAGGAGGCAGAGGTTGCAGTGAGCCGAGATCATGCCATTGCACTCCAGCCTGGGCAACAACAGCAAAATCCCATCTTGGAAAAAAAAAAAAGTTTATCTGGGTAAGGTGGAGACTCGGTATAAAGGGACTTAAAAATGAAAGAGAAAAGTCAGGATTTAGTGCAACCAGAGCATAAAGTTTAGGAGTATTTATCCGGACAGCAACATTAAGACTGTTAGAAGAAAGTCGCAGCATTCTGCAAGTAGACAGTGACTTAAAAAAAAAAAAAAGTCTGTTTCTTATTAGGCAATTTGTTATCTCAAATCTTGAATTGAAGACATTTAAAATAATTATTCATTTGTGCATTTTCTCATAATCTACTTCCTACTTGCTTTAGGCCAATTATTTTCGGACTATCCTTAGTGCTCATTTTCCTGTGTCCTATAAACGTATATAACATGCACTCTGTCCTTAGTATTCTCAGCGCTGAGCATTCATGTCAGGGAGGAATGACAGAAAACAAAGATGTTAATTTTGTAAGTTAAGTGTAGCTATTTCTTCAATATTCAATTTAGAGAGAGAATTTTCTACAAAAGCACTGATTGAATATCCATCTGGTAAGTCTTTAGCATTGATATCTAATTTCTTTCCACGGCATGTGTAGCTGCTGAGACACCTCAGGGACTGTTTGTATAACATCGTTGCTGCAGGCCATGGAAAATTCTGTGCACTGCTTTCCATGCATGTTTGGTTACAGCTGGATCTGGTTTGTGTGTTTTGGGGTTTTCCAATGCAATTACTGCCTCCTTCACGTATACCAAATGGATCCGCCTCTTTCCGTTTCAGCTGAAGGCTTTTAAACTGGGCTTGGAAATGTGAATACGCTGATTAAAAAATAAAAATGCCCAGACAGACTGAGGGAAATGCAGAAAGACCCAGAGAGAATCCCATTGTAATGTTCTCCTAAGCAAGAACTACCAGAAGAATTAAGAAAGAAGAGAAAAAAAGAAAAAGCAAAAGAAGAAAAAGATGTTCTTTCTGTTCCATGTTCGAGGTTCTATTAGAATCCGCTGTGACTGTGTGTATTTTTGTTTCAAGTGTTTCATTGGAGGGAATAATTATTGCCCTTTTCTGTGGAAAGAATTCTGTCACCAGGAGCAGGATGCATTCTGCCTGGCCCTGACAGATCCATCCTATTTCTACTAAATCAATGTGGGCCTAGTCTTGCAGTCGCTGTGGCTTTTATTCGATCTCAGTAATTCTCTGACTCCCCACAAATGCAGTGAGGAGGAGCCAATTATCCCACACAGCCACTGACTTGTTATTGCCATACACAATTATTGAAGAGGTGTGCAGCATAAACCCCAGGAATGGCATCCAGAAGGAATGGCTTTTTCCATCATTACAGTCTCAGTAAAGTCAGGTATTGCTCTATCAACTGGCTTTTTAAATGAAAGTTTGCATCATTTTAGTGAAAATATGAACAAAATGCATGGGCACTGACAAAGGCTGTGCCTTCCATGTATGCCAGCCAGGCAATTCATATTTTAACTCTAGTTTCCTTTATGCTGCTGATATTGCTGACAGCAAGTGAAATAATACTCAAATGCACTGGCCCTTTCAATGCTGTTGAAATAACACCTGCAAACATGATGATGGATTTGTGCTTGGGACTCCTTCGGCGCTGTTTTCTGACATACATGCATTTAGCACAAGAGAAAGCTAAATAGTTATGCATTAACAGTATGGTTAATATCTCAGTGATATCCTATCTTTCAGTTAGTAATATGATAACTGTATAACAGGCATTTCACTCACTCATTTTTGGATTCTTAATTACATGTATCAATTGAACATAAAAATAGAAAAAACATTCTTTGAAATGAAAGAAGAAAAATCCACTGCCAAGAATTGTAAAGCGTTTCTTCTGGATCCACTTATTCAAAACAAAGTTGAATTGAGGTATGGGCTGTGACTCCTCTCATGGGAAGGCCTTGTGGACCAGGGAAGCAAAGAAAGGGAAATCTGGCAGAAGGCTACAAGTATTTCTGAACAGTGATATTTGAAGGATTGAGGGCAGTGTGTGTGCCTGTGTGAATGATGTTTGGGGAAGCATGAGGGTTGGGGAACATGAGGAAATAAGAATTCTGGAGGACATCTGAATTCCACTAGGGACTCTGGAAAGTAATTCTGGTTCTGGATACATCAAGTCTGGAGGTCACAGAGGCACTTATCACCTGTTTACAGCTGGTTTGGCTCTTTATTCTGGGCAAACAGAGGCTCTATCAGGGCTGGCTATAGATGAAGAAAGCCATGCCAGGCCAAAAAAATAAAAATAAAAATAAAAAAGAAAGACACTGTGCCAGTATAGAAATGTTTTAATAAAGAAAAGAAAAAAAAAAGCAAAAATACATCACTACATTTGCCTTTCACGAGGCTCTCTCCCATCCCTCCCTGCTTCTTTAACTTGCTCGATCACTGACCAAGTAAAGGAAATACTGTGTTAATTCTAAACTTCACACTTCCTACATCATCTGGGCCTGATTTAGGAAATGACTCCCACTGGCCTTATGCAAAACCTGGCTCAAAACATAGTAAGAAAATGAAATAATTGTTTTAAGTTGACTAAATACCTAATTCTATGCAGCAAAGAGCTTCTGCAATGAACAAATATTTAGGTATCTAGTGGAATCCACTAATACTTTTCAGAACCTTAAAGTTACATGTCATTTACACACTTTCTCAAAAAATAAATTTCAGATAGGTTGAGACATTAAGTATAGAAAAAGAAACAATAAAAAAGCAGAGAGAAAATGTAAATTAATATTTAATTTGGGGAAGAAAACAATTCTTTGTAAATATATAATTGAAGAGATATACCAATTGAAAAAATATTGATAGATATTACTATTTAATTATAAATGCCAAAAAGTGTCACAATATCTTTCTTCAAACTGGGGAATATTTACAACATTTCTAATTAAAAACAAATTGATTCCCTCAATACGTCAAGAACATGCCCAAGTTCAAAAACAAAGTGCATAAAGCATAAAGTCTCTGTGTGTAGTTTCCTCTTCTGTACCATGGAGCAATGTAACTCACAAGGGAGTTGGAAAGATGAAGTGAATAAATGCATTTAAAATGCTAAGACAGTACTCTGCTCAGTTAAATGGCTTAATCATTGTTATCTATTATTCCTACTATGATGGGGAAAGTTGTCAACAAATTCCCACACCTTAAACAAACATAAATCAGAAAACATGTGCAAATATCATATGCTGTATTCCACAAGTGAAATTCTTCGTGTGGGTTAATGATCCTCATGGTATTTCTGAAGGCAGGAAGATCAGTAGCCTAGAGCAGTGCCTCTCATGCTTTACAATGTGCAGATACATGACCTCAGACCTTATTAAGATGCAGACTCTGATTCAATAGGTCTGTGGTAGGGTGTGATTGAGATTCCACATATTTAATAAGCTCCCAATTGATGCCAGTGCTGCTGGGTCTCCCACCACAGAGTACCAAGGGCTAAGGCGATATTGTCTACTTTGACAGCAGGAGTAATTAAGGTGCAAGATATAGAACAAGTATCAGCACAAGTGTGCGAAACAACAATCCTTTCTGTTTCTTGCATTGACTGCTTGCATAAGGATAGATTAGCTTCTTTCTCCTTTAATTGAATTCATCTCGTTAAGTTAGACAGGGGTCAGACAACATCCCATTATAAAGATTATGATTCTGTAGCACAATTTATGACATTTGCTCCGAGTTTCATGACAAATACTTTGTAAAGAATAAACAGGCTTTTCGAAATGTAGTTTTCTAGAATAAACCATTGTTTTAACACTATGCTCTGAATGGTCCCTTTTTCACTGAGGATTTTGTGGACATCAGTTATTCAGTTAAGAAAACGCCCTTTTAATGTTAGTGTGCAAAGAATTCTAATGATGAAAGAGTGTTGAATTATATCAGATGCTTTTCCTGCATCTGTAGTTTTTCTCCTTTAATCTTTTAATATGAAGGCTTGCCATATTTATAGGTTTTCTAATGCTAAAGCCTTGCATTCTTTGGGAAAACTAGACTTGGTCACAATATTATGTACCACTGGATTCAGCTTACCAGTGTTTTGCTTGGCCTGCAATGTACTTTTTTTGGTTTTTATATCAAGATTACTAAATACTTCAGAATTATGTGAATGTATTCCCACTATTATTCCCATTCCCTGGAGGAGTATGTACAGGAGTACTTTTCCCAACACAGGGATTTCTTCAATGCTTTAGACGAGTCTGAAGTTCAAAAGTTCACAGATTTTTTTTTTTTTTTTTTTTTTTTTTTAAGACAGAGTCTCACTTTTTGCCCAGGCTGGAGTACAGTGGCATGATCTTGGCTCACCTGCAACCTCCATCTCCTGGGTTGAAGCGATTCTCCTGCCTCAGCCTCCCGAGTAGCTGGGATTACAGGCATGTGCCGCCATGCTTGGCTAATTTTTTGTATTTTTAGTAGACAGAGTTTCGCCATGTTGCCCAGGCTGGTGTCAAACTCCTGACCTCAAGTGATCCACCCACCTTAGCCTCCCAAAGTGCTGGGATTACATGGCCACCAAACCTGGCCATGAAGTTCATGGATTTTTTCACATTTTTCCACTTTTACAAAATTTGCATTTCTGATAAATTTCAGCTGCTACTGTCTGTCAGGTACAATGAAACTTTATGCCAGGGGTATACATTATCTCATGAACAGTGAACACACGAATGATTATTTAGATAAGTATGCAGTTTGTATCGTATATAGTAAATTATAATCATATAAACTTTTAATTCACAGTTTTGCACTAATTTACTATTTGAAAATACACGAATCTTTGACCTGTGCCCTGGGGATGTTAAATGTCCACTTTCCATCTCAATCATATGATAGAAACCATAACAGATGCAGAATCTTTGCATCCAAAAGATCAGGAAGTCAGTTGCTGAAGGGAGAAATGCCCCATGTTCCTTGGGCCTTCAAGTAATTTGCCATTACTTATTAACTTGGCCATGTTACACAGTCTTAATGCTTTTTAATTATCTCATTTCATCCTCACAATAAGAAAGAAACTACTTTTATTCCCATTTCATGTAAAATTGAGCTTCAGAATGGTAATGTCCTAGAGTCAGAGAGGTTGAATGAAGAAAGCAGGCTCCCAATTCAGGTGGCTGACTCCAAATCCAGATACTTTTTATTATAGTGGCCTCTCTCTTGTAATTTTAGTTCCCAAAGCAGTGTAGGCAGTCTCCCATTATTCTCCAAAAAGCCCCATATTTTTATTTTGTCCTAGATTCTGGGCAAAAAGGTCATGAAATGGAAATTTTCATCAAGCTTCCCTCTTCATTCCTCATTCTCCATTTTCATTGCTCAGCTTCATTGTTCATCTTATAATTATTGTTTCTAAATCACTATATATGCACAAATAAATGAATAGATTATTTATAATCAGGACTGTCAGTTTGCTCTTCATTGATCCAAGCACTTGGTTGTTCACTGAACAAACATTTTTAACAGACAAATTCTCCAAGCTTAAATCCTAAAGTCTTTCCTCTTTTTTGTAATACTTAAAATGTTGAAAGCTGAAAAATACATTTCTATGAAACAAATAAAACTGCATATAAAATGACAGAAGGAGTAGCATTAACAAACTAAAATAATTTCAAATATATAAAACTCAGTATATAAGCTTGGTCAAAATGAACAAAGGTATTGGGTGTACCAAGAAAAATGGCTTTGTACACCACAAATATTTAACCTGCCTCCTCAGGAATGTGTGTTTTCTAATTTCAAACACCATTGCATTTGTATTCCAGCCAATTTCCATACTATAAATGTCAGTCAACATAGGCTGATTATTTCTAAGAATGATTTAAAAAGAACCTTAACAACAGTAAAAGTCATGTCCGCATTTTCATTATGCATCTGAGCCTTTGGATTGTAAATATTCCCTCTGAGCTAATATTTTAGAATTCAAGGTCATATACACGGGATTCTTTCCTTGCTAATTAGAAAATAGATTACTCCACTTGAAATTATGTAGGTGGAAATTCTTCCCTGAGGAATCTATCTCTTTCAGATGTGTTTGATCATGTTCAATATTTTTTTAAGTATATTATATTTGCTTTTCCCCTCTCAGCTACCAAATATGATGCACAGAATGCTTAAGGACTTGACTTATTATTCTGACATTAGTAATAATGTTATATTAAAAATAAGGTACTAGAACTGTTTCACCTGCATACAATTTTCCTTATTAGATTTGCTTGTTATTTTACTTGTAAAATTTCACATCTAATGTTCCCTCTGTATATTTATTAAAAAAAAATACTTTCTTGCACGAGTCTAATCACCACATAAATTAGGTAATTATTTGGTGAATATTAACATTCTTTCTCAGAGAAAATAATACATATATTTTGAATCTTCTTTCCTTGCTTTTGGGGGGAATATAGCAATTAAAACAGTTATTGAACCCTTATTTGCATGCAAATGAGGCAAGTGAAGTAGCATCTCAGGATATGCAAAAGTACATTTAATTTTCAATTTCAAATGTATTTCTTATTAGTTAGACTACATTGTTTTCAATGCAATTTTCTTTTAGTATGTTAGAATCATGTATTACAGAAAGCTTTTCTGTTAACGACTTGCTTATAGGCATGGGCTTTTAGTTTTTCTGAGTTCTTTTATATCGACAAAATAAATCTTTTTAAAGAGAGAAAAAATTAACACGATGATATGCTTAATAAATAGCATAAAGTAGGTACTTAATATCGCATTGAATGGATGGTTTGAAAAGGTAAGAGAATTATGAGAAGATATGCTGATCATAAAAATATGAACATACAACTGTATCTGAAAGAAAATAATAGATATGCCTCTGGGTAAATTATGAGAACAAAACAAAAACCTTCCTTGTAAAGAAGAAAACTCCTATTATTGATATTTCTATAAACATGAATGATGTAAAGACAGTCAACAAGGCCTGGCGTGGTGGCTCAGGCCTGTAATCCCAGCACTTTGGGAGCCCCAGGTGGGTGGATCACGAGGTCATGAAATCGAGACCATCCTGGCTAACACGGTGAAACCCTGTCTCTACTAAAAATACACAAAAATTAGCCGGGCGTGGTGGCGGATGCCTGCAGTGCCAGCTACTTGGGAAGCTGAGGCAGGAGAATGGCGTGAACCCAGGAGGCAGAGTTTGCAGTGAGCCAAGATCGTGCCACTGCACTCCAGGCTGGGTGACAGAGCAAGACTCCGTCTCAAAAAAAAAAAAAAAAAAAAAGACAGTAAACAAATATTTAGATTTCAAGTGTTGTAACCTCAGAGGAACAAGGGTATCTCTTGATATTTAAAGAAAATAGTTCTAAAAGAAACAAAAAATACTACAATGTTAAGTGAGTGATGAATTGAGGAATATCATATCCTGAAGTGTAATGAATATAAACGTGTAACATGGGTGTGATCTTCAGATCTGGCTTTCAGCGATGAGCTACTAAGGGCAAGTTCAGGTGTGTCTGTCACTCTGTAAGGCTGATGGGATCATGTTTACAGTCACACATACATTCTGTAGTTTTGATATCAGACATCAAAACTGGCTATGAAGCCTATTGGCTGGACTTAGTGAGATATGTTTCAGATGTTTATAGTTTGAGACAAAAGAATACTTCTTAACAAAAAACTAAAATATGTTTCAAACCAGAAATAGCTTTCTGGAAATTGGATGCATGTTATTAATATGATTAACTATCATTGTAATGGCACTTATTAAAGAGGATTAGAAATTATTTCCAATAACCTTAAGTCTTTATTATAGGCTCTCTTATCTCTATCTGCCTCTAACCACCTTTTTCTTTTTCCCTGTCATACCATTCTCTGACCTTCCTCGGTGAATCACATACTCTTCTCTGATTTCACTACCATGGCTCTCTGTATAGCCTAAATCTGACCGCTCCCTTGATTTCTGTGGTACCTGTGTTGATATGAGAAATTCTCTCAGCCAATCACAGCCTTGGTAAGAGCCCCAATTAATATTAAGTGTGCTTACCTTCCCACTAAGGGATGAGAGCTGATTTGGACCTATGCTCTGTCTGAGGTTTTTGGAACTTTATCTGAAATATACATTTATGGTAAAAACTGAAGCTCCCTCTCTTGTTTTTGGACATTTTTGTCTTTAATCCAAGGTAACTGAAAAGGATGAGACTGGCATGTTAATTAGTTTATAGATTATTCAGCACAACAAACAGGTTAATTGAATGGCTAGTCAAATGCCCAAATAAGAGCGAGCCTATTCATTTAAAACTTACAGGATTTTAATGTCTCTTAACCTCTCTAAAGAAAGTCAGGTTCTCTATTACTAGTCATTATGCCCCCCACCCACAAGCAGAATTTCTCAGGGTTGCAATTTTACAGTCTATTTGTAATTGCCATATTCATGTCTGTATATATCTGTAGCCTGATTTGTCCCAAAGACAGAGATGGTGACTTTTTTCGCTCACCACTGTCTTACCAGAGTCTGGCATGCAGTCAATCTGGAGTAAATCAATTAATAAATTGAGGTTTAGAAACAGCTAGGTTTAAGCTCAGCTCAACCACTTAATAGCTGCATAATCCTAGCCAGGTCCTATAACTACCTATGTCTGTGTCTCACTTTGCAAAATTACTATGTGGAGCAATAAAAAGTACATGACTGAAAGCAATATACAGATGTTAGTCATCATTGTAATGACAGTGTAATAATGAACGATGTACAGGCTGTCAGGAAAGTAGTCACATGCAACTCAGTTAGTTTTGGTTTATCTGCATATTACATATCTTCCTTATCACAATGAATTTTAAGCAGAACCAACATTCACTGAACACATACCATGCATATATATGTCCTGAATTGACCACCAGAATGTTAGAAGAAAAGGTCAAGTCAGTGACAATGCGACCACGTTTATTTCTTTGCTGTTGCATGATAAGACACTGTTTTAAAGAAAGATAACACATTGATACAACTAGTGTGGCTGGTACAGATAAAGTTTCACCTCTTACATGGAATATTGTCCCAGACTCCACTCTGTAAATCTACAATTGATGATATCCGATTATTGTGGAAGGACCATGGGCATGTTGTGGCAGGTGCTTGTTAGAAATGGTCTCTGCTTGGAAGCAGAATTCCAAAACTGAGATCCTGGAGACAGGGTGTTCAGTGCAGGAAAATAAGATCTATGAAAATTGAAGGTAATGAAAATCTTTTGAGACTGCTGTTGGGCCTTTCCCCAAAACTTCAGAGATTACCAGCATAATAAATATGTGTGGAAAGCTCAGGTATAAGAAATAAAGGGCTAACAAGGGGCAAACAGAGAATGGGGATGAAATGAGAATGTTTCCTGAAACAATAAATGAGATCATAAAAAATATGATCAGAAATGTTTTGGACTGAATTATGTCTCTTCAAAATGTATATGTTGAAGCCCTATCCACAATACTTCATACGTGACTGTATTTGTAGATGGGACCTTTAGCGTGGTAATTAAGATGAAATGAGGTTCTAGGGGTGGAGCCCTGATCTGATGGGATTGGTGTGTTTAGGAGAAAAATAAAGTGAGTAGTCTCTCTTTCTCTCTCCACCCATTCAGAGAAGAAACCATATGTGCAAGAAGACACCAAAAAAAGCAGCCCTGATGGCACCTTGATCTTGGACTTCTAGCCTGCAGAACTGTGAAAAAATAAATTTCTATTGTTGAAGTCAGTCAGGCTGTAATATTTTGTTATGGCAACCTGTGATGTTACAATATATGTATATGTATTGGTTTTCATCCACAGTTCCTGGTTCATAACTCCCATAGCCCTTTGTTAGTCTTTTGTTATAATCTTAGGTACTTTAGGCTTCAGGAGCAGGTCTGAGAAAACAGAATCTCTCTGCCCTTTTCCTGTCATCCTTTCATCTGTGCCAAGGCAGGACTTTAATCTTCCCCTGCCTTTCTGATTATGGGTCTTAACACTCTCCCCAGAGAAGGTCCTGCTCTTTACCCTGGGGGAAGGAATGCTGACATCCTGAAGTTTCCATAAAACCCAAGAGGGGCCAGGCTGGTGGCTCATGCCTGTAATCTCAGCACTTTGGGAGGCCAAGTTGGGCGGATCACGAGGTCAGGAGATCGAGACCATCCTGGCTAACATGGTGAAACCCCATCTCTACTAAAAATACAAAAATTAGTCGGGCGTGGTGGCAGGCACCTGTAGTCCCAGCTGCTTGGGAGGCTGAGGCAGGAGAATGGCGTGAACCCTGGAGATGGAGCTTGCAGTGAGCAGAGATCTCGCCACTGCACTCCAGCCTGGGCAACAGAGCAAGACTCCCTCTCAAGAAAAAACAAAAACAAACAAAAATCCCAAGAGGACTGGGTTCAAGGAGCATCCTGATAGCTGAACACATGGAGGTTCCAGTTGGGTGGTGCACCCAGGGAGGGCATGGAAGCTCCAGGTCCCTTCCCCCATACCTCACCCTATTCATCTCTTTATCTGTATCCTTTGCAACATCCCTTATAATAAACTAGTGAATGTAACTTAGTGATCACCTGAGTTCTGTGAGCTCCTCCGGCAAATTAATCGAACCCAAAAAGGGGATCGTGGGACCCACCACTTGAAACCAGTTGTTCAGAAGTCCCAGAGGCTCAGACTTGTCACCTGCATGAGCCCTCACCTGTGGGATCTGACACTCTCTCTAAGTAGATGGTGTTGGAATTGAATTGGAGGATACCCAGCTGGTGTCATGCTGCTTGTTGGTGAAGAGAAGAGAAACTCCTTCACATTTGGTCACAGAAGTCTTGTGTGTTGATTGTTGTGGTGTGAGAACAGGGGAGAAACAGGATTTGAGAGTTTTTCCTCAAACACGCCCTTGGCTGACTAACATAGGAAAGTACAATTTAATTTTTCCATTTAAAGAAGAAAAACTCAGGTTTCTGGATAACTCACTAAGCACTGATGGTCTCTGACTTACTATGCTTCAACTCAGAAGATTTCAGCTTTACAATGGTGCAAAAGCAATACACATTTAGTAGAAAATGTACTCCGATTTTTGAATTGATTGTTTTCCCAGGCTAGTGATATGCCATAGATATTTTCTGCAGATGCTGGGCAGTGGCAACAAGCAGCAGCTCCTGGTCAGCCACAGGATCATCAGGGTAAATACCCCTTACCCTACAATCCACTGTGCTGCCATATGATTTTACCCAACCATAAGCTAAAGTAAGTGTCTGAGTACATTTAAGGTGGGCTAAGCTAAGCTATGATGTTCAGTAGGTTGGGTGTTTAATAACCCATTTTTGACATAGAATATTTTCAATTTATGATGGGTTTATTGGGAAGTCACTCCATCATAATTCAAGGAGTATCTATTGCTAGATGAAGGTAGGTATATGAGGTAATACATTTCAAATCATTTTAACAGTGAAAAGAAATACAATATTAGAGTAAATGAGATTTTAAAAAATATTGAGCAAGACATTTTCCTCTGTTTTCCTGTGCTTTTCCCTGATCTTACATACAGCTCAACTTTTTCACAAAGGCCTTAGTATAAATCCCCAGATGCACTGAATTGGTAGCCCATAGATCACAGTTCTAGTTTAGATTGTGACACAGTCTTAAAGATCATGGTCACAGCAACTACCTTTCCGGATCTCAGTTTCCTCCTGAGAGTAGTTCAGTTTCCCCCTTCTGAGAGTAGTTGGATTAGACTAACGTGACCGACGTGTGAATGAATTTTATGCCAACTACAACAACAGAAGTCCATGGTGAAATATATTACAAATATTGCAACACTTCTTCTCAGAGCATTTTAAATGTTAAACCTGTAAGAAGAGGACCCAGTATTTCTCAAGTGTGCTTTTACCATACATCCCTGAAAAGAGACTGCCACTCACTGTCATTCACTTGGGGTCCCAAATTGTAAGATCCTTTGACCATGATATATTAGGGTCACATGAAGAGCTCTCCTCATGGTCCTTTGGCTGTTCATCCACGAAAGAAGAGGGATAACAAAGAATCTTTGAGATTTACACCACAGAAAATGTATTTTAAGGAAACACAATGATGCTATAGATCCTAAGGAAAGTGTATTTTAAGGAAGAGTTGGAGGATTTGACATGGAATCCTCTAACTCCATACACTACTCTTTCATTCTCAGTAAAATTTTCCATTAGCCACTAGAAAAATCCCTATTTCAATTAATTGGTTTTACTCTTCTCTTATAAACATAGGTGTATCTCAGTCCTATTGGCCTACTTTAACAAAACACTATAGACCGGGTGGCCTATAAGTAACAGAAATTTCTTTCTCACTGTTGTGGAGGCTGGGAAGTTCAAAATCAAGGTGCCATCGTATTTGGTGTCTGATGTGTCTGATGAGGGCCAGTTGCTCTCTAATTCATAGATTGCACTTTCTAGCTGTGTACTCACATGGTGGAAAAAGGAAACAGAGCTCTTTGGAGTCCCTTTTACAATGGCACTAATTTCTACTCATGAGGGGTTTACCCTTTTTTTTTTTTTGAGATGGAGTCTCGCTCTGTCGCCCAGGCTGGAGTGCGGTGGCGCAATCTCGGCTCACTGCAAGCTCCGCCTCCTGGGTTCACGCCATTCTCCTGCCTCAGCCTCTCCGAGTAGCTGGGACTACAGGCACCCGCCACCACGCCCGGCTAATTTTTTATATTTTTAGTAGAGACGGAGTTTCACCGTGGTCTCGATCTCCTGACCTCGTGATCCGCCCGCCTCGGCCTCCCAAAGTGCTGGGGGTTTACCATTATAACATAGCCACCTCCTAAAGTCCTCACCTCTTAATACCATCACTTTAGGGGTTAGGTATCAACATTAATTTTGGGGAGATACAAACATTCAGACTATAACAATGTGCTTTTTGTTTGGGGGTTTTGTGTTTGCTTTTTAGCATGGGATAATACATGCACGCAAACAGCGAAATATAAGAAAATGCAGGCAACAACAGGCAAGTCATTATTTATAAATCAGAATTTGTCAGAATTATCTTAAGAGACAATTGTGGCACAGCCACAATACCCAAGCCTCATGAACTGTGTTCTGTTGAGGGAATAATTACTGACTTGCATCATCATTCTCACCATGGAAGTACAGCACGTAACAGTTCCTTGCTTACGATTGGTGCTGTGTGGTATAATACAGCTTCCTTTCTTTAATCTGCCTTAAATGGTGCATAATTTACCAGGCTTTCTTATACTTCCTTTTCTTAACCTTAGTAGAAACTGCCTCAGATGGACTCATTGACCATCAATCATAAATCAGCCCTTTATTGGTGAAGAGGTGAGATGGGTTAACAATGCATTTACTTGTAAATTGAGAAGAGATAAATCTTTGTTCCCTCAAGGGTAGCAGTGTATTTATAGGTTGGGAGGCAGTATTACTTTTGAAAAAGTACTTTATAGGAAGGTAAAGTCTTCAAGACCTTGGTGTTTATGATTTCTGAAGCTCATGCATCTGCAGAATTGTTGTAAAATACACTAATAAAATAAAACAGGATGTTGCTTTATATTTGCCTGTGTTACCACATGAAGTACTTATATAGGTAGAATAGAGGTTCTATAAAGTAAACTCATAACTAAAATTGAATTCTTTGGGGAAATCTGCCACTTTTATTTACACGTCTATAAGCCTAGCAGATAAAAGTAACTAAGAGAAAATATTGCAAAGATATTTCATATCACCTTACATTCAAGGTCCCTGAATGATCGGTAAGTATTTCCATCCCATAAACCTGTCTGACAATCATTGTTGACTTGAGTATGTGGAATTAATCTCCTCATCAGCAATAACCTAAACCTACTTGCAGAATAAGATAAACCTAGGATAGACCTAGTCTTTAGCTGGGTTATGGTTATATTATTACACACTCATATTCTTGACTGCAAAATAACAGAATAATTACTTTAGAAATTTGCTGTATTGAAAACAATTAAATTTGGCATATAAAATCGTGAGAGAGATCTCAGAGCAATATTAGAATCTGAATTAGATTTTTTAAAACACATGGAAAGTTTCTTCTAACAAGAGTCAAGCAGTTTAAACATTTTGAAAGAAATGACTGAATCAGTTTTTGGATACTCTAAGCTATTTCCATTCCATCTAAGTCAGCTTTTTGGATAACCTATGCTATTTTCATTCCATCAAAAAGCATTCAAACAAATAAAAACAAGTTTGGTAGGCTATCAAGAATTTGAAAATTAGAAAACTTGTATATATTATTTGTTCTGCACAAATATGCTGTACTGTGTCATTTATTCACGTACTACTCAGATGAGGTGTAACATTAGGTGGGAGATGACCACATGATCCATGCTGCCAACTCTCTGAAATGCCGAATCCACACCTCAAACTTAAATCCTCCTGTTCTACACCCTTCATAAACCTGCCCCACCCACAGTCTTTCCACCTCAGTTGATGGCAGCTCCATCTCTCCAGTTGCTCAGGCCAATCATCTTGAAGTCATTCTTCGCTTCACTTTTTCCCTCACACCATATATCCAAATGTGTCAGCAAATTCTGTTTACCTTTAGAATAGAACCATAATGTGCCACCACCTTATCTCTTCCCTTAACCATAATACAATAGCTTTTTCTCAGGCTTCTCACCTTCCTCTTCCAACCCCCACCAAAAGGTAGAAAACTTCTTTCCACACAATAGTGGGAGTGATCTTTCATAAAGCCTCCGTCAGATCATGTCTCTCCTCTGCTTAAATTCCTCTAGTGACTCCCCATCTCAATCAGAAGGATAAGGCAGAAGCTGATGAACTGGCCCCTCTATCTCTCCAATGCCATCACCTTCTCTCCACAAGGTCTCTCCGGTCCACTGTGGTGTTCTTACTCTGTCATAGTTTAAATGCTCAATAAACTCTTATTAAATGATGATATGAATACTGAAAGTATATAAATCTAAGAACTGCTCAAAAAACAATTGATGTTTTTGACCATTATCTCACTATAACCTGGCTAGAAACAAAGAAACATCATATAGATATGACTAGAAACTTGGAATTTTGAAGATGTTTTCCAATATAGTTTCTCAGTAGAGTGCATAAAAATATGAAGATGGCTAGGTGCAGTGGCTCACACGTGTAATCCCAGCACTTTGGGAGGCTGAGGTGGGCAGATCACAAGGTCAAGAGTTCAAGACCAGCCTGGCCAATATAGTGAAACCTCGTCTCTACTAAAAATACAAAAATTAGCTGGGCATAGTGGTGGGTGCCTGTAGTCTCAGCTACTCAGGAGGCTGAGGCAGGAGAATCGCTTGAACCTGGGAGGCAGAGGTTGCAGTGAGCCAAGATGGCACCACTGCACTCCAGCGTAGGCAACAGAGCAAGACTCCGTCTCAGAGAAAAAAAAAGAATTATGAAGACAAAAAACTGATTCAGTTCGATAAAGACAATGAGGCCAATGAGATTAACAAAAGTGTACACAGGTCAATGTACCTGTAGTGGTGCAACCGGGAGAGACTCCAGGTCTCTTGACTCCTGGTTCTTTTATGTTTTCACTGGAGAGGTAGTAACCACAATGTGGTTATTTTGATCTGTATCTCAGATTTTTTTTTAGCACAAGTCTGATCTTGAGGTAGGCTTCCAATGAACACAAGATCATCTTTCTATGATAGATGCCAGGCGAGGTGTCAGAGCCCCAGCATCGAGAAGCAGTTGACTCACAGGTTGTTAAGAAGAATGTATTGATAACAGTGCAGGATTGAAAAAGAAAAGTTTATTAGAAAGAAAGTAATGCTGCAAAAGTGCAGAGGGGAGCCTCAGTGAGCGAGGACTGAGCTCCTGGAGGTGGACTTTTTTCTTAATGGTATTTATGGACCTTAAAATGGAGCTGATGGATAATTTGCATAATAAATTATTACATTTGTAGACATTTTGGTGCCATAATGTCAGCAAGAATTGCAAAATGAGTTTTGGCATGGCATTCCGGAGGTGTATAGAAATTCTGGTTACTTATAAAAGTTGAAAGAGGCCTGGAACCAGGTGCCGACTTTAGATACTAGGGAAGTTTAATTACTTCAAAGCTCCGGAGAGGGAGCTTTGCCTTCTGATGGTCTGTTTGATTGTCACCAGGTGGTCTTTGCTCCCTTCTAAATTCTTCATATAAGGAGTTCTTGTATCTGGGGCCTGTTTAATGTTCACTAGGTGATTTTCGCTCTCTTCAACAGCTAGCATTATATTTCATCCAACTATTCAAGTTCAAAGTCCAGCTACTTTTACATTCCTCTTTCATTCGTGTACTCTCTGCCACCACCACCACCCACCCCCGCCACACACACAAAACATTTAATCAGTAAAGTCCTATTAGTATCTACTAAATTTCTTCTGATTGTATTTTTCTCAAGTCTCTTTTTAATTTCTCTAATTCAGAAAACAGGCATGTCTCTTCTAACTTTCTAAAAAAAACTTCACGTTGTTTTCTCCTTCCTTCCTGTTAGAATAAAGGAGCTGTATATATTTTTTTTCCAATTCAGGATAACTTCCTCTGTGTACAAGATGGGTTACACCCCTATTTCTCAAGTACCTTTCGCTACTGTATATCCTTCCTTCTTCCCAGTTTTTCTCTCAGCTGATCCTTCCCATTGGCTTTTAAACTTGTGTCAATTCTTCCTTTATTACAAGATAAAATAAAGTAAAATAAAATATGCTCCTTTTGAATCTACATCCTTTTTCATTTACTGCCATATCTTTTTTCTTGACAAAGTTGTTTTTACACTGTAACCGCATTTTATCACTTTCCTTTCTTTTCTGAAGCATTTCCAATCTGGCTTCTGCCCTCATCTCTCCACTAAAGCAGCTTCTGCTACTTGTCACTCACAATTTTTCCATCAAATTTGAACTAGTATTTTCTATTTTTCAACTTAGTGGATTTCTTAAAAATTTGGTTAAACATTGTAGAGATACAAAAAAATATATAAAGGCAATTTAATACCAGTGTATCCAACACACAACTTAAGAAATAAATTTCTACCATAGCATTTGAAATCCACATTTACTTCTCCCCATGTCCACTCCGTTTCAAACTTTCCTCAGATGTATTTTCAAAATATAAAATAAAATATATCAAAGCAGAAAACCTAGTAAATATTAATTTATAAAGGCTTTTTTCATTGGACAGCTATAAAGAATTTCTTGTTTTTGATGATCATTTTAAATTAAGTAATTGTACAGTATTTTTATTTTTAAAACACTTTGATCAATAATATGTTCTGTATGCTTTTGAATTAAATAATAATTAGTGTTGCAAAAGCTTCAAAACATGTATTCTTATTGGCTGCTACTGTGCAACAAGTATTTTATTTAAAAATCTATCTAGTTAACTTTGAGTGAACCTGTTCACAGGCCAGGTGACAAAAAAGGAGTTTCTTAATACATTAATAACGGATCACTCTCAAGAAAACAATTTCCATTCTTCTTATTTTTAGAATACAGTTTTCCCTGATGATACTGAAATTCCGGCTTAATTTTATTTCAAAACCATTTATATCCTATTCTGTTTGTACGTTACCAAACATCTGGGATAAGAAAATGAAAAAAGTTTATATTTTTCCTTGAATTCAGAAAATTAACACTTTATAAATCAAATTGTCAAATAAAATGCACAGCATTTAGCAATATATTTGGTAGGTTTTGTAGAAATTGTTGCCTTGGAAAGAAATAGCAAGGCACCTGTGATAATTAATTGCATGTGTCAACTTGACTGGGCCAGAGAGTGCCCAGATATTTGGTTCAACATTATTCTCAGTGTGTCTGTGAGGATGTTTCTGGATGAGATAAACATTTCAATCAGTAGACTGAGTAAAGCAAATTGCCTTCCTTGGTGTGGGTGGGTCTCATTCAATCCATTGAGGGCCTGAATATAATCAAATGCTGAGTAAGAAAAAATTCTCTCTGCCTGTCTTTGAGCTGGGATATTTATATTCTCCTGTCTTCAGTCTCAGACTCAGACTATAACGTGTCTCACATGTCTCAAGTCTTCTGACTTCTCCCATGTCTCAGGTCTTTTGACTTGGAATGGAACTGCCATTGGCTCTCCTAGGTCTGAATTTCTCAGCCTTCATAATTGTGTAAGCCTATCCCTCACAATAAATCTTTTTATATACTTATATACAGTATATCCTATGGGCTCTGTTTCTCTGGAGAATCCTGACTAATACAACAATGCACAGAAAAGATATGGAGTTTAATATATGAATCAGCTTTTCCTGGATTATTCTATAGTAACAAAGGTTATTTCTGTGGTAACAAAGACTTCAAAATTTCATCATTTACAACAGTGGTTTATTTATTTATTTAACCACAATTCCTATCCGTCATGGGTTAATGGAAGCTCTGATCCACAAATTCTCCATTTTGAATCCTGGCACCCACCAGGTCATGCTGGTTTCATGGGAAAATAAAAAACCTATGTAGTTATTCTTCAGGCTTCTGCTAGAAAGTGATATGTGTCAGGTTCATTCGCATTTCACTGACCAAAGCAAGTCATATGGCCAAGTCTGACTTCCATGTTTCAGGAAGGTATAATTCTCTCATAAGAAGGGGCAGTAAATAATAGAAAACAATAATGAAATCTTATACACCTAACCTAATATAGAAGATTATGATTAGTGCTTCATTTGCATAAGGGGATTTGGAGTCAGTTTCTTCCTTTGAGGCTGAATCAGAGAAGTGGATTCAAATGATAGTGCGGTTTCTAATAGTTAACTCGTTATTAATAAGTAATGTTTGTTTAATGTGAGTTGGCCTTGTGCTAGTGCATTCCACTTAGTATCAGTACTTCTAATAAATATGCTTCTATTTTATAGATGAGGACACTGGGGCTTAGAAATATTAAGTCAATTGTCCAAGCAAATATAGAAAATGAATGATAGAGTTTGAGATTACACCCAGGCAATCTATTAGCAGAGGCTATTTTTTAAACTTATGTGAACCTTGACAATTCATATAAACAACAAAATAAGGAAGCTAGATAATTTTTAAATTCTAAAAACTAGATTCCTGACACACTCATCATACATATTTTTTATTTTTTATTTTTTGAGACAGAATCTTGCTCTGTTACCCAGGGTGGAGTGTAGTGGTGCAATCTCAGCTCACTGCAAACTCCATCTCCCAGGTTCAAGTCATTCTCCTGCCTCAGCCTCCCAAGAAGCTGGGATTACAAGTGCCCACCACCAGGCCCAGCTAATTTTTGTATTTTTAGTAGAGACAGGGTTTCACCATGCTGGCCAGGCTGGTCTTGAACTCCTGACCTCAGGTGGTCCACCTCCCAAAGTGCTGGGATTACAGGTGTGAACCACCACTCTGGCCCATAATATATAATTTTTAAGTAAATGAATTTTGAATTTATACGTTACATCTCTAATTGTAAAAAAAAAAAGGCTATCTTTATGTAATCTGCTATAATGTATCAGAAAGATGCTTTATGTAATCTGTTATGATGCTCAGAAAGGAAGTTAATAGGAATTTGTGAGAAAGCATAAAGATTTACTAAGTTTAGTGCATCTTTTATAAATGTCAAACCCTAGCACACTTCTAGGCAAAAGGGAGGCACCCAATCAATCTTTATGGAATCGAATGAGTGCATGAGTTAATGAGTGAATACATGATGGGATAAGTGTCCCTTTTCGTGTCCCAGATCAACTTCCTGAACTCAGTAATTATCAGTGAGTTAATCACTATTTAATGACATTATTTTTCTGAGTATAGAAGTCTTCATTACTGATGTGGTTAAATATTTGTCCTTGCCCAAATCTCACGCTGAAATGCAATCCCCAGTGTTGGAAGTAAGGCCTGGTGGGAAGCATTTAGGCCAGGACAGATCCCTAGTGCCTTGGTGGTGTCCTCGTGATAGTTGAGTACTTGCAAGATCAGGTTGTTTTAAAGTGTATGGCACCACCCCTCACGCTCCCTCTTGCTCCTGCTCTTGCCATGTGACAGGCCTGCTCCTGCTTCACCTTTTGCCATAAGCCTAGCAGATACTGATGTCATGCTTCCTGTACAGCCTACAGAACAGTGGACCAATCAAGCCTCTTTTCTTTATAAATTACCCCATCTCAGATTTTTTTTTATTGCAACACAGAAGCAGCCTAACATAATTATGTTTCGTTTCTTAGGCCAGACTAACAGTATTCCACACCATGTATGTATGCTTAGAGAATACTGGAATGATTATAAATGAGAATTTTGCCAAATGCATACATAATTACCCTTTTCTTACATCCAAGATGCATGTATTCCACTGTGCCATATTTAGTACCATGAAACATGAATATATCGGCCGGGCACGGTGGCTCATGCCTATAATCCTAGCATTTTGGGAGGCTGAGGTTGGGGGGGCGGATCACCTGAGGTCAGGAGTTCAAGACCAGCCTGGCTGACACGGCGAAACCCTGTCTCTACTAAAAATACAAAAATTAGTCAGGTGTGCTGGCATGCGCCTGTAATCCCAGCTACTCGGGAGGCTAAGACAGGAGAATTTCTTGAACCCAGGAGGCAGAGGTTGCAGTGAGCCAAGATCACGTCATTGCACTCCAACCGGGGCAACAAGAGTGAAACTGTGTCTCAAAAAAAAAAAAAAAACAAAAAAAAAAACATGAATATATTGAAGAACTCATAGCCATCAACAGCAGTATTACTACAGTAGTCATTCTTTATCATTTCCTAGAAAATAGCTGAACACTAAGAGGCTGAAAACAGGCTGGAAAAAGAGAATCTTCCTAGAAAGCTTATTTCTGATAGTAGCAATTATTGCAAAATCAAGAGTCTGATGAGAAAATGCATAAACCAAAAAAAATTTAATCTGTAAGACAGATAACATAAAATGTACATAAAATTAAAGAAAATATACTTTCTTTTATATAAATTATATGTATATATAATTTTGATATAATTTAGATAAATATTTTATATATACAAACAAATGTATTTCATATGTATATACTTTTTATATATTATAAATATAAAGTATTACCATAGGAACAAACAAAAGAAAAATGTAATTAAAGATCGCCCTTTATAACAGCATCTATGACAGTTTGAATATTTGTCCCCGAAAATTCATATATTAAAATCTGATTGCCAAGTTGGTGATATAGGAGATGGAGCTACTGAGGGGTGATTTGGTCATGAGGGCTATATCCTTACCAAGGGGATTACTGCCCTTATAAAGAGATCCTAGAAAACTAACTAGTCATGTCTACCATTTGAGGACACAGCAAGGAGGGGTTATTTATGAGAGAGTGGGTCCTCGCCACCTTTCAAATCTTCCAGAACCTTAATCTTGTACCTCAGAGCCTTCAGAACTGTGAGAAACAATTTTCTGTTGTTGATAAGCCACCCAATGTATGGTTTTTTGTTATAGGTTGCTGTCTATCCAAAGATAACAAATATTTTGGAGTTTAACAAGATATAAAATACATATTAAGATATATTAAAAACATAAATGGTAGGGAAATAAATTATATTTAATAATGAAGAAATTTGTTAAATAGGTTGGTTCTTCTGAAAGTCAGGGAAATACAAATTAAGACCAAAATTCAATGCCACTTTATACCCATTGAATTGGTAAAAATTAAAAAGTATAACAATACAAAGTGCTGGAGACATGTGCGCATTCACAGGATCTTTTAAACTTGCTGGTGGGAGTCTAATGTTTTGTATGCACTTTGGAAGGCAATTAATATTGTCTCCTACATTTAATCACTTATGTAATCTATATTCAATTATGCTCTTAGGCTTAAATGGAAGAGAAAATCTTGCATATGCATAGTAGGAGATATTAATAACATTTCTATAAGAGTACTGCTCAAAATAGAAAGAGATGCCAAATGTCCATCAAAATGTAAAAGAATTGACTAAAATATATTAAAACAATGCAGTAGTAGTATGCTCCAGCTAGACAAAAAATTTCAATGACTTGGATAACCCTAGCAATATGAAATCAAGTAAAAACTGAAAGCTTGAAAATACTACTTACAGGAGGATACCCTTTTTTAAGCTAAAAATAAAATCTACTAACATGACACTGTGTACTCATTAGGCATATGTAAGGAAGTTTTAAAAAAGAAAAAAACATACTACAGGAAAGCAAGAAGCTTTTGGTCAAGAAGAAAAAATAGACACTGAATTTGCATCATCTCCAAATATAACAGCAACAACTGCAAAACAAATGCACACAAAACATTATAGCACTTCAAAGATAATTAAAATGTCAAGTATCAGAGACAAGAAACGAATATGAACTCTACAATCATCCCATGAGTTCTACGAGGTGCTTCCAAGCCACGGTGTAGGACGGAGAAACTCAGATAGCACTAGGTCATCTCTCTGAATTGAGGGAAGGGAGCTGGGACTCTAGTGAGGTCAAGATGGCTTGACTTCATGGAGCAGAGTATGGACAAGAAGGGAGGTACCAGAGAAAAAGTTTCAGAAATCTAAAAAGAGACCTTTTTGAATATTCAGCTGAGAACTGATTATCAAACACTTCTGAAGAAACTACGTGAACCCAGAAAAACACAAACTGAAAGGATTAGAGAGAACAGTGCCAAGCACTGCTACCGTGGAAAACCTCATAATTCAGGGGGCATTGTTCACAGTATATAGAAGGCTCTTGCCTCATTAGTGAGGGAACGTTAGCTTTAGGAAAATCCAGCTCTGGTTTCACTTAGCAGCCCTTAAAAACAAGACCCAAAAGATCAAACTGCTTAGAAATAACTTAAACATGTCCAATATGACATGTCCAAGAATAAAACTTGATAGTATTTGTAGGAATGCAAAGCTATACTTGCCCAACAATGTAAGATCCGAAATGTCTGACATCCAATTAAAAACTACCAGACATGTAAAAAAGAATAAAAATAAAACAAAACCCAATCAATTGAAACAAATCCAGAAACAACACAGATGGCAGAATTAGTAGACAAGACGTGAAAACAATTATTATGACTGTATTCCATATGCTCAGGAAGATAAAGGAAAGATTAAACATATTAAGATGAGAAGAGATAAGGAAAGATATAAAAAAAGTCACTCATTAAACTTCAGGAAATAAAAATTGCAATGTCTGAGATGAAAAGTATGTTGAATAAGATTAATGTGTGCAAAAAAATTGCAGATGAAAACATTACTGAGTCCAAAAAGGCCAAATAGGAACAGCTCCAGTCTAGAGCCCCCAGTGTGAGCGACGCAGAAGATGGCTGATTTCTGCATTTCCAACTGAGGTACCGGGTACATCTCACTGGGGCTTGTTGGACAGTGGGTAAACGACGGTGCAGCCCACCAAGCAAGAGCCAAAGAAGGGCAAGGCATCGCCTCACCCAGGGAAGCGCAAGGAGTCAGGGAATTCCCTTTCCTAGCCAAGGGAAGCTGTGACAGATGGCACCTGGAAAATCAGGTCACTCCCACCCTAATACTGTGCTTTTCCAATGGTCTTAGCAAAAGGCACACCAGGAGATTATATCCCGCGCCTGGCTTGGAGGGTGCCACGCCCACAGAGCCTCACTCATTGCTAGCACAGCAGTCTGAGATCAAACTGCAAGGCGGCAGCGAGGCTTGGGGAGGGGCACCCACCATTGCTGAGGCTTGAGTAGGTAAACAAAGCGGCTGGGAAGCTTGAATTGGGTGGAGCCCACCACAGCTCAAGGAGGCCTGCCTGCCTCTGTAGACTCCACCTCTGGGGACAGGGCATAGCTGAACAAAAGGCAGCAGAAACTTCTGCAGACTTAAATGTCCCTGTCTTACAGCTTTGAAGAGAGTAGTGGTTCTCCCAGCACGGAGTTTGAGATCTGAGAATGGACAGACTGCCTCCTCAAGTGAGTCCTGACCCCCGAGTAGCCTAACTGGGAGACACCTCCCAGTAGGGGCCAACTGACACCACACACAGCCGGGTGCCCCTCTGAGACGAAGCCTCCAGAGGAACGATCAGGCAGCAACATTTGCTGTTCAGAAATATTCACTGTTCTGCAGCCTCTGCTGGTGATACCCAGGCAAACAGGGTCTGGAGTGGACCTCCAGCAAACTCCAACAGACCTGCAGCTGAGGGTTCTGACTGTTAGAAGGAGAACTAACAAACAGAAAAGACATCCACACCAAAACCCCATCTGAATGTCACCATCATCAAAGACCAAAGGTAGATAAAACCACAAAGATGGGGAGAAACCAGAGCAGAAAAGCTGAAAATTCTAAACATCAGAGCACCTCTTCCCCTCCAAAGGAACACAGCTCCTCGCCTGCAATGGAACAAAGCTGGATGGAGAATGACTTTGACGAGTTGAGAGAAGAAGGCTTCAGACAATCAAACTTCTCCAAGCTAAAGGAGGAAGTTCAAACCCATTGCAAAGAAGCTAAAAACCTTGAAAAAAAGATTAGACGAATGGCTAACTAGAATAACCAATGCAGAGAAGTCCTTAAATGACCTGATGGAGCTGAAAACCATGGCACGAGAACTATGTGACGCATGCACAAGCTTCAGTAGCCGATTCGATCAAGTGGAAGAAAGGGTATCAGTGATTGAAGATCAAATGAATGAAATGAAGTGAGAAGTTTAGAGAAAAAAGAGTAAAAATAAATGAACAAAGCCTCCAAGAAATATGAGACTATGTGAAAAGACCAAAACTACGTCTGATTGGTGTACCTGAAAGTGACAGGGAGAATGGGACCAAATTGGAAAACACTCTTTAGGATATTATCCAGGAGAACTTCCCCAACCTAGCAAGGCAGGCCAATATTCAAATTCAGGAAATATAGAGAACGCCACAAAGATACTCCTTGAGAAGAGCCACTACAAGATACATAATTGTCAGATTCACCAAAGTTGAAATGAAGGAAAAAATGTTAAGGGCAGCCAGAGAGAAAGGTCAGGTTACCCACAAAGGGAAGCCCATCAGACTAACAGTGGATCTCTCAGCAGAAACTCTACAAGCCAGAAGAGAGTGGGGGCCAATATTCAACATTCTTAAAGATAAGAATTTTCAACTCAGAATTTCATATCCAGCCAAACTAAGCTTCATAAGTGAAGCAGAAATAAAATCCTTTACAGACAAGCAAATGCTGAGAGATTTTGTCACCACCAGGCCTGCCTTACAAGAGCTCCTGAAGGAAGCACTAACATGGAAAGGAACAACCGGTACCAGCCACTGCAAAAACATGCCAAATTGTAAAGACCATCAATGCTAGGAAGAAACTGCATCAATTAACGAGCAAAATAACCAGCTAACATCATAATGACGGGATCAAATTCACACATAACAATATTAACCTTAAGGCCGGGCGCGGTGGCTCACGCTTGTAATCCCAGCACTTTGGGAGGCTGAGGCAGGCGGATCACGAGCTCAGGAGATCAAGACCACGGTGAAACCCTGTCTCTACTAAAAAATACAAAAAAATTAGCCGGGCGTGGTGGTGGGCGCCTGTAGTCCCAGATACTCGGAGAGGCTGAGGCAGGAGAATGGCGTGAACCTGGGAGGCGGAGCTTGCAGTGAGCCGAGATTGTGCCACTGTACTCCAGCCTGGGCGACAGAGCGAGATTCCATCTCAAAAAAATATATATATATTAACCTTAAATGTAAATAGGCTAAATGCTCGAATTAAAAGACACAGACTGGCAAATTGGATAAGGAGTCAAGACCCATCAGTGTCCTCTATTCAGGAGACCCATCTCATGTGCAGAGACACACATAGGCTTAAAATAAAGGGATGGAGGAAAATCTACCAAGCAAATGGAAAACAAAAAAAAAGCAGGAGTTGCAATGCTAGTCTCTGATAAAACAGACTTTAAACCAACAAAGATCAAAAGAGACAAAGAAGGCCATTACATAATGGTAAAGGGATCAATTCAACAAGAAGAGCTAACTATCCTAAATATACATGTACCCAATACAGGAGCACCCAGAATCATAAAGCAAGTCCTTAGAGACCTACAAAGAGACTTAGACTCCCATGCAATTATAATGGGAGACTTTAACAGCCCACTGTCAACATTAGACAGATCAACGAGATAGAAAGTTAACAAGGATATCCAGGAATTGAACTCAGCTCTGCACCAAGCAGACCTAATAGACATCTACAGAACTCTCCTCCCCAAATCAACAGAATATACATTCTTCTCAGCACCACATCACACTTATTCCAAAATTGACCACTTAGTTGGAAGTAAGGCTCTCCTCAGCAAATGTAAAAGAACAGAAATTATAACAAACTGTCTCTCAGACCACAGTGCAATCAAACTAGAACTCAGGATTAAGAAACTCACTCGAAACCACTTGACTGCATGCAAACTGAACAACCTGCTCCTGAAAGACTACTGGGTACATAATGAAATGAAAACAGAAATAAAGATGTTCTTTGAAACCAATGAGAACAAAGACACAATGTACCAGAATCTCTGGGACACATTCAAAGCAGTGTGTAGAGGGAAATGTATAGCACTAAACGCCCACAAGAGAAGCAGAAAAAATCTAAAATTGACACCCTAACATCACAATTAAAAGAACTAGAGAAACAAGAGCAAACGCATTCAAAAGCTAGCAGAAGGCAAGAAATAACTAAGATCAGTGCAGAACCAAGGGAGATAGAGACACAAAAAACCCTTCAAAAAAATCAATGAATCCAGGAGCTAATTTTTTGAAAAGATCAACAAAATTGATATACCATAGCAAGACTAATAAAGAAGAGGGAAGAATAAAATAGGTGCAATAAAATATCATAAGGGAGTTATCACCACCAATCCCACAGAAATACAAACTACCATCAGAGAATACTATAAACACCTCTACGCAAATAAACTAGAAAATCTAAAGGAAATGGATAAATTCCTGGACACATACACCCTCCCAAGACTAAAGCAGGAAGAAGCTGAATCCTTGAATATACCAATAGCAGGCTCTGAAATTGAGGCAATAATTAAGAGTCTACCAACCAAAAAAAGTCCAGGACCAGATGGATTCACAGCCAAATTCAACCAGAGGTACAAAGAAGAGCTGGTACCATTCCTTCTGAAACTATTCCAAACAATAGAAAAAAAGGGAATCCTCCCTAACTCATTTTATGAGGCCAACATCTTCCTGATACCAAAGCCTGGCAGAGACACAACAAAAAAAGAGAATTTTAGACCAATATCCCTGATGAACATTGATGCAAAAATCCTCAAAATACTGGCAAACCGAATCCAGCAGCACATCAAAAAGCTTATCTACCATGATCAAGTGGGCTTCATCGCTGGGATGCAAGGCTGGTTCAACATATGCAAATCAATAAACATAATCTATCATATAAACAGAACCAAAGATAAAAACCACGATTATCTCAATAGATGCAGAAAAGGCCTTTGACAAAATTCAACAACGCTTCATGCTAAAACCTCTCAATAATTAGGTATTGATGGGACGTATCTCAAAATAATAAGAGCTACTTATGACAAACCCACAGCCAATATCATACTGAATGGGCAAAAACTGGAAGCATTCCCTTTGAAAACTGGCACAAGACAGGGATGCCCTCTCTCACCACTCCTATTCAACATAGGGTTGGAAGTTCTGGCCAGGGCAATCAGGCAGGAGAAAGAAATAAAGGGTATTCAATTAGGAAAAGAGGAAGTCAAATTGTCCCTGTTTGCAGATGACATGAGACGAAAACTCCATCGTCTCAGCCCAAAATCTCCTTAAGCTGATAAGCAAATTCAGCAAAGTCTCAAGATACAAAATCAATGTGCAAAAGTCACAAGTGTTCTTATACACCAATAACAGACAAACAGAAAGCCAAATCATTAGTGAACTCTCATTCACCATTGCCTCAAAGAGAATAAAATACCTAGGAATCCAACTTACAAGGGACGTGAAGGACCTCTTCAAGGAGAACTACAAACCACTGCTCAACAAAATAAAAGAGGACACAAACAAATGGAAGAACATTCCATGCTCATGGATAGGAAGAATCAATATCGTGAAAATGACCATACTGTCCAAGGTAATTTATAGATTCAATGCTATCCCCATCAAGCTATCAATGACTTTCTTCACAGAATTGGAAAAAACTACTTTAAAGTTCATATGGAACCAAAAAACAGCCCACATTGCCAAGACAATCCTAAGCCAAAGGAACAAAGCTAGAGGCACCACACTACCTGACTTCAAACTATACTACAAGGCTACAGTAACCAAAACAGCATGGTACTGGTACCAAAACAGACATATAGACCAATGGAACAGAACAGAGCCCTCAGAAATAATACCACACATCTACAACCATGTGATCTTTGACAACCCTGACAAAAACAAGAAATGGGGAAAGGATTCCCTATTCAATAAGTGCTGCTGGGAAAACTGGCTAGCCATATGTAGAAAGCTGAAACTGGATCCCTTCCTTACACCTTATACAAAAATTAATGCAAGATGGATAAAAGACTTAAACGTTGGACCTGAAACCATAAAAACCCTAGGAGAAAACATATGCAATACCATTCAGGACATAGGCATGGACAAGGACTTCATGGCTAAAACACCAAAAGCAATGGCAACAAAAGCCAAAATTGACAAATGGGATCTAATTAAACGAAAGAGCTTCTGCACAGCAAAAGAAACTACCATCAGAGTGAACAGGCAACCTACAGAATGGGAGAAAATTTTTGCAATCTACCCATCTGACAAAGGGCTAATATCCAGAATCTACAAAGAACTTAAACAAATTTACAAGAAAAAATCAAACAACCCCATCAAAAATTGGGCAAAGGATATGAACAGACACTTCTCAAAAGAAGACATTTATGCAGCCAACAGACACATGAAAAAATGCTCATCATCACTGGCCATCAGAGAAATGCAAGTCAAAACCACAATGAGATACCATCTCACACCAGTTAGAATGGTGATCATTAAAAAGTCAGGAAACAACAGGTGCTGAAGAGGATGTGGAGAAATAGGAACACTTTTACCCTGTTGGTGGGAATGTAAACTAGTTCAACCATTGTGGAAGACAGTGTGGCAATTCCTCAAGGATCTAAAACTAGAAATACCATTTGACCCAGCCATCCCATTACTGGGTATATACCCAAAGGATTATAAATCATACTGCTATAAAGACACATGCACACGTATGTTTACTGCAGCACTATTCACAATATCAAAGACTTGGAACCAACCCAAATGCCCATCAACGATAGACTGGATTAAGAAAATGTGGCACATATACACCATGGAATACTATGAAACCATAAAAAAGGATGAGTTCATGTCTTTTGTAGGGACATGGATGAAGCTGGAAACCATCATTCTCAGCAAACTATCACAAGGACAGAAAACCAAACACCGCGTGTTCTCACTCATAGGTGGGAATTGAAAAATGAGAACACTTGGACACAGGAAGGGGAACATCACACACCAGGGCCTGTCATGGGGTGGGGGGAGTGAGGAGGGATAGCATTAGGAGATATACTTAATGTAACTGACAAGTTAATGGGTGCAGCACACCAACATGGCACATGTATACATATGTAACAAACCTGCAGATTGTGCACATGTACCCTAGAACTTAAAGTATAATGATAAAAAAGAGAAAACATTACTGAATTTGAATGCCTAGCAAAAGGTATTTCCAAAGTGAAACATACAAAGAAAAAAAGACTGAAAAAAATGAACATAGCATCTGTGATCTGTGGGAAAAATTAATGCAGCCAAATATATAGGAATCCCAAAAGGGGCAATGATAGTATTTGAAAAAATAATGGTCAAAAATATTCCAAATTTGGTGAAAATTATAAACCAACTGTAGTAGTTCATTTTCACTTTGCTGATAAAGACATACCTGAGACTGGGTAATTTATGAAGTAAAAGAGGTTTAATGGACTCACAGTTCCATGTGGCTACTGAGGCCTCACAATCATGGCAGAAGGTAAAAGGTACATCTTACATGGCGACAGACAAGAAGAGAATGAGAGTCAAGTGAAAGGCGAAACCCTTTATAAAACCATCAGATCTCGTGAGACATATTCACTACCATGAGAGCAGTATGGAGGAAAACCTCCCCATGAATCAAATATCTTTCACCGGGTTCCTCCCACAATACCTGGAAATTATGGGAGCTACAATTCAAAATGAGATTTGGGTGAGGACACAGCAAACCCATATCACCCTCAGATCCAAAAAGCTTATCTATCCCTAGTGTACCCCTTTCCCACCCCCACAAACACTAAATATGATGCAAATTCTATCAATAACCAATATATTCAACTTGCTTAAAATCAGAGACAATGCAAAATTTTTAAAGCATTCAGTGAAAAAGATATGCTAAATACAGAAAAACATTCATGAGACTGACAGCAGACATGTTTTGGAAATATGCAAGGTAGAATGAAAACAGTGAAGCAACACCTTAAAGTACTGAAAGAACTATAAGCACAAAATTCCTTTTTATCATTTTTTTTATTTTACTTTAAGTTCTGGGATACATGTGCAGAATGTGCAGGTTTGTTACATAGGTATAACTGAAGCACAAAATTATTTACCAAGTGAAAACATCTTTCAAAAATAAAAATCAAACACTGTTTTTGAAATTTAAAAAACAAAGAGAATTAATCAGAATCAGATATGAACGAGAAGAAATGTAAAGAAAGTTCTTCAAGCAGAAGGAAAGTAATACCAGAATATGTCAATAATTATATTATATGTAAACAATCTAAATATACCAATAAAAAGATAGGTTGGGTGGATGTAACAAAAAACATGACTCAACTATATACTGCCTAGAAAGGACTCACTTAAAATATAGGTGAGCTGAAAGTAGAAAGATACAAAAAGATATATCTTGCAAATGTTAAATCAAGTGAAACAGGGGTACTTATATTGATAGCAGATAAAGTAGAGTTTAGAGCATTAAAAAATTGCTAGAGACAGAGAGGAACACTATATTATGATAAATTATCAACTACCAAGAAGTATAAAATAGCAATTGTCAATGTGAATGCACCAGAGTTGCAAAATATGTAAAGCAAAAATTGATTGATAGAAATGAATAGAGAAATAGCTAAGTCCATAATTATAGTTGGACATTTTAATATCCCTTTCTCTAGAATAACTAGAAAATCAGCAAAAGTCTAGAAGAAATTAACATCATGAACCAGTAGTATTTAATTGACTATTATAGAACATTCCACTAAAATAACAGTAGTATACAAGAAAAAAGAAAGAAAAGAAGGTGTAAGTAATAAACAGTTAACTCTCAGTTTTAATGGAGGAGCATAAGGATAAATAAATAAGACAACAATAACAAAAATAAAAATTAGTAAATATATGTGGCTTGTCAACACATCCTGGCATTTTGTGAATTATAGTCTTCTTTCTTTTCTAACAGGTAAGAAAGCAGTCCATTTAATTGTATTGCTAACACCTAAGTGCATTTTTATTTTTTTTTACTTATTTTATATATATATATATATATTTTATTTCAATTTTAAGTTCCATGATACATGCGTGAATGTACAGGTTTGTTACATAGGTATACATGTGCCATGGTGGTTTGCTGCATCTATCAACCCATCATCTACGTTTTAAGCCCCACATGCATTAGGTACTTGTCCTAATGCTCTGCCTCCCCTTGTTCCCCACCCCGACAGGCCCTGGTGTGGGTTGTTCCCCTCCCTGTGTCCACATGTTCTCATTGTTCATCTCCCACTTACGAGTGAGAACATGCGGTGCTTGGGTTTCTGTTCCTGTGTTAGTTGGCTGAGAATGATGGCTTCCAGCTTCATCCATGTCCCTGCAAAGGACATGATCTCATTCTTTTTTATGGCTGCATAGTATTCCATAGTGTATATGTGCCACATTTTCTTTATCCAGTCTATCAATGATGGGCATTTGGGTTGGTTCCGAGTCTTTGCTATTGACACACCTTCTTTTCAAGTGCCCATGGAAAGTGTACTAAGATGAATGATATATTTTGGATTTCTGTACATAACAATTGTATTACTATATCAATACGATTATGGTATAATTTAAATACTAGCAATAACCATATGTCCACCAAAATTAACAATGCAGTATGATTTGCAATCAATCAAAAGTGAAATATTTAGGTGTACATCCAGCAGAACATGTATAAGATTTGTATAATAAACATTACAAACACCGATGAAAGAAACCAAAGGAGATTTAAATAAATGGAGAGACATATTACATTAGTGGATTAAAAGACTCAACATAATAAAGATGTTAATTTTCCTCAAATTATTATACAGCTTTAGCATAATTTTAATCAAATCCCAACAAGATTTTTTGTAGATATAGACAATATTATTCTAAAATTTATATGAAAAGGCAAAGTGCTTAGAATAGCTAAAACCATTTTTAAAGGGGGCAAAAGAAGAAATCAGTCTACTCAGTTTTATGTCATATCATATAAAGGCAAAGGAGTACATCCATAGATAAATGGAACAAAATAAAGAATCCATTGGAACCACGCAAATATGTTCAACTGATTTTTGACAAAGGTGCAAATGTAATTCAATCAAGGATACATAGCCTTTTCAAAAAATAGTGTTAGGGCAATTAGACATCCATGGGCAAAATATCACATTTATTGTAAGTCTCATGTTTCACAAAATTTACTTCAAAAAGGATCACAGAAAAAAATATAAAATGTAAAACTATAAAACTTTAGGAAAAACACAGATAATTTTTAGGATTCAATGTTGGGCAAGGAATTCTTAGATTTGATACCAAAATCATGTAAAAGTGAAAAAAATGACAAATTGAACATCAAAATTTACAGACTTTTGCTCTGCAAAGGAGACTTCGAAGAAAATAAAAATACGAGAATCACACTGGGAGAAAATATTTACAAACTACATGTATTACAAAAGACTAGTATCTGTAATATATAAAGATCTCTCGAAACTCAACTACACAAAATGAACAATCCAATTAGAAAATTTGCAAAAGACAGGAACAGACATCTCACCAAAGAGGTAAAATAGGTGGCAAATAAGCCCATGAGAAGATTGAAAGAAACACTTAACCAAGAAGATATATGGATGACAAACAAGAACATGAACATCATTTGCCATAGGGGGAAGCAAATTAAAATCACAATGATAGAGCATACACATCTATTAGAATAGCTAAAATAAAAAAATAGTGGCAACATCAAATGTGAGCAAAGATGAAAGAATCTGGATCACTCATGCATGGTCAGTGGAAGCTATTCTTTATTTATTACTTGAAACAACATGGATGCCTTTCAATGAGTGAATGGTTAACCCAACTGCTGTATATCTGTAACATAGAATACCATTCATTATTTAAAAACTAGACTTTTGATACACACAAAACAACCTGGATGAATCTCCAAAGAATTATGTTGCATGAGAAAAATCAATCCCAAAGGATGATGTACAGTTTGATTTATATAACAATCTTGAAATAACAAAATTACAGAAAATAACAGATTAGTGATTGCCAGTGGTTAAGGAGGGGGTAGGTGCAAAAAGAAGAGGTTGTGATTACAGAAGATCAACACAAGGCTTACGTGTGCTGATGGAAATGTTCTGTATCTTGACTGTATTAGCATCTCTATCCTGGTTATAAATTTTACTATAATTTGGCAAGATGTTACCATTAGAAAAAATTGGGTGAAGGGTACACAATATCTCTATTATATCTTATAAGTATGTACAAATCTACAACATTTTAAACTTAAGAAGTTTAAATAACAACAGTAGTATTTTAATTAAACAAAACGTAAGTAAATAGCATAAATCTTCCAATTAAGAGAAAGAGATTGTCAGATTAGATAATATACTGAGACCCAACTACACAGTGGTCACAAGAAATACACTTCAAATATAAAAACATAAATGAATTAACATTTTAAAATGGAAAAATATATGTCACTCTAATCCTAATCAAAGAAAGCTGAAGGGGCTATTTAATATCAGACAAAGTATTTTTCAATGCAAAGATTAAAGATGTTTATTATATAATGATCAAAGAGTCAGCTAATCAAGAAGACATAAAAATTCTGAGTTTTTATGTAACTAATAACAGACCTTCAGAATATTTAAAGCAAAAGCTGATAGAAATGCAGGAAGAGATAGGGAAATTTGCAAATATTATCAAAGATTTCAATATACTTCTTTCAAGAGATTACTGAGCAAGTTGATAGAAAATGAACAAGAATGTAGATTAAAGCAATACTATGAATAAAATTACCTTAATATTTATAAAATACCCAATGACAGAAAAGTACACAGTGAATACAATATATAAAAAAAATTCTGGGTTATAAAACAAGTATTAATTTATTTAACATGATTTAGGTCATACAAGGTGTTTTCTAACCACAATGAAATCATATCAGAAATCGAAAACAGAAAGATAGCGAAATATCCTCTAAATAATTAGAAACTAAAGAACATAATGCTGAATAACTTGTGTCAACAAAGAAAGAAAAAGGGAAAATAGAACGTATTTTGAGTTGAACAAAAATGGAGACACAGTATAGCAAAATATGTTCATTGACATTAAGAAAATATTTAAGGGAAGTTTTATATTACAAAATGCCTATATTGGAAAGATAGGTGTCCATTACCTCTGTTTCCACCTTAAGCAAATAGAAGAAAAAGGAACAAATTAGATCTAAAGTTCTTAGAAGTGATAATAAAATATATATTACAGAAAAAAAATCACTCAAATAGAAGCAGAAAAACAAAAAGGTTGTTAACTGAGAAGATGGAAAAAAAATGAGAAACTTCTAGCCAGATTGATCAGCTAGATCAATTGAGAGCAATTGAAGTTATCAATATCAGCAATGAGAGAAGTGCCATCACTTAGATTCTGCAGACATTAAAAGATTAAGGGAATATTATGATCAATTTTCTGCAAATAAACTTGAAAATATAAGTGAAATGGACAAATTTCATGAAAGATGCAAACGACCAGAGCACATTTAAGATGAAACAACCTGAAAAGCCCTTCATCTACTGCAGAAATTGCATATGTAGCTAATAGTCTTCCCACAGGAAATTCCAGGCCCAGTTAGACCCAATGTTATCTTTTACCAACTGTTCAGAGAACAAATAATATTGGCAAAACCAGAGACATTACAAGAAAGTTATAGTCTTGATTTTTGCAAATAAATCATGGAGACACACACACACACATGCACACAGAGTGAGAAGAGACAGAGACAGAGAGAGACAAGGACAGAGAGGGAGACAGTGAGAGAGTAATCCGGTGGGGTTGGCTGCAGGAATGCAAGGTTAACTGAATATCTGAAAATCAATAAAAATAATTCATTATTATTAACAGACTCAAAAAGAAAATATATGTAATCATCTCAATAGATGAAGAAAAAGCATTTCACAAAATCCGACATTAATTCCTGATAAAAACACATAGCAAACTAGAAATAAAAGTGAATTTCTGCTTGATAAAGAATATTTATGAGAACCCTATAACTAAAATTAATGAAGAAATATTAAACATTTTCTCCCTAAGATCAGGAATACCAATAACAACAACAAAAAACAAACTTGAATTTTAAAAGCATTTAAAATAGCATCAAAAATATGCAATATATAGGAATAAACTTGAAAAAAGTGTGAAAGATACATATACTGAAAACTACAAAATATTGCTGAGAAATTAAATAATTAAATAGATGGAATACTGTCTTCATAGATGGAAAAATTCAATACTGATAGGTTTTAAATTTTCCTGAAAAGAGTTCTGTGTATTAAAATATTTTAAATCAAACTATCAGCAGGGTTCTCTTTGTAGAAAATCGCAAACTGATTATAAATTTCATATGGATATTCAAAGAACCTGGAAGAATCAAAACAACTTTTAAAAGAAAAAATATTTTCAAAAGACTAATACCTGATTTCAAGTCTTAATCAAGAGTAATTAAGGAAGTGTAGTGTTGTCATCAAGATAGACAAGTAAATCAATAGAATAGAATAGAGAGTCCCAGAGATGGGCCCAATTTATATTATAAATTGATTTCTGACAAAGTTGCAAATATAGTTCAGCGGAAAAGAATAGATTTTCAAAGAATAGCGCTGGAACAATTGGATATTCAGTTGAAAAGTGAACTTTGATCTATATACCACATAAAAATAAATCAAATGGATCATAGACCTAAATGTTAAATTTAACCTATAAAACTTCTAGAAAAGATAAATAAAATCTTTGTGACTTTAGTTATTCAAAGATTTTTTAAAAACATACACCAAAAGCATTATCCATTAATTAAAAATTGACTAATTGAACTTCATAAATATTAAGAACTTATGCTCTTTGAAAACACTGTCGAGAAAATGAAATGGCAATCAGAGCACTGGAGAAAACATTTGCAAATAACATGATCTGTCCAGAGATTTGTAAGCAGAACATATGAAGGACTCTCAAAACTCAAAAAGAAAATAAACAGTTCAATTTTAAAAATAAGCAAAGATTTAAATAGACATTTCACCAAAGAGGATATATGAATGGCAAATAGGTAGATAAAACATGTTCAACATCATTTACTTATTAAGGAAAAGCAAATTAAAACCATAATGAAACAACATTAAACACCTTTTAAAATTTGTAAAAGTTAAAAAAAAACATAGCAAAGGCTGACTAGGAAGTATATCAGCTGGAACATTCAAACACTGGTAGGACTGTAAAATGATACACATGCTTCAGAAAAGAGATCGGCAGTTTCTTTAAAAATTATACCTATCCTACAATTTAGCCATTGTGCTCCTGCGAAAATTCCCAAGAGAAATGAAAGCCTGTGGCCATACAAAGACTTGTACACAAATGTTCGTAGAAGCTTTGGTTATATTAGCCAAAAATCTGAAACAATTCAAATATCCACCCACAAGTGAATAGATAAATAAATTGTGGCCTGTCCATATATTGGCATACTACTCAGTACCAAAAAGGAATGAACATTGATACACACAACAAAATGGATGAGTCCCCAAAGCATTATTCTCAGTGAAACAAGCCAGAGGAAAAAATCCTCTGTTTACATTGTATGTTTACACTTATACTAAACTCTAGAAAATGTGAGCTAATCTATACTGACAAAGTAGATCAGTTATTGCCTGAGGACCAGGGAGTGGTGCAAAAAGGGGCAGGTAAGAAGGATTATAAAATTACAGTGGGGCATGAGGAACTTTTGGGGATGACAGTTTGTGTTGATTATTGCACATATATTTGTATGCATTTGTATGTATATACATAAGTAAATGTCAGATTTCACTAAATTGTATACTTGAAACAAGTGCAGTTTATTGTATGTCAATTACATCTCAATAAAGCTATTTAAAAAAATGAAAGCAAGAAAAGGATAAATAAACATTTTGGATGATGTTTATCCCACTGCAGAGATTGAAGTGTATGCACTGCAGGAAGATCTAATGGTCAGCTGTATTTCTTTGTTGAGATTTTAGCTTTTCTGTTTAATGATAGTGTTCATGGGTGTTGATTATTAAAAAATAAAATAAATAAAACCAGGGAAGAATAATCCAATAATGAGAATGTATTTTAAAATAATGGTAATGTTTAATAATTCTATTTTCTATACCTCTCTTCCAAAAGTTAATTATAACAACAATATTTTTATAGGGTCTACTCAAATGTTCATGATAAATTACAGTAACAAGTTCTACAATATCTTGGAATTGAAGACTATTTCTAGTTGTCTCCAGTTTTGATCCAAATAAAAATAAAGATGCACCCAGTTTCCTCAAAGATATGCTTTTAAGCATTTTAGCTGTTCTACCTTCAGGATGTTTTTAAATTTAATAACTCTAGTTCATAGAGAATGCCACATGAAAAATCACTTGTTAAAATGGGTTGTAGGATGCTCTCTCTCACCTATGACTTAAGCCACTTCATTGTGCATTTGGACATGAAACTTAACAATCTGGCCTGCCCAGGGTGGTTGTTACTGCCTTGATTTTGGAAAAGGTGGAAAGATGTTAGCCTTGTATTGCCTTATTTATTTGTGGTGAAGGGTGGAGTGATGTGTAGATATGATGTTTTTCCAAGGTTTCTGGCAACCATTACACCCTCTGACCATGATCTCAACTGGAGGACTTGAGCCAATTATTTCCCCACTTGTTTTTCTTCTCTAATATATGGGCTTGTAACAGGCCTTAAATCATGGTTTTGTAATGTATTTAAAGCTATGACTATAATAGTCCTGAAAGGCTCAGCTTTTGCTAGAAAGATAATGAAATAAACTAGATAATAGCTACAGAGTCTTCAAAACAGATGCTGGTGGAGGCTTTTCTCATTGCACAATTCCAGGCAGGAAACTCACATAGAATACAGTCTGAAAGTTGCCCCTGGAGTTGTATAATTGTTCAGCCCTTGAAGGTTAGAGACAGATGAAGAGAACAATTTAAGATACATCAAAGTCGGTTTCTATTCTGTTATATACATTCTTAAGTTTTGTACTCTAGAAGTAAAATCAGTTGTTGGCTATATAAGGGAACATTACATAAGGTTTTCATTTTATTAGATTATTTGATTCTTTTAGTAAAATCACTTCCTAACAACTTTTGAACACACACAGTTAACTTAGTGTTCATACTCAAAAATATTCAAAATCTTGCATAAGAAATCACATAAATAAATTTCTATTTTGCATTCATGAGTGCTATCACTTTCTCTTCCCACAGTTGTGAAAATGACACAAGACTAAACAAAGCAAAACAAAAACAAAACAAATCAAACAAAAATAGCAGCTGAGAACAGAGCTTTGAGGTGGGGCACAAGAGGTTTATAATACACTCCAACTCTGCCTTCTCCCTCATCATCTATGCATATCCACTTCATTATAGACTCTTTAGGATGGTGGCATGCCTTGATCTCCACAAAAGTCACAATGGAAGAATGTTGGGGGAGTAAAATACAGTTTCCTCTGCTACTGCCAGGCCTGTGTCATAATATCATCATTTCTCTCCTGTGCCCCTCAGTCTACTTTTTACCCACCTCCAGTCAGTACTTTGGCTTTGGTTGATTTTGTGGTTGGTATTCAGTTCAGTTTTACCTGTTAGCCTATGGTTATTGCAAACATCAGTTTCCAGTTATTATCAGGCATGCAACCATCAAGAATCCCTTGGTCCCTTAATGTATCTCTTCCTACTAAGGGTTATCAGGGTGATCAGGTAATCACTAATGTATAAAATTCTTTACTTGCCTGTTAGTACACCAGAATAAGAAGCCCCAAATAAGCAGGTAGTTCCTAGTTTCCTCAATTTCACTAGTATTTTTATTTCATCTCCTTGCAGAAATTCTTTCTCTTCCACTCCGACTCCTACTACCAAGAGGCAAGATTTCTTGGTTGTTGTTGGGTATTTAAGGGATCATTACATAAGGTTTTGATTTTATCAGATTTCTTGGTTCCCATAAGTTACACAAATGGGAAGCACAGATTACACAAATGAGTCAATGAGTGATGGTGAGTGAGGTTAATCATACTTCAATTCCTGAGTTCTCAGGCTCATGTATTTTAGCTGTTGGGGATACACTGCCATAAAGGTCAAGTTACACAAATAGTTCAGTTTCACATACTGTGTATGTGAACATACTACCCCAGTTCTGCAAAAAGTTTTCCCCTACCTGTCACCATAGCTGAATTTTAAATGGCCATCTATATTCCGAATTCGATTCTATATTCTAAAAGAACCTTAAGATCCTACATACTTTTACCAACATAAGTCCTTGATTTGTAACATTGTGGTAAAATATACATAACATAAAACTTTCCTTTATAACCAATTTAACCGTACACTTTGGTGGTATTAAGTGCATTCACAATGTTGCACAACCATCCCCATTATCCATTTCCAGAATTTATTAACTGGCTACTCCAGTTGATGTTGCATATGGCAGAACAAGTGATTGCTCTGGCCATGTGCCCATTGTCACACCTTATTCATCTAAGGCAATAGTACACGGGATCCCATTAAAACCAAAATAGCTGGGCTTTTATACCCTTATCTTGCTTGGTCTCCACAAGTGGGCTGTCCTGGAAAGTGCATGGCCTTAAATGAAGCAGCTCTCTGGAGTTGCAGCCAACCCTGTCTAAAGTTGAGGCTGCCTGTTGACCTCACTTCTCATAGCTGTGCATCAAGTTTTTCCTGAAAGGGAATCTGGATGACATATCTGCATAGACAACAGTTACTTTGGCCGACTTTCCCTTTTACATTTGAAAAAGATCTTATCCAGAATTCCAGTGGGATTCTCCTTGAGGCAAAAGTTAGAAGGAGGAGGTTAGTAAAATGAATGGCAGTCCCCATTGCTATAGTTGGTTTCAGGACTACAACTGACACTCATAATTTTCTATTTCCACTATCCATTCTAGATACTCCTTAATTGAAATTACCATTTCTGCTGTCCTTGGAAAACTATCTGCTAGTATAATGCAGATCCACATCTGTGAGCAGCTTGAGTCTTTGGTTATCATGCCATCTCAAGTCAAGGTTGCTCCAACTGCCCTTTTAAAGCCACAATTGGGCAAGAGAGCATCAAGGTGTGTCCAAATGGATCACCTGGGTTCCAGTTCCATAAATAATGTCTTTGCCTCATCTTGTTGATCAGGGTCAATTATTCATACAAAATGACAACACTTAGTCTTGCATCTTGATTCCTGTACACACCAAAGTACCAATATGCCGAAATGGCAACCAAAGCTTATCGTTCAGTGGAGCTCTCGCTATGTTCCCTGATGAAAGTAAACTCCTTGATGATGAAGATCTCTAACCCTACAGGTCCTAAAATTGTAAGAATGGGGAAAATCAATTCTTCTGGTGGCTCTTGGTGAGTTGTAAATGAGTCCACCATTGCATTGACTTCCTGGTTTCCCAGACCCATGTAATCTTCATATTTGGGACATGGAGCTATGCAGGGGTTTTGGTTCAACATATGGATGGTGTCCTGTAGAATGGAACTGTTCCCTCCATGTTGACTCATCAGTTGCACCTTTACTTTTTTGTTTTTTTTTGAAATGGAGTCACACTCTTGTCACGCAGGCAATAGTGCAATGGCGCAATCTGAGCTCACTGCAACCTCCACCACCCAAGGTCAAGCAATTCTCCTGCCTCAGCCTTCTAAGTAGCTGGGATTACTGTCGCCTGGCACCACACCAGCTAATGTTTGTATTTTTAGTCGAGACAGGGTTTCACCATGTTGACCAGGCTGGTCTCGAACTCCTGAATTTTCAGGTGATCCACCCGCCTCTGCCTCTGAAAGTGCTGGGATTACGGGCGTCAGCCACCGCACTTGGCCCAGTTATACCTTTAGCAGGCCATTTTCATTCTCTATTAAGCCAGCTTTTGGGTGGCCAGTATGGAGCACAAATAATGAATTCCTTGGTTTGGGGCTCACTCTCACATTTCCTTTCATATATAGTGAGTTTCTTAATATAACATGATATTATGTAGAATTCCATGTTGAATACTGGTGCTGGAAAAGGAAACTGTACCTGAAAAAAATGAATTCTAAGAATAAAATGCTGGCTCTCTCAGGATGGAATAAACCAAATGTAGTCAGTTTCCATGAAGGAGTCAATTGATGTCTTTGAGACATGGTGCCACACTGTGGGCTCCATGCTAGTTTTTGCTGCTGAAAGATTAGGTAATGAACATGAGCAATATGTAGCTCAGCCTCAGTAATTGAGAGTTCACTCCGCTGGGCCCATGTGTAGCGCTTGTCTTGCTGTCACGGTCACTTTGTGTGTTCATGATGCCCGCTCTGGGATGGCTGATCACAGAAGCTGGCTGAGTCAACTGGCTACACCACATTTTATAGTTGGCTGTTTAGTCCCTTTTCTGTAGTGGATGTTGTCTGTGGGTGTTTACATGTCATACATAAATCTATAAATCTACACACTTGATTCTCATTACCATATATTTATCTATTTGCCTCAACTCGGACCTCATTGTCTATTATTTTTTCATCTTTTTTTCTCTAGGCCTTAGACTAATCAGGCCATTTGCAGCCATAAATATACTAACTTCGGGGAACTTCTCTTTGCACATAAAATGGATGACCAGATGCATTCTTATAGCTCTGCCCATTGGGAAGACTGTTTTGTCACCATTATCTTTTAAGGCTATCTCTGAATAAGTCTACTGTATAATGCAGCTGTCACCCACTTGGGGCTCACTCTGACATAACAAGCTGACCAATCTATAAACCAAAATAGTATTTTTCCCACTCTTCTTTTAGTTAATTATTTAGAATCCCTACACAAACACAGACGTGCGCTAAGAGAGAGGCAATGGTGCAAGAGTGGAAGACATGGGGTACTGGAATAAAATGAATGTGTTTTTGTTTATCTCACAGGTCATTTTCAAGCTTGATTTTATGAACAATTTGAGGTTATGGGCCTTTATTTCCTTCAAGTCCTTTAAATAAATTTAATATATATAGTATGCCAAGTTTCTTCTAAAAGATATATCATTAAAATGCCAAAAGAAAAATAACCAAAGAATAAAATCTACCTAAGGGTCTTAGGTGGCAAAATTTTCAATTGCACCCAGAGAATCAAATGGCCAGATTAGTACTGTGCACATAAGTTTAAGAGTAAGTAGGATAGTGAGAAAATCCACGACTGTATATAATACAAATATTTGCAATGCAGTAAAAGGGAGGCTTATTCATCTTGGGTATTGGTAGACATTTTATAGTAGACAGTTTTTAGGTACTAGTAGGGATTTAGGATATAATAACCAGATTGACTTTTTAAAGGCGATTGTTGCTCTTTCTACTACTCATATATTGGGTACAATTGAACAAAATGCTAGCCAAAAAATATCATTAGGAGTTTCTATGTTGTTCAATTTCTTTTTCTTTTTACTTTTGCTTTAAACAATCTTTTTAATTCTCATAAATCATGGGAAGAAGTGCTAATTGGCTACTTTAAATATAAAAAAATTATTGAGAAGTAGGAAAAGATGGAAGTGCTAGATTATGGTAGAAACTTGATTCACCCTTAAAAGAAACCTATGGGGAGGGACTGATATGTTAAAAATATAAGAAATACATTAGTTTGCAGATAAATGGCCAGGAAAACCCACATTTTATTTAAAAAGGTGGTTCACAAAACTTTATATTTTCTTTACTTTTCTATAAGGTATAATTCTATTTCTCCAAAGATGATATACAAATGGCCAACAAGCATATAAAAAGATTCTTAACATCCCTAACCGTTAGAGAAATGCAAGTAAAAAAACACATTGAGATATTATCTCATATCCATTAAAAAAAAAAAACAGAAAATAACAAGTGTTGGTGTGAACGTGGAGAAATTGGAATACTTGGAGTCGCTTGGTGGGAATGTGAAATGGTGCAGACACTATGGAAAACAGTAAGGCAGTTCCTCAAAAAACTTAAAAATAGAACTGTTATACACTCCAGACATTCCACTTCTGGGTATATATCCAAGAGAATTAAAAGAAGGATCTCAGTGAGATATCTGTACATTCATGCCCATAGCAGCACTATTCAGTAGCACTATTCACAATAGCCAAGAGTGAAAGCAACTCGGTGTCCATCAATGGACAAATGGATAAATAAAATGCAGTGTATACACACAATAGAATATTATTCCGCCTAAAAGAGGAAATAAATACTGACACATGCTATAATATAATAAGACAGTTAGAAAAATATAAATACTGTATAATTCCATTCATATGAGATATCTAGAGTAGTTGAATTCATAGAGACAGAGAGTAGAATGGTTTCCAGGAGCTGTGAGAGAGGGAAATGGGAAGTTATTACTTAATAAGTACAGAGTGTCAGTTTTACAAGATGAAAAAGTTCTGGAGACTGGTTGTACAATGGGTCCATACTTAACACTAATGAGCTGTACACTTAGAAATGATTAATATGGTACATTTTATATTCTGCATTTTTACAGTATTTTTAAATATATAATTGTATTTCTTTGTGAATTGGATGACAATTATTATTCACTGATGTGTGGCCGCAAAGCACATGCATTTTGAATAAAGATATCTACTTAACAGAGAGGGACATTGGACAACACTGGATCTGCACAAAACATCTTGATTTTCACCATTCATTGTTTACCTCCAAATACATCAATCTCCCTGAAGTTTCTCATCAAAATTTATTTGATAGAAATATTAAGATAATTAAGTAAAAAAGGAATCTTTAACTACAGTTTACCAAATTTTGAGGATAGAAAAAAATTTGCTTTTTCAAATATATAAAATAATTAATTGCTTTTTAAAGAAAAAAAAACATCAATTTGTAAATTGCAAACCCTTTATTTAACATTTGTAGAATACAAACTCACTAAGTGTGTGCTGAGTTTATGAATCAATGTTTTACAAGTATAATTTAGACAGATTTTCTGTCATTGATCACTGTACTGGCCAATCCCAAATGATATAGGGAAAAAGGTAAGAACAAGTTAAGACATTCTTGTGGCCTCTTCCAGCTGTTTACCAACTTCAACATAACACAAAGGAGACTCTAAACAAAGCTATGTCACAATGTAGGTTAAACCTAGTTACTATTTGCTACTGATAAGGATTAGCAGCACTTTTTGAGTGCTGAGTTTCAGGCACTGTGCCGAACTAACTCTACATACGTAATGTATTTTAGTCTTCATGACCAACTTCAGGTTAAAAATTATCAGTACTACTTTACAAAGAGAGTAGCTGAGATCAAGTGGTTGATTAAAATACTCGAGGTTACACTGAAGCTAGGAATCCAGATCAGGTGTAAATAAATTCGAATTCCATATCACTGATGAATGCTACACAATCATTTCTTTAGTTCCTGTAGTATAAAATAATTGCTAGTGAAAATAATAATTACCGCTCTTATTACCAAAAACTTACATTGTTCGGAGATTTTGTTCTGCGTCACCTTCATTTAAATTTCACAAGAACACTATGGTTCATACTACCAGTGTCTCTCTCTTATTCATAAGTAAAATAAAGCACAGGAATAAAGCCAGTCTGCCAAGTTGACACAATCAGTAAGTGGTTGAATTGAAATTAGACTTCCAAGCCTATTACTCTTGAACACTACTCAGAATTTCCTAGTAGTAGGGGCTTTATATCAATAAATACTAACAATAAATGATTTGGGGTCGTTTTAAAGTTCCACTTAAAAAGTAACTTTTGGAGCTTTCACATTCTGATTTCTACTATGATGAACGTAGGACTTAAAAGTCATTCTCATCCACCTTCACCCAACAACCAACCAAAAAACTAAACTGAAAACGAATGACTTAGATCCATGAGAATTGAGCTGGACAAACCACTAACCTTAAAAACCAACCTTAAATACTAGAGAAACAGGCAAATACAGAGAATATAGTTTGGCTTCCCTGAAGATGAAGCCTCTGGAGCCAGTAATTCGTAAGAATGCTTAACTTTGACCAGTTCTTGTAGGCTTACTTCAGACTACTTGACAGTGAGAAGATTTTGAGGGCCAATCCCCCGGGGCCCCACACTTTTGTGAATTTTACTTTCAGGAGCCCCACAAACTGCTCAAGGTAAAGATTTAAAAACGGTTTAGCCAGTGGGATGAAAGAAGTAACCATTCTGAAATACCCTGAGGAAAAGTAACCATTTAAAATAATCCAGAGCATTCCCCACAACAGAAGCCTATCTAGCAAGGGAAATAACTTCACCAGAGCATTGAAATAAATTGCCCAAAGCCAGCCCCCTCTAGCCTTGCTGCCTCTCATAAATGAGAAAAGCAGGCAAGAAGTACTTGTGAAGGTCACAGCCAAGGAGCACAAATCCATTACAAGACTGAAAAGACTGAGACTTAATCATAAGGCTATACACTGCTTCACCTTTCCTACCGTTGTTCACCACAGAGCTCCAGTATAATAACAGTGGATTACAGCTGAAAGAACTGCGAGCCTCAGACTCTATTTAAGAAGGAGATTCTAGGGAAAACGAAAAACAGCAAAGAGACAAAAACAACAGAGGCCATTGAAGCCTATGACAACTACAGCTACAGAAAACAGTAAACACAGATGAGCTCTTAGGCAAATAAACATAAAATCTCACACTAAAGGCCTACATACCTTAGTTCCTATTAACCAATACATTATTTATAGTTTACAATAAAAAATTACAAGGCATGCTAAAAGGAAAGAACAAATGAGCTAAAGAGACAAAGCAAACACCCAAACCAGTGAATATTTTGAAATTATCAGACTCTAAATGTAAAGTAATTATGATGAATATGCTAAGGAATCAAATGGTAAAAGTAGATAACATGCAAGAATATGTGAGTAATGTAAGCAGAGAAATGGAATCTCTAACAGAATGAAAAGGCAATGTTGAAAATCATAAACACTGTCACAGAAATGAAGAATGCCTTTGATACATCATCAGTAGGCTGGACACAGCTAATATGTTAACAGAAACTTAGCCTAAATGAAAATTTAAAATGGGATAGAATACCCAAGTACTGTAGGACAATTACAAAAGGTATAACATACATATAAGGGAAATACCAGAAGGAGAAGAAAGAGAGAAAGAAGTAAATACTTGAAATAATAATGGCTGAGTGTTTTCCAAAATTAAGGTCAGAAATAGAACCACAAATGCAGGAAGCTCAGAGAATGCCAAGCAGAAAAAATTTAAAATATATATATTATAGCATATCATATTCAAACTATGGAAAAATCAAAGGCAAAGAGAAAATTGTGAAAGAAGCCAGAAGGAAAAACAAAAGAAAATCAGAACAACAGCAAAAAACACCTTACCTATAGAGAAATAAAAAAAATTGTTATATTGGACTTAAGTTCAGAAACATGCAAGCAAGAAAAAAAAATGAAGGGAAATATTTAAAGTGTTCAAAGAAAAAAAAAAACAAAACACTGGAAAATTAGGATTCTGTACCCAATAAAATCATACTTCGAAGGTGAAGAAGAATAAAGACTTTCTTAAACAAAACTGAGTGTAATTGCAGGCATTAGATCAGTCTTGCCAAAAATGCTAAGAGAAGTTCTTCAGAGAGAAGAAAAATAATACAGGTCAGAACTTGGATCTTCTTAAAGAAGGAAGTCCAGAGAAGAAATCATAAAAAGGTAAATAAATCTTTTATTTTTCTTATTTCTATCTGATATAACAGATATCTGTTCACAGTAATAACAATGTTATATAAATATATGTATGTGTCTTCACACATCCACAGCATATGGATAAGTAAAAAACTGGCAACAATGTTATAAGAATTGAGGGAGGAATTTAAAGTATTCTGTTGATTTATATGTGCACTATCTTTGAAGCAGTGTAGTTTTTTTGAAAATGTTCTTAGACTTGCATAGTCTGTGTTCACAGATGACATCACTGTTTATGTAGAAAATATCAATGAATTAGCCCTCTTCACAAAAACCCTTTAGTAGGTGATTTTAGCAAGACTGAAGGTACAAGTTCAGTATGCAAAAGTCAATTGCTTTCTTATACAGTAACAGTGGACAACTGGAATTTAAAATTTTAAACACACCATTTGTATTAACACCAAAAAAGAGAGACACGCAATATATATAGAGAGAGGATACTATACATATTAGAGAAAATCTACAGAACTCTGATTAAAGTAATCAAAGAAGATCTTTAAAATTGGAAAGATATTCTATATTCATGAATAGAAAGACATAAAAATGTTTAATATTCCAATTTTCCTCAAATTGATCTATAAATTCAATATAATCCCCATCAAAATCCCAGCAAGTTGTTTTGTGGATGTCAACAAATTGATTTTAAAGTTTATAAGGAAGGAGAAAAGACCTAGTGTAATCAACACAATATTGAAGAACAAAGTCAGAAGGATGACGCTGTCTGGCTTTAAAACTTACAAAGCTACAGCATACAAGATAGTATGGTATTGGGAAAGTAATAGACAAATTGATAAGTAGAGCAGAATAGAGAGCAATACAAATATTGCCAACTTATCTATTTCAAAAAAGCAAAGGCAATTTAATGGAGAAAGAATAATCTTTTCAACAAATGGTGCTGGAACAATTTGATATCTATATGCAAAAATATGAATCTAGACATAGCCTTACACATTGCACAAAAATTAATACAAAATAAATCTAAGTGCAAAACACAAAACTATAAAAATTTTAGAATAATTGGAAAAAACCTAGATGACCTTGGGTTTGTCAATGAGCTTTTAGATATAACACTAACAGTGTGATTAAAGAAAAAAAAATTGATAAATTCAACTTTATTAAAATTCAAAAGTATAAATGATAGTTCTCAAAAACTTACCAGTATTGGCTCATTAATTATAAGAAATGTACCAAATAAAAGCAAGATGTTAATTATAGGAAAATCTGTGTGTCTGGGATGGGTGTGGGATAGATATACTAAACTTTATGTACTTTCTGCTAAATTGTTCTGTAAATATATAAGAATTGAAAAATAAATCTTATTTAAATAAAATAAAAATAAATTGTATGGAAAAATAAATTTTATTAAATATTTTTAAAATTTATTCATTCATTCCCTCATGCAAAAGCAATATGTCAATTTTAGGACACTCACAAAATAAACATAAGCAATAGAAGAAAATATTTATAAACACTTATAATCCTTATATGGAGAGGTAAGCATTGTTAATGTATTATATATGCATAGTTTTATTATTTTTTAATGATATTTTACAAAATGAATTCATAGGGTATATACTAATTTTTATTATCCTTTTCAATTTAATATCATTTTTGTGATCATTTTATGGGTTGTTAAATATTTTTCCAAAACAGTATAATTTTAGACATTTATATTGCTTTTTTTCCCATAATGAACAACATACTGAATGCCTATGTATCTAATACCTAATCATATTTTAAATTATTACCTTGAGTTAAGTAAGAAAATGCATATTACTAGAGGTATAATTACTGTACCTAATAAAATATACAACTGTAATGATTTTAGCTTTATATTGTTTAATTTCCTGCCAGTTAAACTAACTTCTATTTCATTAATAGTAAATGAGAAATCAGCCACATTCAACTCTAACCAACATGGAAACTTCCCATTTCTTTTGAAACCTCTCTTTGATTTAGGTATTATGATAAAATAAAACCCAGATAATTAAGTTATTAGGTAGCTTGGTCGTGAGTCTTTCTACTACAGCTTTCAGGAAAACCTCTTCAACTAAGTAGCTTTTGAATATGAAGCTCAGTATTTAAACATCAAAAGCATAATAGAAAAATTTACCCAGAGTGTTCCAGCACTCATCACACATTCTCATTCTCTGGAGGATCAACAATTCAGCACCTTTCTCTTTTCAACTTGCTTTCTCCTATTCTTTAACTTGATAATTTCTACTTTCCTTAAGAAATAACTTTCAGTATTGACCCAAACTGCCTAAGTGAATATGCATTATTTATGGGAAGTCTGATAACTAATTTGCACTCCACCTACCAATCTGACAGCAATATACGGTGCCCCACAGTGATGAAACTCATTAGAAAATGCAGAAAAATTGGTATTACAATTGAGAAAGTCTAATAAAAATTTACATTGGATTAAATAATAAAAATGAAAATTATATTCAGTAAGAAACTAAACCTTACTCTAAGCTTTTCAGTAGGATTGATAAATTAGAATGAAAATAGGAAAGAAGCGACAAGAAAAACATGTTAGATCCCCTTCGTACTGGCAGTTTTTTTTTCATTTCTTTTTTTTTTTTTTTATTTATTAATTTT
>NW_026652295.1:22502626-22506730 GCF_009828535.3 Hylobates moloch | reverse complement strand
TTTTTTTTTTTTTTTTTTTTTTTTTTTAACTTGAGACAGGGTCTGGCTCTGTAGCCAGGCTGGAGTGAAGTGGCACGATCTTGGCTCACTGCAACCGCTGCCTCCCAGGTTCAAGCGATTCTCCTGCCTCAGCCTCCCGAGTAGCTGGGACTACAGGTGCCCGCCACCATGCCCGGCTAATTTTTGTATTTTTAGTAGAGATGGGGTTTCACCATGTTGGCCAGAATGGTCTGGATCTCTTGACCTCGTGATCCGCCTGCCTCGGCCTCCCAAAGTGCTGGGATTACAGGCATGAGCCACTGCGCCCAGCCCAGTTTCTCTTTTTAAACTTTTACTTTAAGTTCAGGGGTACGTGTGTAGGTTTCCTTGGTAGGCACACTCATGTCACAGTGGTTGTACAGATTACTTCTTCACCCAGGTATTAAGCCTAGTACCCCTTAGTAATTTTTCCTGCTCCTCTCCCTCTTCCCAGCCTCTACCCTCAGGTCAGCCCCAATGTCTGTTGTTGCCCTCTATGTGTCCATGTGTTCTCATCATTTGGCTCCCACTTAAAAGTGACCACAAGTGGTATTTGGCTATTTGGTTTTCTGTTCCTCTGTCAGTTTGCTAAGGATAATGGCCTCCACCTCCATCCATCTTCCTGCAAAGGACATGATGTTGTTGTTTTTTTATGGCTGCATTGTACTGGAAGTCTTGCTTTAAAAATACTCTACTGAATACATTTGCACATGCACATACACACACACACACACACCCTCGAAATCGCAAATAATTGTTTCTATCAATTTTGTATCCATTGTTTAACAAAAAAATTTATATCTTTCCTTGATCAAGTTTTAAGTCTTAGATAACTACATGATATTGGTTTTAGATCAAGATGGCTTAAGGATTTACATAAATCCATAATCATTTATTCTCCCATTATTTAATAAAATCTTATTTTTTGAATTAATTTCTTTTTCCTCAGTTACCCTTTTTTTGTGACTGTATGTTGTCTCTAGTTTTAAGAATGTATTCTATGAATTCTATTATCAATGAAATCGCTAAGATGCCATGGATGATTGACTCAGAGCACCACTGCTATCAGAAAACATGACTCTAATTACATTCCTTATTGAGAATTCATTCAAAAGACTGCACCATGTCTTTTATCATACAGAACTTTGCAATATTTACAGGTATTTTGGTGGATAAAGGAGAGGAAGTTTAATTCCGAAAGACCGTTAAATAGATAAATACCCCCACTTCTTTGCTTGTGTTTCTAAGGTTTTTTAATTATTGAAATTAAAACTAGAATGTGCATTGCAGCTTCCATGGTTTCTTGGATATTTACATGTGGCTATAGCATTCTTACTGCCCCAAAAGAACTTTCTTTCTCGGGCTCCATTTATTGATAGACATTTAGGAAAATGATAACTGGGCAACTCATAATCATTTACAGAACTAGGTAACCAGCATAATAAGCTCAAATAGTCTTAGGTGTTTGAAGCTTCTTGTGCTTCAAGAAAAAATGATCAAATGGAGGATCAATCATGGCAGACAGGAGGCAGGACTAGATTGCAGCTCCAGACAGAGCGGTGTACAAGAGGCTGGCATTGTGAATTTTAGCTCCAGATCGACTGCAAGAAGAAACCAGCAGTCCTGAGAGGACCCACAGACCCTTTGAGGGAAGCGGGCTGCTCCTGCAGGACTCAGGGGAAACCCCAAATACTGTGAGTGCCCCAACTGTGGAAGTGGGAAAGGGAGACCCTCCTCTCCCGAGACCCTCCTCTCCCAGTAGAGGAGGATTGATAAATTAGAATGAAAATAGGAAAGACGCGACGAGAAAAACATGTTAGATCCTGTTAGTAATAACACACACCCCCACTGGAGAAAGTGAAGGGCTGTTTGCGGGAGAAATTTCCAACCTTACCTGGAGCTGAGTCAATGTAGAGAACCAGGCAAAATATACGGGTAGAGGAAGCAGCAGAAAGGTCCTGGGAGCTCCCTGGGTCCTTAAGCAGGTCATTCCAGCCTGGCACCACAGGGATCTATCAGGAGGGCGGCCAGAGGAGCAGAAGGTAAAACTCCACAGGAAGAAGGAACCCTCTAGCTGAACTTTGTAACAATTTGCTCGGGCGAGAAGCCTCCAGGCCAGAACTCAGGGGAAGATGCAAATCCGGTGTGCAGACTCCTCAGTGGGTGAAGAACCACGCCCTTTTCTTGCGCAGCTGGGAGGCGGGTAGCCTGGGGCAAATTTTCAAATCCCTCTCGCCCATCACCTGGAAACAGACTCAGGGCTGTTGTGGGGCGCACGGTAGGCGTGAGACCGGGCCCTTCAGTTTGTGTGAGGGCTGAGTGAGTCCTGTAACTGCTGACTTTCTTCCACTTCCCTGACAACCAGCATGAGTCAGCAGAGGCACCCATAATCAGTAGGTATACAACTTTAGTGATCTGAGAGTCTCATCCCCATTCCCCACAGCAGCCGCAGCAAGACCCGCCCAAGGAGAGCCGGAGCTCAGACGTGCGTAACCCTGCCCCAATCTGAAGGTCCCCTATCCACCCTGGTAGTGGAAGACAAAGGGCATATAATCTTGTGAGTTCTAGGGCTCTGCCCATGGCCCGTCCCTCTCCATACTACTACAGCTGATGGTCTCTGGAAAGTGCCTCCTCCTGGCAGGAGGCCAATCAGCACAAAAATAGAGCATTAAATCACCAAAGCTAGGAGCCCTCAGGGAGTCCGTTGCAACCCTGCCACCCGCCCCCCCCGCTGCCCCCACAACCATCTCCACCAGAACAAGTGCTAGTATCCACAGCTGAGACCCATAGATGGTTCACATCACAGGACTCTGTGCAGACAACCCCCAGCACCAGCCCACAGCCGGGTAGACTTGCTGGGTGGCTAGAGCCAGAAGACAGACAACAGTCACTGCAGTTCAGCTCACAGGAAGCCACATCTCTAGGAAAAGGGGGAGAACACTACATCAAGGGAACACCCCGTGAGACAAAAATATCTGAACAACAGCCTTCAGCCCCTAGACCTTCCCTCTGACAGGGCCTACCCAAATGAGAAGAAACCAGAAAACCAATCCTGGTAATAAGACAAGACTCTAACACCCCCTAAAAAATCACACTAGTTCACCAGCAATAGATCCAAATCAAGAAGAAATCCTTGATTTACCTGAGAAAGAATTCAGGAGGTTAGTTATTAAGCTAATCAGAGAGGCACCAGAGAAAGGCAAAGCCCAAAGCAAGGAAGTCCAAAAAACAATGCAAGAAGTGAAGGTAGAAATATTCAAGGAAATAGACAGCTTAAAGGAAAAAAAAAAAACAGGGGCCGGGCGCAGTGGCTCACACCTGTAATCCCAGCCCTTTAGGAGTCTGAGGCGGGCGGATCACGAGGTTGGGAGATGGAGACCATACTGGCTAACACAGTGAAACCCCGTCTGTACTAAAAATACAAAACATTAGCCAAGTGTGGTGGCGGGCATCTGTAGTCCCAGCTACTGGGGAGGCTGAGGCAGGAGAATGGGGTGAACCCGGGAGGCGGAGCTTGCAGTGAGCCGAGATCGTGCTACTGCACTCCAGCCTGGGCAACAGAGCCAGACTCCGCCTCAAAAAAAAAATTAAAAAAAATAAAAAATTCAGGAAACTTTTGACACACTTTTAGAAATGCAAAATGCTCTGAAAAGTCTCAGTAATAGAATTGAACAAGTAGAAGAAAGAAATTCTATACACCAACAGCAACCAAGCAGAGAAATCAGATCAAGAACTCAACCCCAGCCGGGCACGGTGGTTCACGCCTGTAATCCTAGCACTTTGGGAGGCCGAGGCAGGTGGATCATGAGGTCAGGGGATTGAGACCATCCTGGCTAACACGGTGAAACCCTGTTTCTACTAAAAGTACAAAAAATGAGCCGGGCGTGGTGGCGGGCACTCCCTGTAGTCCCAGCTACTCCGGAGGCTGAGGCAGGAGAATGGCCTGAACCCGGGAGGCGGAGCTTGCAGTGAGCCGAGATTGTGCCACTGTACTCCAGCCTGGGCTACAAAGCGAGACTCCATCTCAAAAAAAAAAAAAAAGAACTCAACCCCTTTTACAATAGCTGCAAAAAAAAAAAAAAAAAA